>NC_135398.1:8765329-9110329 GCF_051989625.1 Stigmatopora argus
AATTACTATAATAGAAAGACATTTTCATTTGCACTTTTTGCTCTTTATTATCGTTTTTTTATTTGCATGTACTATTTTAGAGCTTGATGGGATATAAGTTAGGCAAAAACATAATATTTGAAATGCCCGCGGATACCTAGTTGTCGTTAAATTGCCGTTTAAGGTCAAAAGGGTTAAGAAACCCCGCGGTGACACACGCATAATTTAACAGTTGGCCACCACAGATTGTAAAAAGTAAATTTATATTCTATCATTTTCTACAAATCCATCGCGAGTATTACGACGATAGGTCTGCAAGTTTTTATTTTTTCGTTTTGTTTTGATTATTTTGTTCAGGCATCCTGCGAGGACACCTCGTGTTGATAACTGGGGGCTTTGCAAACACACTTCTGCATCAGGCAAGTGAAGATGGCGGATGTGTTAAGTGTTCTTCGTCAGTATAATATCCAAAAAAAGGAAATCGTCGCAAAGGGAGATGAAGTTATATTTGGAGAGTTCTCCTGGCCGAAGAATGTTAAGACCAACTATATAATTTGGGGGTATGTCAGCTTCAAGTTTTATTTTTGATTGCATTTTTGCGGGCCTGCAGCTTATCGCTTGTGCTCCGAGTATACGATATCGGCTGAGTAGCTACTGCATGCTAACCGAACTCTTCAACTCCTATATTTCATACACATTTAGATGATTTTCATATTATTTTGTCCGCGATCCGTTAAGCACAATTAATGGCAATTTTGCTTTATTACAGTGCATTATTGATGTGGAGTGTCATCTAAGCAACACAAAACTTGTTACGACAACATGTTGTCAAGTAGATTTCTGGCAGATTTACTTATTTATCTTATTTTTTCCAGTTTGGTGGAAATGTTTTTGTAACTGCGGCTGTAGATGTTCATATTTGTTAGTTCTCCGTAAACGTAACTGCAAGCTATTTACGTACGGAGGCCGACCTGTCCAAAAATAAATTGATAATGCAACCCTTGTTTGTAAAAGTGGGCCATCAGTGTTTTGCGTAAATATTTATATTAATTATATTGTTATTTTTAATCCCCCCAGAACTGGTAAAGAAGGCCAGCCCAAAGAATACTACACCTTGGACTCTATTTTGTTTTTGCTCAACAATGTACATCTACCACATCCGTCCTACGTGCGAAGAGCTGCAGTAAGTATTGGAAAAACCTTAAAATTTGGTCTTTTGTCAACGTTAATGGTGTGTGTTTTTCCCTGATTAATCTCAAATCATGATTTTAAGTGTATTTTTTCTTTCCTTCTGTTTGATAGACAGAGAACATCCCTGTTGTTCGAAGGCCTGATAGAAAAGGCTTGCTTTCTTACCTTAATGGCGAGAGCTGTAAGTAGCATAAGGGACATCACATGTTAAGTTAGTCAAACAGATTGTTTATTTACTCATTGTTAAATAAATTCTAAGCTTTTCCTTTTTTGGGTTTGTGTGTGTGTTCACAGCAACGTCGACTAGTATTGACAGAAGTGCACCCATAGAAATCGGCCTGCAAAGACCAACTCAAGGTATATTTTGCTCTATACGCCAGTGCCCGTTTTTGTATAATAATAATAATTACAGGCTTAGGAATACATTATTCTTGAATGATCATGTTTTAATCGCATCCCAATATTTGTACCAAAATGCATTTTTTACTAAAGTGTTTAGTGCATGATTAAAAATTCTTGAAAAATCCTATTTAATGTATTTGAATTCAAAATTTAGAAGGAAAAAAATTGCACAATTTACAATGTGCCATTTAATTCTCAAATTGACACGGTTTTGCATGTTTTTAGTGAAAAGAGCTGCTGATGAGGTTTCTTCAGAAGCCAAAAAACCCAGGATTGAGGTGAGCATATTTGACACATCCAAAACTTTTTAATTTAGGATGACATTCATGATGCAATGTATGCAATCAGGGAGTGTTAAATTTATAATGCTTTGTTCAATTTGTTAAATTTGACTTAAACTTGGTTTCATTGCATTAATTTTTCTTGATCCTTTATTCAAAATGTAACAGAAGTCATAATGATTATTTTTGTAGTTGTACTCACACCCCTTGGACACAACAGTTTTTAATTTCCTTTTAAATTTTGCATTTAGGATGAGGAACGGGTGCGCCTGGATAAGGAGCGTTTGGCTGCTCGTTTGGAGGGCCACAAAGAGGGTATTGTACAGACTGACCAAATCAGGTACTGTGTACAAAATGTACTTCTTTTGGTCTCAACAACTATAGGACCCCAAACCTATGTTTCCCCACTTCATCAGATCACTGTCTGAGGCCATGTCAGTGGAGAAAATTGCAGCCATTAAAGCCAAGATCATGGCCAAGAAGCGGTCTACCATCAAACCTGATTTGGACGATGACATAACCGTGAAACAGAGAAGCTTTGTGGACGCTGAGGTAGATGTCACTCGAGACATTGTCAGCAGAGAAAGGGTCTGGAGGACAAGGACAACCATTCTTCAGAGCACAGGAAAGGTACAAATCAATCCAAAAGTAATTGCATCCCATCAATTTCATCTTATTCTTCCAGAAATCTTGTTCTGCCATCAAAATTGTGTTCCGCAAGGCTTTCAACAAGACAAAATCATAAACTTTAATCACTGGTATTTATTGTCGCTTGAAGACGAATGGACTTGTTACGCATCATTGTTGGAGTTACCCAATTATAATTTGCAATGGTAGTGTAGTGTAGTGCCACAAGATGGCGACAAATCACCACTTAAAATCTTGAAATACATGTGAATGTATGAATGGCAAATTCGTTATGTGGGAAGTTCCTGTGACCAAATAATAAGCATCTTTTGTTCCTCTTGTAGAACTTCTCCAAGAACATCTTTGCCATTCTTCAATCGGTGAAAGCCAGAGAAGAAGGGCGAGCACCTGAGCAGAGACCAGCACAGAACACAACTCAAGTGGTAAAGGACATTAAAAAATTAATTAATAAATATAATCATCCTCACGGCAGTCACCAAAATCTTGACGGTTTCCATGCAAACAAATGTTCAAAATTAGGCTGTTCAAATCCAAGAATGTTTCCTTTTAATATTATGGTTTGAAAACTAATAACCTCTATGATATTTACCAGGACCCTTCGCTAAGGAACAAGCAGCCTGTCCCCGCAGCCTATAACAGATACGATCAGGAGAGATTCAAAGGAAAAGAGGGTGAGTGTGCTCATTTCACTCACTGGAATTGTGAACTTGTTTCAATTGAGCCCGTGCACGTGCACACGGAGCAACTATATCTTCGTCGCAGTTTTGTTTCTGAAATTTTCATGAATGAACCCAGCAATGTTGTTGTTGTTTGTTTCAGAAACGGAAGGTTTCAAGATCGATACCATGGGTACCTACCACGGAATGACTCTTAAGTCAGTGACGGTAAGAACAAAGATCTTTCAATCTAGCTAAGAGGGAAGCGTGACAATCTAAAACAAAAGACATATTTTCCGAGAGATTGAATGTGGACATTCTTTATTTCAAATTTACATTCAAATTCTTATTGATTGCTCGGAATACTGACATCTTTTCTAAACTGGATTTATTTCGGGTTTTTTTTTTTTTTGTAAGATTTTGTCTAATTAACATCTTGTCTCGTCAGATTGCTGCATCCTCCAGTATTTGATGATTTCTTTGGGCTCAAAGCCATGGGATGTTATCAGTTGTTTGTACTTGCATACTCTGTAGGGTATCCGCCAGTGGTAAAACAAACCATACGGTGGATTGGTGGGCTCCAACCCAAGCTTGGCCAAGCACAATCCCACATTCACGTCCTCCAGGTGGACTTGGCGCAGACTCAAAGAGGCGGTGTAAATTCTGGGGGCCAAATCTCCAGAAAGCACGTATCCGGTACCTGAGCAGAAGGGGGGAAACTTTGCTTTGGAGTACTCCTCTTTGGGAACATACGCCTTGTTATTTTTGTCCTGAATGGGTGACTCATTTCTTATGACAAGTCCTGTGAAGTAGTTCCTCTTGGGCTTCAGCTCTGGTTTTAGCAGCCGGTGGATGAGCCTGTCTGTGTTGACAAACATGTCACTGTCTGTCTTCATGACATAGCTGGCCTCCGAGCAGTAGCGTGCCACCCAGTGCAGTCCCATCAAGGTCTTCAGCGTTAGGTTGTAGTAAGAATCCAAGAAGTCCTGCTGGATGATATCGTGATATCTTTGGCTTTCTTCCGAGAGGATCTTTTGGTGGTTACTTGTCAGCTGCCCCTCATATTTTCCAAGCAGAAAGAGCCGGACGATTGCCACCGCTGGGACCACGCTCTCATTCGCCCAGGTCTGTCGCATCGCTTCTCTTGCTTCCACCTGCAAAGCCTCTGTGGTAATTAGAAACACCAAAAATGGTGCTGCTCGACTCCCTTTGCATTTGTCGGGTTCGTTGATAAGGTAAGGGAAAAGGCTGTAACTGTTAAAGTCTCCCGACTTTATCAGGTTGCTGTTAGTTGGTTTTAAATGCTCGAAAGTCTTGACGCTCTTAATAGAAATGATGCTTTCCTCTCCGTGGGAGCTGATATTTTCTTTGCCTCTGAAGTCCTTCCAGAGGGAAATGCTTGTGTTCAGCTTTGATTTGTCTTTTTGATGTCCTTTTTCTACCACCACTCCGATATTTGGAGCGATGTGTTTGATCAGAACAATCAGCAGAGCCACCAGTGAGAGCAAAAAAACGACTTTGCTTGCCTGTACAAAGCAGTGGCGTCTTTTCAGCCGCATGGTTCTGGCTTAATCACTTTTGAAAGTCATCCAGATGGTATCGGAGTAGTCAGTAGTAACCTAGGAGAAAAGAGAACATATTAAAACACTGTATTCCAATTCGTTGATAGCAACACAACGTGCGGAGGTTCCCAGACCCAATTGCAAACACACCAGCTTTATGTAATGGTGTTGTGAAAACTTTGTTGATTCTGGTATCTGTGGTAACATTTCATTTTAAGGCACAATGCATTCTTGTAAAATTCTATACTCAGGTAAGTTACAACTGGGCACAACCTTTTGCCTCAATCCACAGTTTGCGGAGAAAAGGATAGAAAACAAAGCAGCCAATCAGTCTTATACGTATACTGTGGTGGGACTCTAACTGCAATTGGCAGAATGTGATTTACTGCCTAAATGGCAGGTTGTCATTTGAATGTCTCTTCAAGGGGCTCAAGTCCAAGTTAAGTCATGGGTCATTGTTATTAAACTCCCAAGTTAATGTGCAAGGTTTTTTTATGATTTAAAATTTTATGATTCCATTCCACACCAGTAGTATTGTGTTCTAAATTTTAACCTAAGATAATCCAAATTGTTCTCAGCAGTGGAGTAGTTCAGTGTTATTCTTATCACAAAATATGATTTGCATTAGATACTTTTCAATTCTTACTGTATCTGCATTCAGGGAAAGTAAGGTAGAAAACACCCATTTATATTCCAGTTGAGAAACTACAAGTGACTTATTGAATGTGTTTGTCTTGAAGGAAGGTGCGTCTGCTCGGAAGGCCCAGACTCCTGCACAACAACCTGTACCTCGTCCAGGTTAGTTGAGAAATGCAAAGAAACAGCATCCCGCTTGGGATGTTGTTTGTTTTAGTTTCAATGTTTCATTGTCATATTCCGTGGAATAAATACGGAAGACAAGGTTTCAAGTGATTGGGATCCAATGGGCACGGAACTTGGAAAAAAGTCTTCTGGGAAACTGTGGAAACTTCACAATTACTATTTTCATTTTTACTTATTACACTTCCATTGAATTCCATGGATTGGAACTCTCGCTGTCAATAGTAGTGAACGTATTAAATGTATATTTTGAAATTAAAGTGTATTTTTGTCTCTTCTAGTTTCACAAGCCAGACCGCCACCAAATCAGAAAAAAGGTATTAAAAAAATAATAATTAACAAATATATCTTCAATAGGTTTATATGATCTTAAATTCAACACAATGCAAAGTCAATACATCAACAACAAAAATGATGTATGAATGTGATATTTTTTCTCCTAACAAGCTCCCCTCTGCCCACAGGGTCCCGAACTCCCATCATCATCATCCCGGCCGCGACCACTTCACTCATCACAATGCTGAACGCCAAGGATCTCTTGCAAGATCTCAAGTATGTTTCACAGTCACACATGGGAGACTTTCAGCGAGATCCAGGCTCTCATTTGAGCCAAACCACCTCTCCCCAGATTTCTCACATCTGACGAGAAGAAGAAGCAAGGCATCCAGCGTGATAATGAGGTTCTTCTCCAGAGGCGCAAAGACCAGATCCAACCCGCCGGCAACACGCTCTCTGTCACCGTCCCCTACAGAGTCATCGACCAGCCACTCAAACTCGCGCCGCAGGACTGGTAAGATTATGTTCAATGAATTAGTACAGCAACAGACTAAGTGTTTTCGACTACAACCCTCCCAATTCAAATGCATTGGATGTCCGTCGCCATTAAAGGGAACTTCGAAAGCAACAGTTCTAGCTTGGCTGTTGATATCTCGTTATTTTGCAGGGACCGAGTGGTAGCTGTGTTTGTGCAGGGTCCCGCCTGGCAATTTAAGGGCTGGCCCTGGCTGCTTCCCGATGGTTCTCCCGTTGACATTTTCGCCAAAAGTAAGTTTCTTGAGAGCTGTGAGTAGATGCAGGACGCTCTCAAAATCTACGTGATCACCTCTCTTTCAGTTCGAGCCTTTCACCTAAAGTATGACGAGGCCAAGACGGACCCTAACGTGCAGAAATGGGACGTGACGGTCCTGGAGCTGAGCCGCCACCGGCGCCACCTGGACCGACCCATCTTTCTACGTTTTTGGGAAACACTAGACAGGTGATTAACAACTTTTGAGACTTTTCTTCCTCACAACGTTTTGAGTTTTGAGCATGCGTCATCATTGACCTCAAGTGTTTCTCTGTCCTCCAGATACTTGGTGAAACACAAATCTCACCTCAGGTTTTAAACTCGGATCGCAACGGCCAAACTCCGAAAATCCCGATCAACCTTTCGGCACTGTCTCATTGCTCGGCCCGGTTCCACCAGTGCTGAGCAGCAGTGCCATATTTCACCGTGATGCTACAAGGAGAAGCATGATGGAGTACCCAATGGATTCCCTGAGCACTTAAAATGCAAATGTTGCTCTTCAAATTTTTTTTAATGATCTGTATTGAGAAAAGATGCTCATAATCCGTATTTTCTATTTTAAACATAACATATTATGGAATCAATCTTGTTCACTGCTGTTGACGCGGATAGACGTTCAATCAATTTGATCTAGGGGGGCTGCGAGTGGTTAAATTGTTTGGATATCCTAAAATAGACATGTAAGCTTCATGTTTGCACTCGGTGAAAGAGAATTTTGTAACTTATCCTTTCAGTAAAGTCACGTTTTCCTCTGCGTTGGGAAGTTTGTGTTGCGGTCTGATGTATATACACACGCTGAAAGCCTTTGAGGCAAAGAAGAAACACTTTTAATACTTTAGAAAATATCCTTTCAGCTCCTTTCCTGTTTTTCTTTTGTTTGTTTGTTTTTGCCGGATCCTTTTTGAGATACTCGGCCATATGGTGACCCGGTCCCAAGCTTCAGTTTGCTTTGTCGATTTCAGGGGAGCGGGAAATATGGAAACGGTTTCTTAAATAATGACTTAAATAGACAAATAAACGCCTATAAGAACCTCAACTGTGCGCTCTTGTTTGTTTAGCCAATGTAGTACATGTAGTTTTTATCATGATTTTTTGTGAACATTCTTCAATGTCAAATTGTTTGTGTGCATGAAAACAAATATAAAATCACAAAATCAAACGAGGCGTTGAAAGAAGAACAAAACGTTGCAACTGTTTTTGTCTATGGTTTTAGTGAGCAATCATTGCAACATTGTGGAGTTTCCCAAACAGACTAATTTATTTGTTTTTTTCAATCAACAATGATGAAAGGTAGCAAATAAGGCATTGACAACACTTTTTTGTTTGTTTGTTTTTTACCTAAAAAGGATACCAGATGTCGCACATGTTTGAATTTAACAGAAAATAATCTCAAAACATTAAACAAGTAATGAACTTTATCATAATGGGTAATTTTTTTCACTTCATTTGAATTTTCATTTTAGCTTTAGGTTGAAATTAATTTATGAATTGTACCATAATATTGTTATCCTTCCCACACGTTCTAGCACTTAATTACATTTCAACTAAATCAACCTTTTCTAAAAATGCCATGCCCTCGAATCTATGGTTTCTCTTTCATAAATTACACAGTATTCTCAGGATGCCACATTTTTTTAGCCTCCTATCTGACCTGAACAGTTCAAACAGACGCCAATCGCCATCAATGGCAGAGAACGAGTTCATTTCCCAATATTAGGACATACTGAGTCGGCCAAGTGATGAGTGCTTCGGCCTCACAGTTCTGAAGTCGAGGATTCGATCCCAGGTCAGTACTCACTGTGTGGAGTTTGCATGTTCTCCCCGGGCTTGCGTGGGTTTTCTCCAGGTTTCCTCCCACTTCCCCAAAACATGAATAATAGGATAATTGAACACTCAAAATTTTCCCTAGGTACGATTGGTTGTCCCTGATAGATCTGTAAAACAACTTCAGGAGCAGGTTAAGAAAGAGGGAGAACAATTTCAAGGAGATACGTTTATTACCAAACTACAGGATGGGGAGAGCTCGAACGGCTGCGAACGCACAGCCTATTCGCCACGACTCTCTCCGAACGAACAGTTTGTGCATCTATTTATATGTGAAAACATGATGCTGCACAGAGAAGATAACAGAAACAGGATGTGGGCTGATACGTCCAAACAACTGTAGAGCCGATGTCTTAACATGACTCAACATTTTTCATTACTCACACCAAACCGATGCAACACTAACAAGCAATTGCAAATAGTGAGTCCACTTGTGCCCTGCGATTGGTTGGGCACCAATTCAGGGTGTCTCCTGCCTGATGCCCGTAGTTAGCTAGCATAGGCTCCAGCACCCCCTGCGACCCTCGTGAAGATAAGTGGTTCAGAAAATGAGTGAATAAATAGTACATACTGTATTTTTCAGAAAACAAATATGTTGGGAAACACTTTTGCCACTAAATAAAAAAAATAACTACCATTTTAGTTTCACTTTTGAGACAGAAATCTATGGTTGAACTTCAAATTAGAGTAAAAGTGTCCTTCATCCACTTTTCCAAACTTTCCAGCCTTGCTCTTCAAAGCAAACATCCAACATAGTGGAGGTCTGTATTTGCTTTTTAACTAGGAGATGGGTTCAACTGAACAATTATTAACCAGTCCTGATCTGATTGAGAACATTTGTTCAGTTTGGTCAGAGAATATTACAAAATGTTTTGCAGGTGTCTTGGATTTGTCTTTCTCTTGTCCTTTCCTGGACAACTTCTTGGTATGTCTACTTCATACTAACGCAGTTTTACTGAAAAATAGAAATGACTTTTTTTTATTTTGTATTATTTGTTCCTAGGCCAAATGCCAGCGGAGCCTTGTGATGCTCCCCAGCTGGATGGAGGTTTTTTAGTGCCTGAGCAGAGGAGCTATTTGCATGAAAGCAGCCTCGCATATGCTTGCAATGCTGGACAGAAACCAGCAGTGGAGGGTTGGTGGGCCACCAGTGTATGCCTTAATGGGTTATGGTCTCATATACCACAATGCATTGGTGAGTAAGTATAATGTATATGTCAAATTATGATGAGAAATTTAGTTACTTTAGGAACAGCATTGAAAATGTAACCAGACAAGAATGAAACAGTCTATTGAAATTGATGTTTTTGAATTAGTTCCTTACCAGTATGCAGTTGGTCAGGTTTCGTTTCTTTATAAGTTGAACTTCTTCATCAAGTGGTCCAATTCTATGTGCTTTTGCAAAGTGTTTCAACTGTATATAACACAACAACCCGCTCGGTCACTTGTAGTATTGTGATCACAGGCGGGTACAGTTATGACGTCTGCATGTTTTATGGCTAAACCGGCTCCTCTGTGTCAACAAAAATATGTTTTAATAGTGAAATTCTTAGGGTTTATTGTTGAATGTTTTAAAAAGTCAAGTTTAAATCACAAATAAACACCCTCAAATTATTTTATTAGTTTTACCTGAAACAAGAAAATACAAATATGTCCTCCATTTTCCCCCAATGTCTAAACATAAAACACATTTCTAGCTACATAAACAAACACACCTCACTTTAAAACCACAAAAAAGCAGCTCGAATGCCTGGTTCCCATAGTTTTCTGGGATAGGCTCCAGCACTTCCGAGTAAATGAGTTCCTACTTGGAGGACCCGTTTTTCACTTGAAGGTCATTTATACTCACTTTTATTGTTTTTTTCCTGTTTCTTTGTACACATCTTTGCATTTTAAAGGGGAATTTTTGTTTGTTTTTCTTTCCTCAGATAAAAACACCTGCTTCGCACCAGATGTTCCTCATGGCAAATATGGAGAAAGTCCTGATGGCTTGTGGTACAAGGAAGGATCGGTCATTCAGATCAAGTGTGATGAAGGATACAAACACAAAGGCTGGGGAGTAAGAGCCACATGTAAAAAGGGAGCTTGGTCTACTTTGCCAGTTTGTGAGCGTAAGTCAATCACAATTACCAACTACCGTATTTTCTCGCATATAACCAATATTTGTAACAAAAAAAATGATGACTGAATCAAGGGTACGTACGGCTTATATGCGCACAAGACTTTCAGCGTTGCTATACTGTTTTTCACCAGTATATATTGGCAAATTAACATTTAGTACTATTTGTTGGTTATTTTCTGTTTTGCAGTAAGAAAACAACAATTACTGGGTGAATTACTAACTTCCTTATGATATTGACTCTAATAATGTGCTTTTGATTCATACAGTATCTCAGAAATACCATGTGCGATGATTTGTCTTAAGATATTCACTTTAAAGTAACACATTTGTATTCCCTATTAAAACCATGAATATGGAGGTGAAAATTGTGAATCAGTGTGCGGCTTATATGCAAGAAATTGTAAAATTCGATGATTTTAAAGCAATTTTAAGGGTGCGGCTTATACGCGGGAGCGGCTTATATGCGAAAAAATATGGTAGGTCAGGGGTGGCCAAACCGGTCCTGGAGTGTCGCTGTGGGTGTAGGTTTTTGTTCCAACCGATCCAGCACAGGCACTTTGACCAATGAGTTTTCTGCAGAAAACAAGAAGCACTTGACTGCAATCCACTGATTGCACTTGTAGGATACCAGATTAGTGAAAAGTTTTCCTCTTGATGGGTTGGAATGAACACCCGCACCCACTGCGGCCCTTTGTGGAAGGTTGGTGGAAGTCATTTGTTTTGTAAATCACAAGTAAGTCTCTCGTTTTCATCCTAAATTCGTGAATCAAGTCTCAAGTGAAGACTGACAAGTCTCACACGTTGAGTCCTGTTTCTGTACTATAAGGCACAACTAAAGACTTTAATTTACTCAAAAGCTGGAAGTGCGCCTTCGAATCAGATGTCCCTGATACATGGATCAATATTGCTTAATCATTGTATGAAATTCCCTTTAACACAGCTCCATGGAGTTGATGACCCTTTCAATATATGTTTAATTTCCCTTACATTTTCACAGGAAGTGAAACGTCTTGTGATAAGCCCCCTAACATCCCACACGCTGTCGTCCTTCACAAATATCAGCACATATTTGCAGCAGACTCTGAGATTCGTTATGAATGTGAGGATGGCTACAGCATGGAGGGAGCAAATTCCAGAAAGTCCATTTCTTGTGTCTCTGGAACATGGAAAGACGTGCCAAGCTGCAGTAAGTTTGAAAATAGTCGAAGACATAACACATTAAGTAAACATTGTCCTTCCATCAGACACTTTTTGTACATGTTTTCTTGTATTTACACTAACACATGTAGCGAATGAGCCTTTTTGGGGGGGCTAACGGTCAATACTCTAAAAATTACATAAAATGAAATACTAGCCAGAGCAAACATTCCTTATTTAATGGCTTAATTTATTTACACTATTGCATATATTGTGTTTCTAAATGTGTGTGTGTGTGTGTGTGTGTGTGTGTGTGTGTGTGTGTGTGTGTGTGTGTGTGTGTGTGTGTGTGTGTGTGTGTGTGTGTTGGGAGTTGCAGGTGTGTTCTCTTTAACTTTTTCTAGTGACAGTACGGTTCTAATTATCTTCAGTAAAAAAGTAACAAAAATTTTACTGCTTTTCGGGGGCTGCTTCAGGTTAATATCATTCGATTCATTCCAATGGAGAACATTTATAGTAATTTTGTTACAAGCTCAGTGAAAAGTTAAATGTGTATGTCAAAGTATAACAGCGTGTATATTGAGATTGATTAACTCTGGATAATTATAGTTATGAGACTGCATGCTTTTTGTGGAAAGAAAAGATGACATATTCACATTAAAAAATCACTTGGAAATGTATATGGAGTTTTATTAGTTTTGTTCATGTATAAGTATCAACTTTGCATCAAGCCGTTAAAACGGATTTATTACAAAGCTGGCATTGGAAGACTTTGTTGTCAGCAGTGTGTGCGGGGATGTATATTTATTTTGTCATTGTGTTATAGCAATATCTAAACATAGTCCTGGAAATGGGGACACAACGGGAGTCATTGCAAAGCCTGTTGATTCCGGTAAGTTATTTACTCATTGCCATTGCCGTCAATGGCAACCAGCAAATTATCACAATGATGACAATAATCACTTATGTACCTGGAAAAACTGATGTTTTAAGGAAATACTGTAGCATATAATTTGATCAATCCTTAGTCATATTATACATTTGAGTGTAAAGGTTGGATAATGCCTGCTGTCCACTATAAACAGTACATCATATTTGGACCAACTGAGTAAAAATGATTTCCCCCACGACACTAAATGATCTCACATGGAGTGTACCGTAATAAGAAGACTAAAACCCAGCAAGTTTAGCGATAGTGATTTATGTTGATTGTCATCTTCTTGGTATGACTCTTTATGGCCTACTGCTTTTCTAATTTAGTTCTAATTCAGTCAAACAAATCTGTTTCTTCCGGGCCTAGTGTTTAATTGATCCCTTATTAATGGTTAATCTCTGCAAGGAACAAAAAACATCATTGTAGGACATACATATCTGATCCAAAAATATATCATACCACAATCAATGTGATGAATAGTATGATTGATTGGGATATTAACTGCATTAGCTGATGTTTTTCCTCCTGTCAAGGATCTGAAAGCACTTCTGACAAGAGGGACAGCACCACCTCACCCCTGACCATAGAAGGTAAATCATTGTATTCATTCATTCATGTATTTATTTATTGCAGGGACAATGAAATAAACATGACCATAAATATGGCAAATATAGCCAAATGCCTATTTTTTTATTGGCAGTCCCTGGACACATGCTGTGGATCTTTCCTAAATTAAAATAAAATTGTTATTAATAACATGGCACTGTAAAATCTTTAAAAAAACTCTTTTTATCTGAATTCGGAATGAATTACAGTTGACTTTACTTATATGTTTATGATAAGTATGGGTATATAATCGTACTTGTGGGCACCTTGTTCAGTGAAGGTGGTTTGACCAAATAAGCCTTTATAACACAGTTCACCCTCACGGCTTGATAATGATATAAAATTCATAGATAACAACAACACATTTGATCTTTATATTTTTTCATTAGAAGGTGAATTTACTTAACATGAGCAGGCATCAGCTCGTCTATAAACCCGATGAGGACACAACCCAAAAAAAGGCATTTATGGATATAATTTTGGCAAAAGAACATCTGCCCCCACGTGTGTGTTAACTATTACATGCATAAAATGAATGTATGTGATCATTATTATTATTTTAAATGTTTTTTCTTGATCCAGTTGATAACTGTGGACCGTACCCAAAAGTTCCAAATGGTGATGTCGTGCGAAAAAAAACAATGTCTTTGAGATACGCATGCAACGGTTTTTATAAAAGGGTCGGTCCAGAAACAGTAGTTTGCTACAATAACGGCTCTTGGTCACAACTACCTACATGCAAGGGTAAGTAAACTAACTTCTGCTTTGTCAGAGTTATGCCTCTCCTTGAAATAACTACAATTTCTACTTCTTTCTGCAGAAGACTACTGTCAAATTGACCTTGATGCGTACAAACACTACAGCCTCCAAGAATCTGGGACAATCATTCTAAAAGAACGAGAGAGTAAGAAAGTTCAGTGTATGTGGACATTCTACTCCAGCCTGGTTACATGCACTAAAGGAAAAGCTCGAGTTACCCCATGTAAGAACACGCTTCACTCATTTACCGCCATTGACAACAATAGGTGTCCATTCTTTTTGACTTGGGCTGGATGGCAGTTAATCATTACTGTCGGGTCTCCTGGTTCAAATTGATTTGACGTCTATCTTACTGACTAAATGACTAATTACATATTGATATAGAAATCCCTTTTTATCAGCACTGCTAAAATTGTAATTTTATTTTTGGCTAGGTTGTCATTCCCTGGATCACTATTGGGTACGTGTTATTTTCATATCCTGTATACATGATATCATTACTCATTAGTGACGCACATCTTTTATTAACGTATTTTCTGTCTTACCATGTTGGAAATAGCAAAGGTGCTACTAACGGAAGATCGCCCATCAGAAAACTGCCTCCATGTGAAGACAGCAGTATACAGAGACAAATCCTTTCTCGATATTTTTTTCATTAAAAAAAAATCATCCACATTTCTGTGAGAAGGAGCTCTTTGAGATTATTGGATGCTTCGTCACAGCAAATTTTGGGACACCACAGTGGGGCAGTGGTTAGCGCATTGCCTCACAATTCTGAAAAGCATTCAATGCTTAATTTGGCTTTTTGTGTACATTTCAATGTGGGACAAAATGACTGATTCAATAAGCTGGCAGCAGCTCGACAAGATGGCGGCGCCTTAAATATGTGTTTTTTGGAACTTCATGCGGTTTGACGGCACCCGACACACAAGCTGACTAATGAACATGAACACAGAGTTCTTGGCAGAATCTTTTCACTACTTCACTAGTTTCAAGACATTCTGAACAGATGCAGGCTTCACAGCCAGAGTTTAGTGTCAGCTCGCACTGCTCATAAGAAGGAATCAATAAGTGTTAAATTGGAGGGAAGTGCCAGTGAGTGAACCAAAAGCCCTGTGGTTCTGGTGTCATCATCTCCACCTTCAGGTTGACTGGGAAGAACGCAACACAGTTTCTAAGACTGGCTTTTGCTTCACTTTTGTGGCAGATAAACACCAATTGCACTCTGAGTGAAGAAAAAAAAAGATGATAAATTCAAATCAAATTCTACATCTGAAATGTGCATTTTTATCTACAGTACATTTTTAACTTCACAATCTGCAATGCAAATTTAATGGTCCTAAGAAAAGGTGACCATGTCGACAAAATGGTAAATGGAGAGCTCCTTTATCCCGCATTTATCGACACACGAACTTTAGTTATTTCGGCAGCTCCTTGGAAGAGAGGCAAGGAAATTGAAATTTCTCCATTTTTCTAAGATTTGACCAAATTATATCATTTCCAGCACTACGCAAGTTTATATCTAAAATCTTCATCACAACCCAAATTAGATGCTATGACATGACCTTAAAAAAGCTGCTTACATGAGACATCTCGGGAGTCTTTCTGAAAAGCGAAAGTGTTGTAAAGAGGCATGTTTGATCTGAAAATATAGAGAACGTTTGTTTAAGGTTACTGTTACCACAAGGGGGTGAAGCAGGTATTAAATCTAAAGGTTACCTTATATTTTCTTCCCTATGCTGTTTGTAGGTAAACCAAAAATGAAATGTGGGGTAAAGTCTGAGTACTCTGAGAAAACATCAAGTATGAGGAGAGCATATGAACTCCTCACATTAGACTGCAAGGGTGTCAGACTCGTGTTGGTTCGCGGGCCGCTTTAACGTCAACTTGATTTCACGCGGGCCAGACCATTTTAGATATAATATTTAGATATTTTTTTAAATAAATGAATTAAAAGAACTGTATTAAAATCCCTGAATATTCAGTTTTTAATAGCTCTAAAACAATGTTTATTTTAGCTTTTTTATTATATATTTTTAGATCTTACAAAATGATTTTTGAACTAAAAACACAGAAAAAAATTGATTAAAAAATTACAATTATTGATTTAAAAGGGGGAAAATAAGGAAATTTAATATACATATATACTCTTCATTTTAATTTGATCCTAAAACAGAAAGTCGGCACTCATGATTTACTTTCTCGGGCCACACAAAATGATGCGGCGGGCCAGATTTGGCCCCCGGGCCGCCACTTTGACACATGTGCATTAGAGCCTGAGTCAGGCCGGTGGTCCTTCAATCTGGGGCAGAGATGCTGACTAATACTCCATTCTGTTTACCTCAATTTTATTTTTTAGACTGTAATTTACAGCCCAAATGTGTGTACATATCTACTAAACTTTTAGGTGGATAGTTCACAAATTACTGCTTTTATATGACAACATCATGACCACAAAAAGAGCATTTTTTTGCCACCTGCCCAAACCAATAAGAAGAGAAATGGGTATAATTCCCTCATTAGATGTCACCATGAGAACAGCAGATTGAGACATTATTCACTGACCATGTGTTTGCCAGTGTGACACATATAACGCACGTCATTATTGAAACATATGTATTGAGAGTTGACAAAGACTTTGACGTACAATACAAAGTAGTACCAGCTGATCTTGCTGGTGAAGATGGACAAATTTAGGCATTTGTTGATGAACTCGGAGTATTTTATTGATGTAGTTTCAAAAACCAATTTTGAATTGAGCTGGAGCTCTTGATGTGATATTAACATTCTTTGAACAGCGGCTCCCGATTTGATGACACTAACTGAAACAAATTAAGCCCACTGGTTCCATTTCTATGCAGCTCATCTCATCACATTGTGTTCTCATCTCGCAATTAGGAAAGCATAATGGTTATTACACCGTAAAGGGGTCAGTACCTGATGTGAGGTACTGCGTACGTACCCTGCTTTCATGTTTTACATGCACACAACAATGTGAGCAGACACCAGAGTGCAGCAGAAAGAGTCATGCCCATTGTGCACTACACGTCCTGTGGGGAAAAATATTACAACTAATATTCAGGACAATAGATGTGGGTTGGTCTGAACATGGCAGACGTCAAAACGAGGATGGCGGTGGCTGGAAAAAAAATTGTGACATGCTGGGAAGATGAATAGCACATGGCTGTTCGGGTTTCAAATCATTTGAGCAAACTTAAATGTATTCATTTTCATAATTCCAAAAAGGAGGGCACTTTGTGGCATTTAGAAGTGAAAGAAAAATCGCAACAGACTGTACATACGCTCCCCAAAAAATACAATTTTTGAAATTCTAACTCTTTCTTTCTATATATACGTTTCTCCTTTAAAAACAAGTTACGTTTATAAGATTTTAACATTTCCATACAACTAGTACCACGCTGCACATGATCCAAATAATTCATATAAATCATGGGTGGTGAACAAGTTAGACACAAAGAGCAAAAATAAAAATCACAGTTAGAATCCAAGAGCCACACCACGCGGGTGACGTTCCAAAACAGACAAACGCACAAAAACACACAAAAAACACATTATTCACCATAACACTTTCTTCCCTTTACAAAAAAATAATCCAAATTGCCAATTTAAAAAAAAACCTTCATGCATTCGTTGCACTAATTACTAATCTGCCGGGCCGCTATTTTTAAAAAAATATAATTTATTATTTGTTTTTAATAATGAATTTGAGTGTGTCTTAAGAGAAAATAAAAATAAGAGAAACATGAAACGAGACAAAGAGCCACAATATTTCCAAAATATGAAGCAAAGAGCCGCATTCATTTTGGCCGGGAGCCGCATTCGGCTCGGGAGCCGCACATTCGCCATACATATAAAGCCCATCCCATTTTGGGGGGGTCCACGTCGGCGTTTGTTGGCGAATGTGGCGCATCACAAGTCGGTCTCGCCTCCTGGTCGAACGCGTGTCATGACATGCGCCCTCGAGACGGCACAGCTGAGACAACAGCGGTTGAAACCGACATCTGCACAGTCTGACGTCTAAACCATCACACCAAGAAGGAGCATTTTGCAGAAGATCATCGGGAAAGCATCGCTGAAGAATGGACAGCAAGCGTCGTTGGGCATTAAAAGGTAAGCAAGCGGATGTTAAAAATGTTTATATGCACCTCTGCAGCAAAATAATATTATTATACGGATGCATTGGGACTGGTTTTAAACCTTCCACAATGTGCATCCCCGCCTTTTCTTTTCAGCGCAGGGTTTTTGTGATGAATTAGAAATGGTTAATGGAATAATTCACTAAAGGGATGATGCGATTATGAAGTGGAGAAGGGCGAGCAGTGCTTCTTGATTTATCGAATATAATAGTGTGTATACTTGAAAACAGATTTGGATTTCGAGTATTTCAAGTTAACTCATACATTCAAATGTCAAATGTCGCCGTTTTCATAAAAAAGATGATGAAAGACTGTGTAAATCAGCATGTCAGTTGGCACCAGCCCCAATTGACCAATTCTGTATATGAAAATATTCCTCAAAGAGAAATCAAAATTCAGTGTGGAACAGCTATTCTCCCTCAACAATAAAGAGAATAGAAGAGAGAAGAGGCTGGAATTAAATTTTACAGTAATATATCATGTGTTACAGTTTACAGTTGTTTCAGTTACAGAACACTACCTTACTTTTAATGTTTATGACACTATATATTTCCATGTACACCAAATATATATATATATATATATATATATATATATATATATATATATATATATATATATATATATATATGTATATATATATATATATATATATATATATATATATATATATATATATATATATATATATATATATATATATATATATATTAAACTATCAGGTACTTGTCCTTATTTGGCCTAAAAGACAGAGCATTTGTACCTACAAAAACCATTCACTTGTCCTCAGAAATCAACATATTACTGAGGCTGGCAACCACCAAAATTGGCACAGAAACTCACAATATACCGAGAAAAAAAGTATTTTTGATATGAATATCCACAGCTGGTCCGCCCAGTTTAGATAAATTGGATGACAAGAAATACATTAAATACTTAAAAAACTTTTGTATTGTCATAACCAGAGTGTATATGACATTTTATTCATTTTAAACTCATTTGTTTTGCTTATATATATATATTAATACAAAATATAAGATTATGATGGGAGCTGTTTCAATATCGCTGATGATTAAAAAATAGACTCACAACATTAATTTAGTTTGGAGCCACCTGATGATGTAGTGGTTTACTCGCCTGACTTCGGAGTGGACTCAATTCATGCTGGTGGCAGTAGGATTGTGGCGTGAATGGTCATTTGTCTCTCTGTGTACTCTACGTGTGACTAGCGACCAGTCGCCTCTTCCAGTATGGCTGCTCCTTAAACACATTGGTGAGCAAGATTGCCATTGGATGTTGGCGTATTTGTTTTTCACTGGTGCAGTTGCCCCTACACTAATGTAGGCCTGGCCCATGTTATCCATATCAAAAACGACGACTATTACTAACCGTTTTAAATGTTAAGACTGTTTTATGGTAAACTGCTTCATCCCTTCACATATCACAATGTTTTACCTTCATCATATACAATTTTGTCTTTCACAGGCAAAGGTATTACCTCGTTGTGAACTGGACTCACTCAACCCACATTTTTTTTAATAAAAGAGGACCATGGTGAAGATACTAGCGTAAAAAAACTAGTGGAAGCCCAGAGGTGCCGCCATGGTCATCACCGACAGAAACGCGAGCGCTGCCATGTCAAAGAAAGAGCCAGCAAAGGACAAAAAGCGGAGAGCTTCTCGTCCTCACGGTTTACCATCGCCAGCCTTGTGCTGCGCCTGCGGTCTCTGTATTATGCTGGCCGGTCTTAACATCACCTTGGTGGGAATTTTCGCCTTCAGGACCCTGGTGCCTTCTGCCAACCCATCCATCATTATCGGACCCATCCTCCTCCTCGTGGCCTTTTCCTTTTTCGGGGCTTGTTGCGTATGCAGCCGGCTGCCTCCGCCTCACAGCTCGCGTGGTGCCAAAATGGGTGGTCGGGGCATGATCCTGGTAGGGAACGGCGGGCTGGCCGGGGGAGCGGCGTTCGAGATAGAGACCAGCGAGCACACGCTACAGGACACGACAGCTGTGCAGCTGAGTCCCACGTCCTCCTCCGCGTCTTCAAGGGGATCGAGTCCGGAAAAAGAGGCTCCTGACGCGTCTCTGCCTGGCACCTGCAAACTCTTCACCATGGAGACCAACGGTTCGCCGGGTTCTGCTGGCGTATTCTTTTCAGCATCAACTGACTCAGGAGGGGAGGTGAGGCTCAATCTGCCACGAGAAGAAATGGCCACCTAACCTGAGTTCCGACAGTGTAATTCCTTCTTGTTAATACCTAACTGATTGTGACTGTCTTTTTATTTACCTAAAAAGGGTACACACGTAACCATTTGCATTATCTTGACCTACTTTTGAAATTTCAGCGATCTAGTGAGAGGCAAGAGAAATCAGGAATTTTGTTGTTATTGTTTGTGGCTTTATATGAGAATGTTGGGTGTCAGTTCCTAACCAAACCCCCCAAAATTATATTTCATGCGCTGTTTCAAGCAGAGACAAGAGCTTCAGATGCGTTCTTAATTGTATTTCGGTCATGTCAAAAAACAGAGTCCACAACTGTGAGGTTGACTTTATACTTGTGAAGATTTGAAATCATGAATACTGAAAATATTTTCAACTGAACACTGCAGAACTGTTAAAATATAAAAAATCAAATATTATGCATAGTAATATGCATTGAACATGCTAGAAAAGACGATCAGTATTCTTAATTTCTGTGCTCCTAATGCGCCACAGGTGTGTCATATGGCTCCGCCCATCCACCTTAGTCAGAATCTGCAATGAGAGGGACAATTGAGAACACATATAACACAATTTAAGACCACCAAACATCAGTGTGTGTAAGTACTCCCACTCTAGTAGAGATTTATTAGATAATACATTGATTTCTGAAAAAAAATCCATTGCTGATGAGAGGTGTATCTTGCAACCCATTGTTTTTTAAGAGCATGCAAGATATCTAATTAGAGAAAATGAAATTTCCTTCCTTATGAATGTATGCCATATGGTGAAAAGGGTATAGTTACCATATTTCGCAGCCAGCTGTTCATATTGTATAATGTCAAGGTCTTGTATTATTGTAATCCATGTTTTAGGTGCTTCGAACTGCCATTGTGGATCTGTTTCTTTTGCAAATGTCAAAGATTAGTGGTGAAAGGTTAGGAGTGAAATGGATTCACAGTGATGTTTGCCATTTATTTGCGTACCAAATGAAGGTTTGGTATTATACTGAAGTTCATTCCCATCATTTGAGGGCACATAGAAATAGTATCCAGTTTTACCATGTTGTATTTTTTTCTTATAACAACTGTGATATGTATTGCATATACTATATTTTCATTCGTAGTTATTTAAAAAGACAGAAAGAGGACTGACATTAATATTGCATTCACTTTTCAGGCCTGAGCTGATTAGCTTCGCACTTTGACTTTTTGAGTCAAAACTCAGCTTCTTGACACATGTTATAGTGAGCGAGTCAACAATGCTTGTTTTGTTTAGATGTAAGATATCTTGTTGTTCCACTTGACTGCCAAGAGACTTTTGAAAGCCTGATTTCTGTGAAAGCGACGTTGCCTTAGATTGAGTATCAGGATCCAATTAAAGAGGGCTATTTTACAAAAAAAGGGCATGCTCACTTTTCTTCAGAAAGCCTGTTTACAGATGAGGCCATTAATTTAACCTCACAAACAAAACAAACCTGTATGATCAAAATTAAATCGTTCCTCACATTTATGTAAATAAAGTATCGTCTTTTATCCCTCTGCTATCATTTGATTGTGAAGTTGTACCTAATGAATTGGCAAATGGTGCATATGGACATGCAGCCTTGTACAAGCATTCCTGATATTATGAATCACCAATTTTACCAGTTTTATTTTAAATTTCTCTTTGCACAGAACAGTGTAACGTCACAATCGCTAGATATTTTCCTAGTCATTTTTCACCATTAACATTAATTCTAGAACGGAGTTTGAGCTTTTCAAAACTTAAATATTTTTTTAAATACCCCAAGATAAACACTTTGTGCACATCGTCATCAAATTTCAATGTTTTTTATGCATCAAAGGATAGCCCAGCTAAGTTAAACTTTCAAAGGTAATAAGCTGTTGACTCAACTGTGTTTTGTGTATCCCGCAGTGCATGCAAATATACAAAAAATACTGACAAAATAGACACATTGAAGTAAAAGACCTGATATTGAATAATGAATTATGATTGCAAAAATTCACTGGACCCCATGAAAACATCTGCTAATGTACTGTTATGTGAAAACGCCCTGCTTATGATTAGTACTAATTATTTTTCTGTGCTTAATTATGGACAAAAGACAGACAGGATGTTCACTCCCCTTGTCAATATGCCCAAATGCCAAACACTTGTTTTCAATACGTGCGCTAAAATAATTGCAAGTAATCCAACACTTGAAAGAATATATTAACGATTCTTAATATCAGTATTTCAAGAGGAAACGCATCTTTCAAACCTTCAGTCAATTGCCGGATGGGAACTTGTTTCTCAAAAGCAATGTAGATTGGATTTGCATTACCATGACACCATTTGATGGACTGAACAAAATCAAGTGGTATTTGGAAATAGCAAGACGTTTTGTGCAAAGATTTCATTAAAAGCACTAATGAATGTTTTTGCATGTTCAGTTTACGGAAATGCAAGTAGCCTGTTTGTAATCTGTACTTGCTGTTATATACAGTACTGTACACGTGTGTATGTGTGTGTTGGTTTAACCTTTTGGAATTCCTAATAAGAGGATCGTCTGTATCCATGTCTATGTTTGTAAATAAAACATCTCTGAGTAAAAATCGAGGTACTTGTGCTTTTTGGAAGGCAATGCTAACTTAATTAGGGCAGGATAAATGAGTTAATATTGAACTGCTAGTCATCAAACAATGACTGTGCATTAACCATTCAGAGGGAGATCACAATATTGACATTTTCTGTTGGAAATAACCTTATTAAGGAGTATTTTACTATACAAATCTTAATTATTTTAGGCAATTACAATATTTTTCATATTAAACCTAAGTTTATTTGGATGTGGAAAACTATCTCATATCTGACGCCTCTGCAGTAACGTATAACCGCATAAATGCCACCCATACTTCATCATGTGCATGTGTGTGATGTCACAGAAACATTGCCTTAACATTTGATTGAGCAAAATGAACAGTTACACAAAAAAGGCACTTAACATAAATACGAATCGGGCATCACATCATGTGATGTGACTGGAACCTTATGAACTGATGGGGAAATGAAATCATTTTTAACACAGTCAACATCAGTTGTATCTACGCAACTGATAGACTCGAGAGCATGTGATGCACGATGGTGGGTTTTAATTACATCACGAGGATGAGTGGGCAATTTAGTATGATACTTGCATTTGATTGTCTAAAATAGTACCTACATTGTCAAATAATGTGTGCCTCCACGTGAGGTGGCCATTTCCAGGAAATACAGTTTTTTTATTTACTTTGGTCTCCACAAATGTTCCCTCTAAGCTGCGCACAGCAAATCATATGGAGCGCACAAAATAAAATCCCTTTTTTATAGCTGTGAGGCCGACACGCGAACCACTCATCCGCCGGGCCGCCCATTCATAGATATTAATCATTACATTTTATTATTACTAAATCATTTATGTGTAGTAGACATACACCTGCTTATGGCAGGTGTGATACTGGTGTGTGCCCATAGCGAGCAATGATGATGTTGCTCACACCGGTACTCAGTGTGCTCAGGGAGGTTGTCTTTCTGCCCAGACAAACAAAAAATTAGAGGGAACATTGGTCTCCACTATTAGACATGAGAAAAAAAATCTAATTTTGGTCTTTCTGCTGGGATACACACAAATGACTGTCCTTTTCAAATGCAATAACAAGTTCATGCGCTATTCATATTTAAGGAAGCTGAGATATTGCTATTTTTGTTACTAAACAGCATTTTGGTATTTGTTGCTAGGCTCTGGATGACGTTACGACCACCCAATGATTGATTAATGGAAACATAAGCAAGGGATCTTTGTTAAGGTAAGCTCATTTCAACCTAAAAACAAACAAAGTAGATTAAAGCAACCAGGAAAACCTCTCACATTTTACTGAAAATATAGTTTTAAAATAAGTGAACATGCAAAGTAGAAATAGGCCTTAGCAGCACCCACAAATTGGAACTGTATGATGTTCATGAAGCTCTCATGAAGTGCACTAAATTGTCAATTTCATTCATTCAGCACAAATCACAAGGCCAAGCTCTAGTCACCATCAGTGTACCCGCTATTTTTCGCCTCAACCCCCTGGTAGCGCCAATTTGGTCGTTTCTAGCTTCTGACTCACCATAAGTCAACAAATTTTGATGGTGATGGGCCTTCATTCCTTTCTTCAGATTTCTCATGA
Organism: Stigmatopora argus; assembly: GCF_051989625.1. Lineage (NCBI taxonomy): Eukaryota > Metazoa > Chordata > Actinopteri > Syngnathiformes > Syngnathidae > Stigmatopora > Stigmatopora argus. The sequence goes on from NC_135398.1 coordinate 8,789,865, forward strand.
CTCCAACGGTATTTTCTATTCTTTGCAATATTTGATATATATTAATATTTTGATTTGTATTTAATGAAATGTTACTCACATTTATTGTTAAAAGATTTGCTCTAATAGATTTACTCTAATATATTATTATAATATTTAATATAATATTACATTCAGTTTGGCCTAGAAGTGAAAAAATGTATATTATCAATTTTAATATAAAAAGTAACGAATAGGCATTGGTATTGGATAAAGCCCTTCTAATGCTCAATCCTACACTTCACTCCTAATAAATATCTCAGCCTGCATGGGCTGGTGTATGAACTCCCCAAAAGGAATCTCCATTATTACTCTCTCTTGCACTGATGCATCCATTTGTTCAGATGTGGCCTTATGATATTCTCTAATTACTTAACCATTATGATTCAAACTTCATAAATGGAAACTCATATATGAAAACAAATATATCACAATGCAATGTTTCTGAAGAGTGAACATGACAACCCAGTGTTGCTTTTATTGCTTCTATGGGTTTTCATGAGAAAATAAATGCAATAAGTGGATTTTTATGATGACATTAAATCATTCCAAGGTGCACACTTCAATTTTGGCTAAAAATGAAGCCCTTGCAGCTCTCCACTCTGCCAATTAGCCATGTCCACTTATTTCAGACTGTTAATTGATAGGTAGGTGAACCTACAAAAAAAGTAATTAATTGCTTCTAAAATAAATTGATCATGAGTCAATTGGTTATATTCATGGATACCACAATGGGGCGACAGATTTTCATTTGTGGCACTCAAATATGGTTGTTGTTTGAGGTATGCCCAGTAGATGGGAGCAGATATTAAAGTTTGCCTCAGTGTATTGGAGAGTGTGAGGATATTCTTTTGTTTGTTATTTTAAACACAAGGTACTACATCACAAAGTTTACTAAGGTACTACATCACAAAGTTTACTAAACCGCCTTACCCCAGGGGCACTGTAAATACCAAATATATTGTAATATAAACACAACATTTTCAACAATAATAAATAGAAAATTTGAGAGACCAGATGGTTGCTTGAGGCTGGTAAGTAGCTGAGCCAGGTTGGAAAACTAAGCCAAGATCCGCAGCCTGGCCCATACAACTACTGCATATTTGAAATTTAATTCATCCAGCAACTATAAGAGAAAACATATTTCTTCTATTCACCAATATACGTACTTTTGTTACAACATTCCATGCACATCCATCCAAGTTTATATATCGCCATGTAAATGGCCTCGTTTTTCTGTTATGGTGCCGTCAAACCTGCCTATGGCATCACCCTATAATATAGGCAAGGCCATTGGGTTCATTATACAATATACCGCATTATGATATATTGAACCCAATGGCCTTGACTGGGATATTATAAAGGCCCATAAAACACATTCAACCCTAAGTAAGCTGCAGCCCCAATAAAAAAAAAAGAAGGAAAAAAAGTGTACTGTTTTTGGTGAGCATGTTTATAGGTTATTTTAGTGGAAGCTCTCAGGAATAAATGCATTTGTTGGGCACCCCGGTGGAAGAATGGTTAGTGCGTCAGCCTCACAGTGGTGGGATCGAGGGTTCAATCCTAGGTTTGACCTTCCCCGTGTGGAGTTTGCATGTTTGCACCAGTCAAGTTTCAGTGGCGGAACCAATGTCAGAGCTCCTTTAGCCTATCCACCTTGGTGTTAAAGTTTGACATTCATGATCACAAGTTAGAGCCCATTTTTGCTCGACTCGCCTTTCAACCTATTCAGTATCTGGAAAATACCGCTGCCTTCAAACTTTTACCTCAACAATGATAAAATAAAAGAACGGGTGTTGAATGAAGTTAACTTCAGGAAACTTAGCATGGAATGAAATTTCAAAAATACTGTGACACTAACTACAAAAGGGGATAAGGACAGAGAAAGGTGAAATCCCATGCCCATACATCAGTCAAATACTTTTTAAGATTCTCACTGCGGTACCTTTTCTCACTTTTGTCATTTGCATAGCAAGCTGTGGTTTTATTTGTGCCGTTCATAAAACTGGTTTCATCCTTATAAGGAGGTCAACATGACATACTGCAAGCAAGTAGTAAATACTGACATTTATTTGCTTCTTGCATAATGTCTCTTCTATGTATTCTGGTAGCTTGGGCAAAAAAAATAGTGATAAGACTGCACTACCACCAAGCATCCCTCTCGAAGTGCTGCAAGCTGCGATAGATACATAAATAAACAGTCCATCTCTGATGTATCTGCTCCACATTTGTCACGACAAGTCACTGAACTCACACCTGCATAATCATGAGCCCTCCCCTCATGGTCCTCCCAAAAAACGACCACCATCATCCGCTCCGAACCGGATTCTTGGTTCGAGTGGCACGAGCCGGATTGTTCCTGCGTGTGAGAACACGCAATGGGCGGAGTGATGTGGAGTGTAATCAAGCTGAAAAGATTAGGGGAAGACGAGCGACCGAGGGTCTTTATGAGAACAGACACTGGTTACATAAGCCCAACCCAGTTCGCACTGCTTCTGCAGCCAGACTGGGAGGGCAGTGGAAGGAGCTGATGAAGCTTTATACAGAATTGAACTCGACCTGAATGCACTGTTGACTCAAATGACAATAGCTGTCGTGTCGTATTGCGCCATGAAAGTACACATTGCGTGTCTGAGACCGGTATGTGTATTCTTACTCGGGTTTAGTTCAGGTATGTTTTGAAATACCTTCAAGATTTTGGACAACAATTGGCAACACCATACAGCTCAGTGTACCCTTTAGTTTAGAATGACTTTGTTACCAGCTCATAGGTGACAGTCATAGGAAACGTTTACCCTCAGATTCAAGAATAGATGTCTGAAAAACCTCTATGTATTTATAAAATACTCCGTCTCTGCTGCCAATGATGGTTGTATGACAATCAAGTGTCTTGGAACGACCCAGTGTAGAACCAATTTAAAGCAAATAAGAAGTACTAGTTCTATGTTTGGTGATTTCTCACGGTGGTTATATTATCGCTGTCAAATGTCAAGAACAGACGCTATGTCACAGTTCAGATATAGCAAATATATATTATCTGTAATGTTATTTGCTGCCATTGACGACGGTCGATGTACAATGAATTTGAAGTGGAAGGCTTGGCAATGAATGATCACAGTACTGGTACAAATAGATTGAGCATCTATCTCTTTCAATGGCAGAAAGTGAGTTACTGAAACTCATTTGCTGTCATAGTAAAGCTGGCTGTGAACAATGATACCCTCCACCCCACAACTCATTTCTCCAACTTCGGTTGCTTGTTTTATTTTTTGGCCCGCTCGTTGCATAACCCCACTTTACCTTAACATAGCCACATGTGCAAAATGAATAAAATACAATATAACATGATTCAAAAAGAAAAACGCACGACTACTTGTGAAGGCTTTTAATAGAGAAACAGAAAAATCAATGACAGTTGTCAAGCTTATTATTTTTCCTTTCAAATTCAGTCAATGCTTTCCATAGACAAATGTCCACGCTTCTGTCCAAATTGATGAATTGCCTCTTGACAGACTATGATTTGTTTACACAATCAATAAATACCCCTAAATAGAACTGATATTTAAGGATGAGCACAGGTCAAGAGCTAACACCATGTTATTTTTAAACATGGAGTTGTTGAAGACAAAGGTTTTGTAACATCTGTTGAGTGAAAACACGTGCAGATCATCTATGTCTATTGTGACAGAACTTAAAAAACAAAACGTGGCTTCTGAATGGTTTGTTGGGCCCTGCTGCTTTTAATGACTTGATAAACAACATGTCATTCTGGTGAGCACCAGCAGAGGGTTGTACTCTGTCACAGTGGCTCCGTTTGACCATGGATTTATGGAAAAACACATCTCTGCAGAGTTCAGACTGCTTCAGACTGGTTTCCCTGCTCCACATAAAAGTGATCATATTCTGTAGGAGAAATCTGATCCCAAGCCTTGATTTTTGCGTTTCACAGGAAGAAGCTTTTGAAGCAGAAATTTGGTGAAAGCCTATATTCTGTTGTTCAAATGTGCAATTTTCTTTTATTCCCTGGTAATGGACGACATGTGTCTTTTAATGCCATAGATATCAATGGAAGCAATGCACGTCTGCAACCATGAATGCATATTGAACTGCAAGAAAAATTTATCATATTATCATGAATTTATTTTCATCAGTCATCATATTCATCAATCATGATATGAAACAATATTTCTTTCTAGTCATTTAATAGCTGCTTTAAGGGTTTCCAAGTTGCCACTCTTCAAATGAGATTCAAATAAGAACATAACTTGCAATCGGCCATCTTAAATACATTCGCTCATCATTCTCTTTCTTTAACTTTCAAGGCATGATAAGATTACATAATAATTCCGATTACCAATTAACCAGTATACAAAGAAGTTACATATATTGGGACCCCAAAATGACAAGGGGGCCTAATTTTTTTGCACCTCGGTAAATTTGCATTGCTGTATATTTTAAACTATTTCAATAAACGTGGCCACTGGTCCAAACACCCAATAATTTATAAATGAACATTTTCATGGGTCCCCAAATGTTTTCCACACTGTTAGTAAGTTTGTTAGCAGTAACAGATAGCATCTCTTTCAACATAAGTGCTAAAATTCATTCATCACAAATGTGAAGGCCAACTAGCCCCTAATTCTGGAATGACGCAAAGGCTTTGCTAAGACGTAAGCCACCTGTAGAAAAGAGAAAGACGAGGGTTTTGTCAGTCGGAGAGTTTGCCATGGCAGCGGACACAATCATTAACATCCCTTGCCGTCGTGGATGCTTGCTTCCAGGAGTCCCTTAGAAGCAAATAAAAAGAGTGAGGCTATACATTTTAATGACTTTCCCACAGGGGCTCGCCAACGATGCCGCTTCTTTTTTAAAATGCCGAGACTCCAGGGGAGTCCCTGCTGCTCGACAGAAGACAGGAAAGACTGCAAGTGCTCTCTGTCCACTCTGCCAGCCCGGCCAACAGGAGAGAAAAAGAGGAAAGGGGGGATAATCAGGTCTTTATGTGGCGTGGGGCCGAAAGGGGACAGCCTGAGTATTGTTCCCTCGGCCCCCTTCTCCCGCATGCTGGTTTAATTGTTCCTGTGCACCCATCACATTGTGACACCCCCACAAAAAACAACTATTCAACCCCCAATAGCCACGTGAGCCCACCGTTTTCCAATTTGCAGTGTCTTTTTTCAAAGTTTGTCCTCATAGTTTGTGGTAAACATAACCGCCACAATATCTGATGTACAACACGGCCAAAGCAAACAGAAAGCAAAGATGTTCAAAAGGGGCATTGTTAGTTCTAACACTGTCCGTACGACAGACCCTCGACCACCCCCACCAGCATCCCTCAAGATAAATGTTGGCCCCAAAGCCAGTTACGTAACCTCAAGTGCAGCTTTTGTTCTCCAACTTTAATCACTAGAGACTTAATGTATATAGGTCAACATTATATTGACAACTTACATAAAATTAGTTTGGATTATAAATTGTTTTCTTCGCATTTCATTAATGGCCATGCACACGAAAAGATCATCTTCTCATGTACCGTATTTTCACGACTATAAGGCGCACTTAAAAGTCTTAAATTTTCTCCAAAATAGACAGGGTGCCTTATAATCTAGTGTGCTTAATATATGGAAAAAAATTAAAATGTGTCATTCATTGAGGGTAAGCCTTATAATGCGGTGCGCCTTATAGTCGTGAAAATACAATAAATGTGAATTTCAAACACACTTCAGTGGCATACACGTAAAGTTACAGGTTAAATTTAGCACATTGCACATTAATTATTGACAAAAACCAACATTTTTTCCTGAAAACATACTAAATTGCATTGCATTGACCTTTTGTCAAATGTGACCCTGAAAACGAAACACTGTTTTATGTTTAAATCCTGTAAACGGGAACCATGCAAGTATATGTGTACGTAGTTTAAGAATTAGAATGCAAGACGATTGAATGAACTCCTGACTTTCTGTACTTTTTTCATTATTTCTGCAAAAAATTAGCTTAGGCTTACGCAGACATTTGATATTCCTTACAACATGCTGTTACTCAATAGCTCTTGGCATTTAAAAACAGCTCTAAATTCAATCCATCCTTATCTGATTACAAGTAGTATTGACTTGTTGCATCGATGCAAAAAGAGTAAAAGAAAGCTGCAACGAAAGACTGGCATGAAACCGGAGACAAGACATTTGGGCGTGTGAAGGCGAAAAGAACAAAAGTCACGAGAAAACAAGCAATGTATTGTTCCACTTTTTCTGTCAAGTGGCCAGTTTTGTTTTTTCATGAGTATTGTAGATTTAGTGTTCACAATAAACTTGTAGTATGACTATACCATTTGTATGTACAGCTTATAACAGTAGATTCAAACTTTTCTTTTTCATTTTGTCAAGTCTGAATAGTGTGTCTACTTTTTTTCCCTCCATATTATCGAATGGTGGATGGTAACATCTGTGAGAAATTAAGAAAAAAATCCATTTTCATTGTATTACAAGAAAACATTTCTATTTCCAAAGATTGTCAAAATATAAAGAAATTAAACCCTTTTTTGTGAATTCAGAGCAAAAGTATTTTAGAGAAACATGGGATTTAGTTCAGATTTATTACTCAAAAAGAAAATGGCGGGCCGCTGGTCAAGTGGCTAGTACGTCACACTAACAGTTCTGAAGTCGAGGGTTCAAACCCTGGTGAGTTCAAACCTTCCTGTGTGGAGTTCACATGTTCTCCCCGGGTCTGTGTGGGTTTTTTCCGGGTAGTCCGAATTCCTAGATTGACAAATGATACCTGCAACACGTTTTGACACCATAGGGTTAGTGCTGTTGTTAATTTTAATGAGTGCACATTAAGATTTTAAGAGCGACTTTTGGGGGGAAAAATTTGCGACTTAAGGAAACAGCTGTTTCCCGCACTTCCCCTGACTCATGACTTTGTTGCAGCTGACTCGTAAGCAACAACTCTGCCATTCTCGCATCATACTTGCACAATGCTTACTTGAAAGTCTGTGTTGTGGAGACACTTGAGGATGGAGCTTTGGTCAAGTCATCAATATGGAATTACGCGGCACGCAACTTTTCGTTTCTTGTTTCCACTCTCGCTTTGGAATGGGAAAAAATAGCGGAACCATATATTGTAATGCTGATTTTTTTTCTCAGTTGTGGTGCAGTAAAAAAATATGCCATGTTTGCTTTTCTTTTACCGTTGGAGAGTCCACATGTTTGGGAGTTGCAGCCATTCATATTTTGCCAAATTTTATGTCTGGCGTTAGATTTTGTTTTTCTTTCTCATTGTTTCCCATGAGGATTTACATGCAATAGGTCAATATTTGCAGTGTTGACCATTCTTTTTCAAAACCTTTGCAATTCTCCCTGGCATGCTGTTGATCAACTTTTAAACCAAATCCTGACTTCTTGCGTAATCAATTTTGGGAGTTTGTCACAATTTGTGGGTTTCTGATTGTCCACCTGCCTCTTGAGGATTGACAACAAGTTCTGTTGTTTCCCATATTCTTGTCAGGTCTTAGACTGCGTTAACCAATCAAATTCCTCCGGCTGTTCATGTTGTGTCTGTAGATCATTGCATTCTTTTACCTTTTGCTTCTTCATTCTTGTGTGTTGCACAATGGCCTTGTTTCATAGCAACAACTCGTCAAATAAAAAATGACATATACCTCCAAAGCCTTCATTAAATGTTCCTTGTTAACTAACCCGACTTGTCCTAACAAAGTCTGTGCAATACAATACTATTAAATCCCTGCGAAAGTAGTTGCACACTTAAAGCCGCCCACGCAAATTCTTCTTTATCTGTATCATCATATTGAGCAAAGTATTTGGCACTAAATTCCCTCAATGGGTGTCTGTGGTTTGGTGTGGTGTGCCGGGAGAGCTTGGTGTTGGCCATCGTGTGATCGGCCAATGGCGCACCGTGTGACCCATCCAGCGTGACGGTGACATCAGCTTAATTAAAAGACCATCAAGCAGGAGACAATCAAACAGTCTTTTCCTCTCGAGTATCATGGGTTTTGTCATCAAATGCTTATTGTTTGACTGATTAGAGACAACATTGACACTAGTGTTAGTTTTTCCTCCATCAAGTTTACTTATTGCCTGTCTCAATGTTTGACATTTGGATTAGAGTTAGTAAGAAAGTCATTACAAAAATACTGCACTGGTAGGTCAGTAATTTGGGAATGGTTGTGGACGAAAGACAGACCACCTGGAAAAAACGAACACAAAAATGGGATGTAGCCGCGACACAGAAGTCAGAATAATTTTAATATGCCACAGGGAAGATTGGTATACTCCCTCAATGGTTGTTTATATTGTGGTGTTTATTAAGAAAAGACGGTTTAAGGTTTAAGGTCAAACTTAAAGACGACGGGCCGGAAATGGTCAGCTGGGGGTCCAATCTGGCCCAAGGGGTTGTTCTGCATGGCAGGTACGTTTTAGTTAATTCATATTTTATGAACAGAATCACATGCGTGCATGTTGATATCAGCACCGTGAAACTGTAGATTCATTGTATACTTAAGATTGTTTTGTTGATTTAAAAAAAAAAAGATTTGCTACAAGATAGTCAGTAAACCCCTAAATTTATTCATGGGAATATTTGTTTTAGTGAGTTGCACTCCTAATATTCACAGTTATATCCTAATAGTGATGCCTATTCATAAGTGTACACCTTATTACATGTGAATCAGAGGTTTTTTTTTATTTTAAGGCTATGATTCTTTTCCTACTCGAATACTGCCTTGTCGACCAATTTTTCTAACTAATTTACGGGCAAATAAACGTGAGTCCCGGAACAGAGGAGGATTTAAACATGTAAGGGTTCCGGCCAGACCGACCGATCCCTACCTGGTCCGGTGTGCTAAAAGAACATGTCAAAGAGGCTTAAAGATATCCAATCCTAATGAGGCTTTGCACACTCCACAACAATAAGCAGGCTCTTTGTTCTTTACACTAAAATAGATGGGGGCTCGGTTGGCTGCTTTTTCAACAGGTCAGCCGGAATGAAATAACTTGGTTGTTTATTTAAATGTGCTGTAGATGAAATATCTTATAGAACGCTAATCCAGGTGCTCACCAGAATGCCCGTTTGAGGTGAGGTAGAACAAGATTACATAACGCTCTGGGCCAGCGCTCCAAAATCGGAACCTCACTCATTGGTGCTCGCTCACATTGCCGCATATGCTGCGTGATTCCATGCCAGTTTTTTCCTTTGGCGCTCACCATGAAGCAGGCTAGTGGAGACAGAGTGGGAGGTGTCTTACGTTTGAAGTTTGAAAGAGGCTTTTAAGAACCGGTCCAATAATGGAGGCATTGAGACCCGAACCGAGCTTTCGCATAAACCGAGCTGGTCATGAATAAACAAGCCCCTCTTACATAAACAGCATGCGAGCTCGCCTCTAATTATTATACGGCCACTAACAATGGGCTTCCGACTTGAATTTCATGGTGTCAGAACTGCTTTGGACTTTGCCTTATGATGGGTCTGGTTGGCACTCGGCCTTTTACTCCAGCATGACACACTCGTGAAAGGGAACCTCTTTACTCCGTACAGTAGCCTATATTCCCCCTCCCATGTACTGTACTCACCATGCAAGACCGTGACAGTGCAGTTTCAACTGCAAACCATCCAGAAAGGATTTGATATATAAAAATGTTGACATTTGGAAGTCATTTTCCACCAGTAATAGCAGTAAGACCACTGATTCATAGGAAAAAAATATCTTTCTCATCCGTTTGGCTTAAGTTCTCACTAAAAATGCATTTGAATAGCAGCGTGTACCCAGAGAGGAACAATCAGATGGCCTTAATCAGGTAGGGTCAAGGCGGGTTTTGTTACACAGACTAGTTTTCTCGCCATGTTTGCCAGCTAAATTGTGAATTGACTTTGTGCCGAGAGACAATTCTAGTGTTATTCCCCTCAGATCGCTCCTGGAAACTGTTCCCACGGTCTGATAGGTCACCTGGGATATGCTGCAAGACAGAGTGGCTGTGTTTACCTGTACACTCTGTTCTTAAATACAGTATTGCCTTGGGAATAAAACAGCTTTTCTGTTCCTGGCATTGTGATCAAGAGAACCGTTTTGCTGTTGTGTTTAAACCCTTGAGCATTTAATAGAGAGAAAAAAATACATGCATTCATTCATTTTACATGCTGTGGGGGTGCTGGAGCTCATTCCAGCCAACAACAGGCAGTAGGCAGGGTACACGCTGAATTTGGTCCTAGCTAATCACAATTTGGAGTGTTCAATCAGACTACCACGCCTGTCTTTGGGATGTGGGAAGAAACCGGAAAACCAAGAGAAAACCCACACTGGCATGGGAAGAACATGCAAACCTCAAACAGGAAGGCCAAAACCCACCAGGAATGGAAAACGCAACTGTAGAACTAGAAATATATAATTAATTTCTTCTTTTTTTGTGATGTCACTTGAAAATGGAATATGGTGATGGCAAAAATGTAAGATTCAAAATGTGTCAATTCCTCACAGGACACTTGGCATAAAAAACAATCATAATTTCTTCACTTTGGGAGCAAATACATATCAGGAGAGGATAAAACTGATTTTAGACATGTCTATAGGATAATGAAAACTAGGAAGAAAAGTTATACTGCTAACTGTAGTAATATTGGAATTCTTCATATTTGTGGAGACACCGTCTTTTTTGTATTGTTTGTTTGTTTGTTTTTTGGTGCACCACACATCTTTTTCCCATTTCCCATTGGCCACTGGAGGGCAATCCCTAGCTTCAAAGTTCTCTGTGACTTTGTTGACGTGCCCACTCACGCACACAAGCAAATATTTGATTTGACACTAATCTATCGCCTTCAATTTCTAACTCTCTCTGTCCTTGTTTATTGCCTGTTTGTTTGTATGTTTTTTTTAACCCATTAGCTGACACTAACAGCAAAAGATGTCCAATCCATTTTGACTGTGATGAATGACAGGAAAATGTTCATCAATGGCTCTGATGGTGATAGTTGGGACAATCCTTTTGAATGGGACTTCTATCACTAGCCAACGAGTTAACCTTCTGTCTTATAATCAGGAAATAGGGAATATGCAAATGAGAATCCTGAAAAGGAAACCTTATAGCCAGTAAAACCTTGTTGCAAAGGGCTGAGTTTGCATATTTATTTTCCTCGCAGCTTGAACATGCTAAAGACTGTGGGAAAGAAGTCTCTCTGACGTGGGTCATCTTGCAGAGACAGCTGCGACGTCTGGCCTCTTACGATGTGATAATGTGCTTTATTTACTTTACACACAATTTGCACAGCATGTTCAGAGAAAGCTTCAAGGTTGCAACTGCACCCCAAGTCAGATAGAATTGCTTATAGTATTCCAGAGTCAAGAAGGTCAAGAAAAGACTGACTTGAAGCGCTACATTTAGAGGATGTGTGGGAAAACATCAATGAAAGATGCCAGGAAAAGTATTTTCTACTCTAAAGAAGTATCAGACGAAAAAAAATAAGATGACCCCGAGCTTTTTCTGTTGAATTTGTAGATGCAACATATCATGCAACAAAGCTTGAAACTCTCTTCAACATAGCTGTTCAGTCACACATCTGGCGAGTCCCCTTAGAATAGTAGTAAGTGTCAAAACTGAGAGTAAGTTATACCAGTTATAAAACATCTGAGCAATGCAATATACGTACCTTTTGCCTTTGATTCAGACTTTGGAGCACACAAGCTAAAAGAAGTTGTCCTATGTATAGTATACAGTGTAAGAGGAGTGGGTATCTGATGAGTGATCCGCTGAGTTAATTTGGGTCTTTTATCGCCTGCTTGTTCTCTTACATGACGTGGTATGTCCTCTTTTATTGAAATAGAATTGGAATATATATGACTAAAGAAGAACAGAAGGCAGAGAGCTGAGCAGAATATAAAAATATCGTTGAAATTAATTTGCCTTAACAACTTATTTAAAATTTAGAACGTCCAATCAGCCTACCATGCATGTTTTTGGAATATGGGGGGAAACCAGAGTATCCAGAGGAAACCCACAAAGGCCCACGAGGAACATGCAAAGTCCACACCGATGAATGTGACCTGGATTTGAAACCAGGATTTGAAACCAGAACCCCAGAGCTGCGAGGCCGACGCGCTAACCACTTGCGTCACCGAGCCTGTTAGAACATCCATAAAAACCAAAATTAGATAACAGGCCATGAGTGTCCTCTTTTCAAGAGACATCCGTTTAAAATGACATCATAAATCAATCAATTTAACGACACATTTCCAGACGATCATTTACAATTCAAGTAATTGTAGTAGAGCTTTTGCAATATGCAACGTGAGACTTGTGTTTGTAGAACGGTGACGACACAGTGATGATTCTAGCAATGATTGCGACAAGAAAACATCTGTTCAGCATGAAACCTTCCCCTCCATCTCTGCTTCAGAACATTTTATTCTGTCTTCAAAGAAGACTCAACTGTCTAAACAGTGGCTTGCTGCGGTCTGCAAGACCCCGACTGCTTGCCGACCTTTGCTCTGCGCCCACTGTGTTTCTACTTTCCAGACGGAAAACAGGAAGGCAGCCTTGTGGACAGTTGCGTCACTCATTCTCTCGCTTTACGACGTTCATTAGTGGACACGGATTAAATGGGAATTGACAACAACACAGAAGTTTTTTCCCCCCCTTCATTTTTTTTCGCAGTGTCACCCATTGAACCCGCTCAGTGTTGTGCCTCATTCAAAGCTGGCAACGGCTCATATGTTGGATGTAGGATTTGTCCGGATTAGGCATGTGTAACAGACTGCTGATAGAAAGCACCTCACTCTAGGGACGTCAGATATATGATCAGTTTTTAATCTGGCGAGATCTGAAGGGTGTGAGTCTGCTTTCGTGTAATCAGTTACCAGTAAATCTCATTGAATTGTTTTGGCGTGCGACTTATCAGATGTTTCACGTCATCATTGCATTCCCAAAGAACAATGACGTCGCCGACTAAACTAATCACTTCACATGAATTAAGTGCAGGAATGTTTTAGACTGCATCTGCTTTTTGATGTAGTGGTGAGTTTTAAGCATGACCTAATTAATTTTCCACAAAAGTACTCTTTTGTTTTTTTATCCGAGGTGTTTGACCTATGACCCTGACATACTCCTTTCCAGAATTGAATAAAAAAACATTGAAGATTTTGCTGTTCACATGTATGCATGTGAACTATAAATTAAGCATATCCTGCAAAACAAAGCTTTTCTGGTCACATTTTCCATATTATAACCTTTTGAGGGATATGCGTAAAATCCGATGATTACGAATACAAAGAGTGTTGTTTGTGACTAATGGTGTGTGAAATTTACTCATGCCGCACATAAAAACACAGTGTAGATCCTAGTTATTGCATAACCTTTGTGTAGGACAATCCATGAGTTGGCCGTCTCTCCTGTGCTGCAGTACTTTATATCTTTTTAAAAAAAAATCCCAATCAAAAATTACCAATCAAATTCTTCTATATAATTACTGCCAATTAAAGATGTGCTAAGGTTGAAAGCATTAGTGCCAATTCTGGGCCATGTAACTGAAATTAGGGGTAAATGCATTTACATTTGCTTAAAAGATTGAATAACGCTTCCCATTTGAGACCAGAAAACATAGACTATAAACACATAACTATAGACTAGTATAAGAAATAAGTACACATGAAGCTAAATGGATATACACAGTATGAACTATTGACAGATGACGTTGAATAGCTCACTACATAATATAATTTTTGAAGAGATGACAGGTAAAGCACATAGATGAATAAATAAAAAGAGCAAGCGTCCTTAGCCATACTTCTGTTTGTATGTTTAAAACATTCAGAAACGTGATAACTTGAGTTATCAAGGAAGAGAGCAGAGTTTATTTTATTATGAGTCTTAACATATTGAGTGTCCACCCAGTTTTTATTTGCTTTAAGCATTCTAGTTTATCATGCCTTGTTTTACTTGAGAAGTTAATCTCGAGCTAAATTGGGCATCATAAATTTGAAACAAGGAAGTATAGCGCACATTTTTTTTTAGGGAAACAGAAAAACTGGTCTTTCAACCAGGGGTATTTATAGCAGTTAAGGTGTGTCCAGTTCCAGTGAAAATACACGTAATTAAATCATTTATTATTCAATCAAAAGTTTTGAAACACCTCACCTTTCAATGGGATGAGAAAAATCCCAAAAACTAAAACTTGAGAACACTTCGGGTGTACTTTGTTGGGCGTAAAGTTGTACTATAGTCTGACATCACCCATAACTCAAACATTGGCATAGGACAAAAGACAAATACGTACTAAAGGTTTCCTAACACGAACGTTCTATTCAGGATAACGATAAATGGCACTGAGCCATGAGGCGTTTAGAGCATTTTAACCTGATTTGACCACCATTTACCACTATTATATATATAATAATAAATTATGTATTTTTAATTTCATTAGATTTGTTTTTATTCATTTGAATGAAACTATAGATGTAAATTTTGATGATTAATTATTTAAAAAATATTTGTGAAGAGGTGTAACATGGTATTTAAAAAAATATTCAGTTCTATTTTGAAGGGAAAATTGTTGAAAATAAAGCTTAAAGTAAAAAAAAACAATCTAAAAAGTGAGCCACATTTAGTTGTTACGTCTTGGCTCACAATTGAATGGAAAGTTTTCAACTTTATTACAAAAGTGATTTGCTTTTTCCTATTCTGCAATTTCATTGCTCCTCCTCTAAGTTTTAAAAACAAAAGTTACGTGCCAACTTGGGAATTTCCTTTGGCTGTTGCTTTTCAAACACAAATTGTGTGCCTAGATCACTGCTGGCCTGACGTCATTCAAACTTTTCAGAAGGAAGTGGTGGGGTTGACTAATGCTAAAGGGCGGCTGGTGATGTGGATGCTGATTCATCTTGTAGACATTACGTTTACCAAACTTCTTTCTTTGTGCTCTGGTTTTTACAATTAAGGAAGCATTGTTGTGACAGCAACAAAATTAACCACTTTTACTCAATGTTAAAGACTTTAACACTAAGCCTTTTTTCCCTGACAGCTTTAACTTTAATGATACAAACATTGTTATTTTTTTTTAAAATATTTTGATCCCAAATTGGACTTGTGGGTGTGCACTAATATGCAGGGGCTTCATTGTTGTTGGGAGAAATTGGGTCAAGGTTTGTGAGTTTGGGATGGGGGTCGCTGCCTGAGATAGAGCAGCTGTCCTTTGACCTCCTGGGCTTTTCAAGTCAAGTTTGAACTTTGCTTGAGTTGAGCAGTCGCCTTGTGACCTCATCGTTTTTTTGGCAACGTGTAACTTTTTTTTCCCACAGAGTCCATTATCCTGCATATGCAGTTTCCTATACCAGCAAGAGCAGTATTTAAACACAACAAATTAGCAGGGGCATTATAAGAGAGGCTACGTATCTAAGCAAGTAACATGCGTTCATATAAGACATACTAGCAATTGGAGTGTGACTGTAAACAATTGAAGTGGCCATAGTATAAATTTTGCAAGAACCCTGTCTCTGAGAGTCATTCATTAATTCATTTTCTGAACCACAAGGAGACAAACAACCATTCACGCTTACACTCATCCCCAGGGGCAATTTTGATTGTTCAACCTGGATTGAACCCTCGACCCCAGAACTGTGAGGCTGACACACTAACCACTTGACCGCCAGGCCGCCCACAGCAATCCTTCAAAATTCACTAAGATATAAAAAAATGACACAAAATATAACATGCACTTTACATTTAGTTTTAAATTACCATGGTTTGGAAAGGACAGGGTTGTCTTTAAGCCAGTGGAAAGTGTGGCTTTTGTCACCATGACGACAGTAGGATTAGTGCTTTATGACTTGGGTTAAAACCAAATGAAAAAAAGACAAAAAAATAAAATGAATGTTAGAGTATATATATTGATAAAACAAGAACTTTTTAAAGACCATATAAAAATTATATATATTCTAATTTTTTTCCTAGTTTTAAAGATAAAAAGATCCCCAACTCACTTATTAAATGAATGGATACCTTCCCATTGTCTTTTTATCCATGAAACCAGTGAAATCCTAATTTTTGTGGCGGGCTTGTCATTTTAGTGCTGATAAAACTGCCTATTTTAAAAAAAATACAAAAAATCCCACAGTGCATTGAGACTACAAAGAAAGTGTGCTTTAAGTGTTACATTTGCATATCATCACCTAAAACAATATTTGCTCATTCATTCAAATTCCAAGCTGTCATTTGACCAAAGAAGAAACTCAAAGAAATTTTAAAAATACATTCCACAGTTTAAAATAAGTTATGAATCGTCACATTGACCTGCAAACCCAATTCAGCTGACTTTCAGCCTTTTTCTCTTAAATTTGCTATCACTCTGCAAACGTGTGCTGACCCTCAGCTGAATGCAGGAAACCAACAAAGCTCGTATGTGTTTGTGTGTGCGCTGTGGCTACACTGCAAACTGTGCCACTGTGTCATACCTGATGCCTGTGACCAATGGCGGCACAGGTATGCACGGGTTGCAGCATCAGGCCAATCACACCAGAGCTCTTAGCCAATGGGGATCCTTCTATGTCAGCAAGAAGCTGCATGTGTGAAGCATGAAGCAGTTGTTAAACTCTGTGGTCATATTATGTGAGCACGTGACAGATCATGTCTGCTTCGTTCCCTCTAAATGTACGCATGTGTGAGCAGGATATGTATGACGAGAAAATGCAATTTATTTGAACTAGAGGGAGCTGGCACTTAGCCATTTCTCACCAGCTCCAAGAATTTTAGAACATTGTTAAATAAAAAAAACTATATATATATATATATACATCCCTCCAGTTCAAATAAATTGCATTTTTATTGCTGTCAATTACACTGAAACATAATCATTCTCTGCGGGCCCTCTCTCTTCAAATGTATTGAACATCTATCGCCATCAATTTCCTACATTACAGTATATTCACACACCACTGCAAACAACAAACACACACAAAAAAATAATAACCACGGTCTCTATCAAAACTGGTGTCATGCCACAGTTGTTTTGTCTAATCTTATTACAATGTGCACGTGCAATGTTTTTCCCCCTTTGCTTCTTTTGCACACACAAAAAAGAAGGTCCACAAGCTTTTCTTGCCATGCTCTTTCAGAAAATATCTTCTTCACGTCTTTAAAGGGCAAGAGTTTTTACTGCATTTACTGAGAGCAAAACCAGTTGGAACTAGTAAGACGTGTTACACAACAACACACTTGACTGCAGGCAATCAACAACATAGAAAGCAAAAGCTTCAACTCATTAGTCCCTGTTTTCACTATATGTACTAAATAAGTTTAACCAGTGTGTGGTTGTTTAATGAAAAAGGAAAAAAAACGGGGGGCATACACTCATCTTATTGTGCATCGTCATGATAACTAAGCCGCACTGCCCAGAGAGGCTGTTGTGCAGTTCCATTTGCGAGACCCCATTTTACCCCAACCCCCACCCCCCTCTCCCACCTTACATAATATGCACCCCCTCCCTCCTCTCTCGCGCCACCAAGATCCAGCCTGTACATTCTGGTGGTCGTCATAGAAACAGAGCAGCATCCCTCTCCATCCTTTGTGCAGCGTCTCCTCATCCTGTTCAAGCTTTCCCAGGCTGAACTATGGACGCCTTTTCTGTCATGGATGAGACAATATTAGCTAATCAACAGTTGACGTTGCATCCATGCAATTTAAACAACTATGAGGCCCAAGGGTGGAACAGTTGGTACATTTGAAATATGGGAAAAGGAAGTCATCTTGCTTTAAAACGATCAGTACTCTTTTTGATCAGCTATTATTGTCCCAATGAAACATGAATACATGTTCTGTACTTTTTAACACAATTTCTATTAATGAGAAGCAAATCCGTTATTCAACCTCCATATTTGTATTATTTTTATGAAATATATTTCAACCAATACCTTATTTTAGAAAGGAATGACTGTAAAAAAAATGAATATAAGTAAGAAAAATAAAACTGTGATTTTTAGGGAACCAATTTACAGTTGGCTGGGCTAGGCTCCAGCAATCCTTGTGAGGATGAGGGGTACAAAAGTGAATGAATGAATTTGCTCATTCATCTTTCATGCTGCTTATCCTCACAAGGGTCGCGGGGGGTGCTGGAGTCTATCCCACCCAACCACGGGAAGCAGGCGAGGGAAACCTGGAATTGGTTGCCAGCCAATCGCAGGGCTGAAAGAATTAATAGAAATAAAAATAACTGGTGTGTTTTTGCACTTGCAACCATTTACTGTTAGTAATGCTTGTTTTCAAAAGACTGACTATTCAATAAACTTGTATGCACATGCCCAAAAGTGTTTAGGGACAGGAGTGCATGCTATTTGCTAAAATAAAGATGTATGTCTATTAAAAATACAATAAAATATCCCCAAAAGCCCACAAGAAAATCAAAATTCTAAGTGATGTTGAAACATTTGATCCAAATGAGTCAGTCTGACCAAGAACAAAACAGAAGGATGAGCCAAAAATAAGGCAGTGGCGGCTTCCACACATGTGCAGTTATGTCTAAAATTATATAAAGCATCCAGTGTCAAATCAAGTTACTGGTAAAGAAAATATTCCAAGTTTTGTTTTCCTGCTAGTTCAGAAGACAAAATGTACCATACATTCACTTCTAAGTTTGACTAATCGGAACCACCAAGCCCTTGTTTACTTTCTCATCTCAAAACCTTATGGGCTGAACTCATGGACCTTTGGGAAGGGGGGGCTCTTAAAATATACCTGGTTGAATATTAGAAAGGACATTTGGATCATATTATGATTCTTGCAGCATCGTGCTTCCTGTAAAACTAAATGTGACCATATAGTATTATGGTTTTACAAGCCCAAGGGGTCTGTGGGTTTACGGTCTTATGGTATTTGTGGTTGCACTTGTGTAGGAGACCTTCTAACTTTACATTGGCTCTTAAGCAACCCTAACACCATGACCCAAAAAACAGTCACTTGAGTCCTGAACACATTTATTGACCACTTGCCATTTTGTTATTAAAGTAAGTCAAAAATCCAAGAGATATTCACACTTTTGATTATTTAACATTTTAAAAACAACAGTTATCACAACATGAACAGTTCCAGAACAGCTCTTCAAACATAAGTGGCAAACTGCACATCAGTTGTGTATTTCCTTAATGTAGAGGAATGGGTTTGACTGTTCCACTCTTGAAAAACATTTCACTCTTGCGAAGTTTACAGCAATCACATGACTCACATACTCATTCTTAAAAATATTGTCTGTATCATCTCCAAACTTAATGTTCTGTTTCAAATTTTCCCTGCATAGCACTTCCAAGAATCAGGCCCAAGTATGGAAAAACACCAACATGTTATTCAACTGACAGGAAAATTTAAGAGTAGTGTAAAGAACAAAAAAATGAGGCACATGAGCCTTCTGCCAGTCAACCTCCTCTTAAAACATGGAAGCAGGGTTCTTTAAGGTTATTGGTTGTCTTGCTTCTAGCAGGCCAATGAGGACAAGCTTTTTAGTGGAGATATAGGGGAAAGGTCTTAAGGCAAACTTACTAGCCCCTTCCCCCATCAAGAGGATAGAGAGGAAAGTTGCTGCCATGTGTCCAAACATCAAAAATATTCTGCTGATTTGTCAACCACGTTAACCATCCATCATTTAATTTGCTGACATCTTATCAAATGTGTATTGGAACAGACTACATAAGTAGAATTGTCTTAAATTCCACAACTAATGTCTCAGCAGCACACACCCAGAGAACAGTCGCTTTTATTGACTTACCACTCCCAAGTTGACAGTACAGTAGACGTATCCAATAGCATATTTACCCGATCTCATTTTGCACTATGAGTCAGTAAGCAACGTTGTTTAATCGTGACGCAAAAGGCTAACATTGACATCATGCATTTATTGTATCAATAGCATATCAAAAGTGCCTTAATCTGTTGCTGTTCTTATTTTGGCTACTGCATAACCACATTGACTCAAATGTATAAACAAGACAAGAGACCAAGGTAGTGATAAAAAATAAGTTTTAAATGTATCAAGAGAAAAATAACCCAGGTTCAGTAAACTTGACAAATTTACCAACTAGGGCACATTAACGAAAGGATAAAACTCCTTGAGGAAAATCTACAAATGGCATTATGGACAGACCCAACACATTTAAACGCCATCATACATTAGCTGGGTACAGACAGCTACATACAAAGAGTACAAACAGTCAAGACCCAGTGCGTCAGAAATCTGAAGACAAACATTGCCATTTAAAAATACACTTCATAAAAATCAAGCGTTAGTACCGTGGGTAATTTGAAACGGGAAAGTCGGCAACAAAGTGAATTAGCAGGACCTGAACTAAAGATTAAACCATATATGGTGCCCAACATTAGCAGCTCTACACTTCGGTGTCCTCGTACTTTAGTTCATTTCTCCAGGGTGAGGGGGGGTTACGCCAGCATTGATATGGTTAGAAAAACTTACAAAAGCCAATCCCTTCTACGGATGAGGGAAGGTACCCTGCAATAACCAGAGGAGAACCAAAGACATGAATTAACCATTTTGAGTTGACCAGCCAACTTGAATCTATATAAATGCAGGTTAAACCATCTCTATGGTAGTAGTGGAGACGAAAATACAGTACTAAATAAATGAAAAGATTAATTTAGCTGGGTGGTGGTGGTGGGGAACCGTTGGCAGTGGGAGTCAATCCACGAGTGGTTGCTTCAGTAATCCGTGGGTTCGTCGCCCTCCTCACTCAGCAAACAGGTGCGAATGAGCGCCTCAGTAACACCGTATGGGTCGCAGTTGGCCGATGGACGGCGGTCTTCCAAGTAACCCTTCTTCTCCTGCCCCACACTGCGAGGGATGCGGATGCTTGCGCCGCGGTTGGCCACGCCTGCTGAGAACTCGTTGATGTTGGAGGTTTCGTGGTGGCCGGTGAGGCGGCGGGCGTTGTCCAGCCCCCCTTTGGGGTCGTAGGCACGAATGTGGTAGCGGTGCCTCTTGCTCATCTTCTCGATGGACTCTTCAATAGCTCTGGAATGAGATGGGCGGTATTTGAGAATGCTGTTGAATTGAATTCGCTATTCTAAACCTTGTTTGAAAAAGTTAAATGCAAGCGTAGCTTATCGATAGTTGTAAATTTATATGATTAGGTTGCTATAGTGTTCCTTCCCACTCATCCACAAATCAATTTGTGAGTAGATCATTTGGTGACATGCATTTGCACCAATGCAGTCATATCTTGGAATCTTCAGTTTAAAAGAATTCCATAGATGACAGCGACAGGAATGATTATCTGTGGTTATACCAGATTCCGCTTATGACCTTGTTTTCGTGTGACATGTCATGTTTATCTTGCGCTCCTAAATACACAATGTAAGAGAAAAAAAAGTCCTACAACTTAGTCTAGCGGAATACCACATTCAAGATGAGGGGGGGAAACAAAAAAGGGAAATAAACCATGATGACTTGACAAAATTTGCAAAGTTTAAATGTGTCCTTGCCATCATCATTACCACAGGTCCCTTTCTTTGGAGACTAAACTCATGCCAATGTTCTTATCCCAACCATGATTAAAGAAACAATGACCAGTCCTTGATTTTACTAGGGTCAAAATGTCCTTGAACACTCACTTCAGTCCACCCTCCTCTCTCATCTCCTTTGTGCTAAAGTTTGTATGGCAGCCAGCGCCGTTCCAGTTGCCGGGAATCGGCTTGGGATCAAATGAGGCGATCACCCCGAAGTCTTCACAGACACGGTGTAGGATGAAACGTGCTGCCCACAGGTGATCGCCCATGTCGATCCCCTCACACGGGCCCACCTGGAACTCCCACTATCCACGCACACAATTAATTAATTCGCTGGCTACCATGGACGTGAAATCAATTTGAGCAGGTGTACTGCATTTTTACCTGGGCAGGCATCACTTCCGCATTTGTACCACAGATCTGAACCCCAGCATAGAGGCAAGCCCTGTAATGAGCTTCCACTATATCTCTCCCATAGGCTTTGTCTGCTCCCACTCCACAGTAATAAGGACCTGTGAACACAAACAATAGAATCATATTTGAACTTAATCATGTCACTGGCTTACTGTGTGTCATAGACTCACCTTGAGGTCCAGGGAAACCATTGGAAGGCCAGCCAAATGGATGTCCGTCAGTACCCAGGATGGTGTATTCCTGCTCCATGCCGAACCAGGGGACTTGATCTTCTACCATCTTCATTATCTTATTGCACATCAGTCGCAGGTTGGTTTCTGCATAGATGACAGCAAAATCAAAATAACTTGCTAAAGCACTAGGTAATTTGATTCCAATAAGCCTATAACTGGCATTTGTGTCACATTTTTACCCTCGTGGGACCCATTGGAATAGATGAAGGGACACTACACACATTGTAAGGCTAAACCTGCATGGAGTGGTCTGCACTTATTTCATTTGTCTAACCATGTGTTCACTAATAAGCCTACGGGACGGAAGGACGTAATCTAACACAAAGACCCAGTTCTTGAGTACACATTTAGGCAGACTAGACATCTGTGTGACCATCTGTTTAAAAAGGTAGCAAAAGTGCATTCTTGGGTCAATCCGCTCACGTGGAGATAGATACCTTTAATGCTATTAGTGAACAAGTGTGTCACTTTTATGGTTTTACCTGCAGGCATGCGGTTGTACTTAAAAACTTCACAGAGCACCAGCTTGTTTGGGTCCTTGCGGAAGGGGTCCCGGAACATGGCGGCAGGGATGAGATACATGTCGCTGTTGGAACCTTCGGCTTGGTAAGTGCTTGACCCGTCAAAGTTCCATTCAGGAAGGTCTGAAGGAGCGGATGGATAGTGACTATTTCCAGATGTCTTTGCAACATTCAAGTGATTAAAGAGTAGAAAAATCATCTACTTTCATTTTGTAACTTGAGTATACCAAATTTAAGAGCAGTAGAAAGATTCAAAAAGGATTTAATATGCACAGCCTCAGCTTGAGAAGTTTTAGAAAGGAAGGGAGGGAGTGGGTCCTAGTGTGAATGATGATTGAATGTGACTTTTGGGGGGAGCGCTAGTGATTATTTCACTTAAAATTTTCTGGATTGGCATTGTAAGTACCAGTAATGTTTCTTATCATTCACAGTGGTGATCTTCAATGAAAGGATTTGTTTGCAGTCATTTTTCTAATGAAAATTCCTCAGCTTTGCCAGTTATGGATATTTGGTAGACACTCTCCGGAATTTTACAGGAAATTTTCCAGCCATTAAGGTTAAAAGAAATAAACGAGGTGTGGGGTGGGCACACCCATTTGCTGGCAATTTGGAAGTGCTTACCTTTCAGACTTTTGGGCTCAGAATCCAAAGTCTTGGTTTTACACCGTAGCCCCTCTCCAGTTCCATCGACCCAGATGTACATGGCCTGGACTTTCTCTCCCTGAGGGAGTTCCATGTACTGATTCTTGACGACTTTGCTCAAGGTGGCACTGGACGACGTGGCCATTTTTATTTCCTACTATAACACACCTGGACACAAGACAAGAGAAATAGGAAAATGGGAGACCAGGGATGATGCCATGTGCCCACTGTACACTAGGGGGCAGAACGAGCCCAAAAAACACACCAAAAAGACCACCATTGTTCACTTTTCTAGAAAAACAACACATGGACAGTTGAAAACTGCAGCAGAAATGATGACATCTCGTGGAGTTTGTGTTCATTTCCAAAATTAAACGACGAGATGGGGTGGGAATGGTCGTTATTTTGGGAAATAAACGTTTGCGTCGTCGTCATGTGTCTTTAAATCGAGGCTGGCGTCGAAAGCGAAGCCATGAAATAAAAAGTCAAGCCTGTACATCCCGTTAGCACGATTATGGAGTAGCCATGGTTACACACTGTGTGAGGAAATATTACATCATCGACAGCAGCTTCCGCAGGGTGACCACATCCATACTCGAACAGAACAAAAATACGATTGAACCAAGAGAGAATCATAGACATTAGATGACAAAATGTAAAGATTTAAGTGTATAGTATTAATTAAAAAATAGTGCAGCAGAAGCAAATGAAGGTAAATCAAACTGAAATTCAAAGATCGTTTACCTGGAGAAACGAGAAAATTTAAATAAAAACTAAAGGACTTGCGGGTCCAGTGTTTCGTCTTGGGTTTATCCGATAGTGTTTCTACCATTCTCCAGTGCCGAAGATGGGTTCAGCCATATTTATAAGGAAGCGACTACATTTAGGACATTTGATTGGTCCAGACAATCGGAGGGTGTGGTTTTAGCCCGCGATTGTCAGCTCACGCCAGCTTCTCATTGGTCAGACACTGATGTCGAGTTCAACCCACCTGGCCGCAGGCACGCCGCGTGTTCCCAGAATGTGGGTTCTCCACGCGAGTTCGCTTCTCACAGGCAGAAGTCTCCTCGCCTTTACACAAACGCAGAGCGGACCACTGGACGTAAAGCTAGGTAAAAGTTGTTGTGCCACCCTCTAATGAACGGATTCGATCATAATTCTTAAATCGAGAATCCAACAGCCACAATAAATCGGATGTAAAGGTATCGACGCCCCCGCGTGCTGCAAATGTGCACTGCGTTACCATACTGGTTTGAATGGGAAACCTTATGTAATTCTGTCATGAGCATGCGGTTGATTTTGCTTTATCACTGGATCACCACGTGAGCAATTCACGTGGAGACAATCACCGACAATAGATTTAATTGACCTACTTGTGCAACGAGATTCAACCATTGACGCCGATAGGCATCCAATTCATTTGAACTGGGAGGACTGGCCGTGAATGCTCATTTTTCAGTGCACAGGACGACGATAGACGTCCAATTGGTACTAATGATCGTTGCCAGTTTCTCCCAGTCAAAATTAATTCTTCCTCCTTCCTCACCCACATTTCGTTTCTCAGATTTAATTAACAATATTGACTGGATTTCCATCAACTTCAAATTAAGCACAACCTATTATACAATTTATTTGCAATTTCTTTGAACATTAAATGGCTAATTACAGCAGCAGTTCTGAAAAAAAAAATGAATTATTTAAGCCATGCCAATGCAACAACACTCTTAGGTCAAAAATTGAAATGTGAACCTTGCGTTGTCCTTATTCTACAACAATTGGAAATGTCTTTGAAATCCCTGTTCAATTGGTGAACTAATAACGTTTTCTTTTTTTATCTTCAGATTTAAGAAAATTCTAGGTCAAGAAATTTGACGAAATGACAAAAAAAATGAGACTCCTTTTGCTTTCCTTATTCCTTTGCAACCAAGCTTTGATGAAGTACACTACGTACTCTTGGTCCACTTTATTTTGCTAAAATAATTATTGGAACGATAGCGTCACCACACTGCTATCCAAGGTATTGCAATTAGCTGCTGACGTGGAGGGTTTGATTTGTCTGCAGCCTGCAAGACAGGGTTGAAACCATGTTTTGTAGCTGTAATGTGCTTTTTGGGATGTAGCGTTCTACATTTAATCCTAATCCCAATCCCAACCACAACCCCAAAACCCAATTTTGCAGCCCCAAAATGACAGATTTTTAGACATGGAAGCATCTTGAAAAGGGGCAATTCTGTGCAATGTTTATTCATTTATTTATTTAGCTGTTTTGTCAATATTTATAATGGGATGGTCTATATCCAAAATCTGATCAAACATTTTTAGGATGCCACCTTAGAAAATAAAGGTTTCTCTGGTGTGACATCGTTTTTAATCACTTTGAAATTATCCAATAAAAGCTCAACAATGACTCACATATTGGATAAAATGTACACGTGTGTATAGCAATGAAATACAAACACTCGAGGGTGATAATAATTCCTTGCAGAGGTTAAATTTTACAAACACCAACAGGTGAGATTATGCACGTGTATCCAGTGAGAGTACAGAATACGTAATGTAGGATTAAAATGGCCATTTAGTAATCATACAGGAAATTGGACTACCTTCCCATGCGGATTTTTTAGTCTCCTGACTCAAAATCTGCCCTAGAAATTTTAGATGACACTGCATGTTAGCGCACACTTCAAGAAGGCCTCAGCAGATGTGTACATTGTGTATGCACTGTATAAATGTTTATAATTAGGTTAGAACAGCCATACTGTACTAAAAACAGTGACATCATTTGAATCTTTAAGAAGCAAGTGTGTTCATTTTGTAATTTTCTTTTCTTCCCACAGCAGATTTTGTCCCAAGTGGTGATCTCTTGATTTGTGTTGATCCTCCACCTGGAGTCTTCATGAAAATCTTTAAAGTTGCACCATCAGTGTCCACGGTAATAATCTTAAATCTGTATGAGCATTTATATCAAATTCATCCATTTGGTTTCTAGCCCACTGAAAAATGACCACTGTTTTGCTGCAGATCAAAAAGTTTCTGTATGCTGTCGCAGAGCGCCTCCCACTGGACAAAATGAAAAGAAAGACGCTCAAGCAAAGGTAGTTGATTTACCACTCATGTAGTCAGTCAGTCCTTCATAGTGTAAAAATTGTCTAGAAATATGACAATTTAGAAATAACTCTGAAGTATGGAAATGCTTCTTAGTTTTTCCTAAATTGAAATCAATGACTGTTAATAAAAGTAAACAAAACAAAGGTAAGTCGTAATGTCAATATGAAAAGCAAATACAAGATCGAAGGCAGTGATTAACAGTTCCTCACATAACTCCTTTTCTATGTAATCAGTGCTAGTATAGCATCATCTTGTAGAAAACACTGTATATCCATCATTTTCAAAACTGCTCTTTTTACTAGTAGCAATCTAACAATTCATAATTTGAACGCACTCCAAGTAGCAACATTATCGGTACACGGTCGATTGGTCGCCGGTCTTTTGGTCGCCGATCTTTTGGTCGCCGGTCTTTTGGTGGCCCGGAAGGTTAGTGATAATTACCATTTAAATCTTTGCTCAAATTCCCTAAATACAAACTGCGAATTACTATTTAGTCACACTTAATGCCCTAGTAATTATTAGGCTAAAGAAAAGCTCCAAATTTCCTGGACTTTTATTGTTTTTTGTTGGAGCACTTGTTAAGACCCTGACTGACGTAGCTTCTTAAAGGGACAACACATGTACATACAAACTCTTATACACTCACATGTCGGCTCAGTAAAACTGCTCATGGCCATTGTTGGCTTTTATTGATGCGTAGACCGTGTTGTTTTACCTTGTTTTGTCGTCGGTCTTTTGGTCACCCGTTGTCACGGTCGGGGCGACCAAAAGACCGGCGACCAAAAGACCGACGACCAAAAGACGGCGACCAAAAGACCGGCGACCAATCGACCGCACACGATTTGAACGCACTCCAAGTAGCAACATCTCAAGGTGCTGGGTCCTAGAGCAATATCATTTCAAAATAATCACCTTTTTTCTTGATGGAAAAAAAGGTCAATTTGTCCACATAAATCCATAAGTAAGCCACTTTGTTTTAAAAACCGCAGTTTTCAAATCGAGAGAAAGAGTAGCGTCTTGTAGTACGAATATTACGGCATATAAGAATCTACATCGGTACATTAATCGGTTGAGCAATTTTAATCGTTTGAGCAACGATCCTATGAAATTCAATCAATACAATACAAAACAATACTCCAGCTGTTAAGTCCCTGGATGCATTGTAAAACCTAAATATCCTTTAATGAATGTAATTTTTCAATTAGACGTTATTGTGTGCTTAACATTCAGAGTGTCGGCCAAACACTCATAAACCTAGGTTAAATTTATGTTCCCTGTCCTTTATTTGTCCCACAAGGGAAATCCATCTTCAACTATGCTGAGGTTAGGTCCCATGTTGAAGATAAAATTACAGCCTGCATGTCTTTTTTCATTGTCATGTTGGGCTTGGAGGACATGACCTGCAGTGCCTCCACCAGTCTGAATGTTCTCACTAGTAATTAAAGACATGTGCTGCAGCACTCGCATGCAAACTCAAGGCTTTGCTGGGTCAACTTGTGTCAGACTGGGCGAGACGGTTCATAGTTTGGGTAGAGAATTATCTGTCAATGACATGACATAAAAGCCTTTTTGTGGGGTCACTATGAGCTAATTTGTGGTGGACCGTTCCATTAAAGGTATAATAGCCTGTGATGTGTATTGTTGTAGTCTTAACAGCAATATTAATGTAATTAACAAGAAACTATGACTTAATGTTTCTAATTTTCTGATGTATTCCCAATGAAACTGATGAAAAAGAACCATCCTGAAATGCGCAAAAAATGCAATGCACTTGACCGATTGAAGTAGATAAAAGTAAAAATATTTTGGAAAAATAAAATCAAGAATTGCAATGATGTCTCAATACAATTTAACTACGCAAAATGTCATTAAAAAGGCAACGCAGCCTGACCTTTATTTAACTCAAATAAAACTGACCTGAAAACAAACTTATGAATTATACAGTGTATATACTATTTAGTTTTTTCTCACCAACAACCATCTTATTCGGTACAACACAAACACTATCTTTACACGTTAAAATGTTTATTAGATATAATTTTTTAAATTTCACATTCATCCTAGAAATGGCCCTCAGATAACGTAATACTCCCAACACACCTTCAGAGGGCAGCAGTCACCCATGTAGACGTTCTTGAGCGTCATTTGACCAAAATGAAATACACAAAGGCTGTTTTCCTCAGAAAGTTCCATTTTAATTATAAATTGAAACCAAAGGTGGCATTCAAGATGTTCCCCTCGGCTTCAAAAACACAAATCAAAAATTTTCACTCATTTTGATTGACATGGTTACATGTCAAATATGTATGATCTGTAATGAACTAGCTTGGCAAAACGGAAAAAAGGGCGTTTGCAGGAAATGACAGGCAGTGGACAAAATCATCCTTTAGAAGCAATAGAAAACATTGTAAGGTATTTTCATCTCTAATGAAAAAAAGGCACGTAACGTTCATCACTTTGCTTTCAATTCACGATGACCTTTCATCTATCCAGATATGAAATAAGATGCTCATTTTTTTGTGTGTATTGAGTGTGCTGTACAGTTTGTTTTTGTCAATATATACCAAGAAGCAGCGATGTCACATTCACATATTTTTGCACCTGATTTTCAGGTTCTGCCAATATTGAGTGCTGATCCAATAGCTCAGCAATATTATGTAGGAAAACAACAAACACTTTAATTGAACAAAACCATCTTAACATGATAACCATATGAACGGTTTAGTGCAGTGTTATGCAGAAAATAGTAAAATTTTTAAATATTGCTCATTAAAAAAAAAGATTACAAAACAAATTAGGTTTATATATCCTGATTTATTCTGATATAGAAATATTCATTTATTCATTCATTTTCTGTTCGGCTTATCTTTAGAAAGGTCACGGGGTTCTGGAGCCTGTCCCAGCCAACTGTGGACACCCTGAATTGGTTGCCAGCCAATTGCAGGGCACAATGAAACGAAAAACCATTTACGCTTGCACTCATACATAGGGACAGTTTAGGATGTTCAGCAAACCTAGCTTGCATGTTTTTAAGATGTAGGCTGAAATCCATGTACCCGGAGAAAAACCATGTAGGGATGGGGAGAATATAGAAACTCCACACAGAATGGTCGGAATCCATCAGGGTTTGACCCCTTGATCTCAAAACGATCCTGCCTATGCAAATATACAATATTGAACACTCCAATATTATTCTGTGACAACAAAAGATCTTACAAACACAGTAGCTTTTTAAATAACATTTTGAGTAGTTAAATTGTATTGATACATCATTGCAATTCTTGATTTTATTTTTCCACAATATTTTTACTTTTATCTACTTAAATGGAGAGCTGTGTTACAGATAAACTGTCCTTTATTGGGTTCATCAATATTTTACCAGCAAAAGAACTTCATAAAGGCAAAATTAAATAGACGAATCAAGCAAACATGTAGGTACACAGACTCTGCATTCTGAGGACTATATATAATAAATACATTCTAAAATTTTCCACCAAATTTTGACCCTTTGAAAATGACGTGATCGGAGTGGGAAGATCTTTACATAAATGGCAGCCCATTTTTTTTTACTTCAATGGCCACTTCATACTGCTCCAAATTTAGGTTTTGCATTCATAGATCTCCATATTTGATCTTATCAGCAACTGAAATAATGCATGGCGTAGGCCATCCCTATCTCGGCACCACAGGACAAGAGTCTAGTTTAAAAATGAATAAGGCTGACAACACAGTCGTCGCTATTTCAACTGCCAGCGTGTCCTGTGTGACTCATCAGGCGAGCTGTAAATCAGGCGAGGAAGAGCCTCCAGGGATTGTGTCGCTCCAGAGCTCCTTCAAAGCACTTCTATGCGGAACGTCAATAGGCAAACACTTTGCAATAACACTTATTGGCACCGTGGCGCTGCAAGAAGATGGATTGTTCTCATGAAAATCAACAGGCGAGCTATTGCCACTGAGATTGTTGCGATTTTTGTGGGCGCCATCATCTCGTTTGTGTGTATGTGCACGAGGGCAAAGGCAGAAAGATGTGAGCCATCATGGGTTACATTTAATCCAGGCTCCTCACTCTTTGGGATAATAACTTTTTTTTTCTCCGGCTCCATTCCGGGGCTTGTCTGTCATCTTGACACGGCAATATCTTCCAACTCCACTGTTTCATAGTCACTTTCATTTATTTCCAAATGCCATTTCACACCCTGCTGGCTTTAACTAGGTATCACACCAGGAGTGGGCTGCAGATTCAATTGAGACAACAACATTGCCGCCCCCCGCCCCTTACTCCCCAAAATGAGTGAATATTGTAAGTGGCAGACTTTATAGAAATGAATTTCTTTTTCTGCGTTTTCTTGGCGAGGATTTGTGTTTGTCATGCACTCTTGAATTTAAATAGGATGCCGACAGCCTTTATTTTGGCTTGTCGTAGAGCCTAAAGTTTTGTTCATGAATTGGTTAATCTGATAAATTTTTAGACAAACATGGTGAAATTTTCAGTTTTAAAAGTGTCAAAATAAACTTTCAAAATACACTAATTCATAAATCTAATTATTATTAAGTTTCTATTTTAGTTTTCATCTCTTAAAAATGCCAGAATAGAAGCCTATTTCCATTCTTTTATTCATTTTTATTTTTGAACATACTCTGCCACTAGTGTGCGATACAAAATATTTTCAAGCATATTTACATATATGTACGTATAACAAAAAAAATCCATATTTTCAAAACTAACTACATATTGCATGTCATGTTGGTTGTATGAAATTTTTGGTCTACCAATGTATTAATCGGTGCTAATTAGGAACATAAGCATATCGTACAAAGTAGAAGTAAAACAGGAATAATGTCAGTAATATAAAAAACTCTTTAAAATGAGTTTGTAAGTCAAACCTATTATTATAAAAATGACCAAGGACAGGAAAATACAGGAATTTGGAAATTTAGTATGTATTTATACATAGATATAAAAAAAGTTCTTACACAAATGTTTCATCATGATGTTATTCAAATTTTTATTTTGGCCTTTTTTTCAACCCAACTTGTCCTTTTGCTGTGCTCCTGAGTTTTATATTTCAGTGTTGTTAACACTTTAATGCTTTAATATAAGGCTTAATTCAGCATAGACAAGTGCAGCTCTATTTCAAGGTAGTAAATGTGCCACAAAAACACCCCCAAACATTCTTTCAGCCGGTTGCCAGCCAACCCTGGAGCCCATTCTCTCACATAGCTCCCAAAATGTCAAGTAGCTACTCCAACATTTTCGGGGGTTTTGTTTGTATATACATCTTGTTAATATTTCCACGTATTTTTCTCCCACAATAGATAGTATGAAGAAATCAATGTCAAGTCATTTTAGACTTTCTTTCCTGAATTAAAGACTACAAGAATTTTTTTTACAGTTCAGTTAACTCATTGGGTGCGATGGCAGTGATACACTGTCCATCACCATCAATGTCAGTGACTATATTAAAAATGTATGTGTAGAAAACTGAACATGAACATGAAATTTTTGTCCTTCGTTGAAGCATTTCATCATAGCGTTGATAAATTACACTTTGTCAATTAGTGTAATGAAGTGTACACACTTAAATGGACAGACCACAGCTTTGTCATGCGCATCGCAGCGTAAAATAAAAAAATTAAAAACTTGTTTAATAATTTGAAATAAATACAGTGAATTTTTCTGATGTGTAATAGCGGAGAAAAATGTAAATAATTTCCAGTATTTCCCAGAAGTGGCTGCACAATGTGAGGCTTTTTTTTACACTACTAGTACTATTTTATCTAATCATATGAAAGTATCCTGTGATTGGCTGGCCACTGATTCAGAGTCCTCTGCCTGGTGCCCGTACTTAGTTGGGATAGGTTCCGGTACCCCCGTAAGTGGTTCGCAAAATGAATGTTTTAGTGGTGTTATGTATGTACTTCAAGTTATATGAGGTTTTCTCAACTCAATGCATTTTGGCTTTTGGTCATGGTTAACATGATTTGCTGCTCTTCACACAGAGCTTCAGGAGAAGAAACTGAATTTGAACCTGGCATGTTGTTGGTGTCTAAAGGGCTGGTCTTTGAGTTTTTCCAAAACTGCTCATATTGTTTCTCATGCACGACCATCTCTAGAGTTGCAGAGAATAGTGTGAAAAAGAGAACACAACCAGTGACCAGCAGTTGATCTCTTTGATGCCAGAGGTCAGAGGAGAATGGCCAGACTATTTTGAGCCATTACAAAGGCAGCAGTGACTCAATTAGCCAAGTTTTACATCCACAATATGTAGAAGAGCATGTCTGAACAAACATGGCATATCTTGACCATACCGCCCGCCACTCCTTTCACATTTCTGTCTAATTAGAGGAAACTGAGGCTACAATTCATCATACCCTCAGCAAAATTTGACAGTAGAAGATTTGAAAAATATTCCCTTGTCGGATAAATTTCAATTTCTGCTGAGAAATTTTTATGGTAGAGACAGAATTCGGCACAAACAACGAACGCATGGATCCATCCTCTCTTGTATACACAATTGAGGCTGATAGTGGTAGTGTAATGTTGTTAGGTTTATTATCCTGGCACACTTTGGACCCCTTAGTACCAATTAAGCATCGTTGCAATGCCACGCCTGAGTGTTGTTGTTGCCTACGTCCGTCCTTTTATGACCACATTCTATCCATCCACTGATGGTTACTTCCAGCAGAATAATGTACCGTGGCATGTCATTTGAATAATATCAGACCAGTGCATTAAAAATGACAATGACTTCACTGTATTCAAATGGTGTTGTCCACAGTCACCAGATCCCAAACCCCTAGAGCACATTTGGGATGTGGTGGAATGGAAGATTCACATCATGAATGTACAACCGTCACATCTGCAGCAACTCAGGGATGCTATCATGTCAATATGGACCAAACTCACTGAAAAATGATACTGTAACTTGGTAAATTTACATCACAAAGGATTAAGACAGTTCTGAAGGCAAAAAGGGTTCAACTTAGTATAAGCAATGTGTACCTGATTAGGTGGCCAGTGAGGGTATGTGGACCATACGTAAAATGTATCTGAATAAACCTAGGTTGTGTGACGCGATTGCTGTCTCACTCCTGATGCCTACAAAACAGCGCGTTGGCAACTGGGCAGTCAGCCCTGCTCTTTAGCTCAAATTTATTTCAATGCTTCTTGGGACAGTGTCATAAGACTGTCATAGTCATGACATGACATCTGTCATGAATATGAATGAATGCCTTTGACAGATGCCATTTAATGTCATTCCATAAATTGTGTCACTTTTAATGCAAAGTTGACATTGTTTAAAATGTCTTTTCATTAGGGATCGGGTAAGGCTCCTTTGGTTAGGACACTGATGAGCATACATTCATTCATTCATGACAAGGGTCATCTCAGAATTATTATAAGTGTCATGACACTGCATTCTAATGAAGTGTTCATCAACTCTTAAATATGTAAACCCGCACGTCTGTTCATGTGTCTCGCGGCTGACATTCTTCTCCAGGTGTTGACAAGAGAACCTATCATTTTGTAGTTTGTGAAATTTCACCCAGAACCGGCATGATTGGAATATTTCCTAAAAGTTTTAGTCCAATTGTGCCCGGAGTTATCACACAAACCAAGCAAAGTCAACAAACGTGAAGATTTTGCCATGTATTTATTCTTCTTCAGTAATTGCCTCGCTGACACCCTGGGGGGGGCTCCATATGGTGCCGCGTGCGTGCCGCCGTGCCAGTAGGTGATCCCGCCCGTGGCTTTGTGGGCGAGCGAGGCGTCGGCATCCCTGCCGCCTCGCCGGTTGACATATCCTAGCTGTTTATTAAGAGGATGACAACTCTATCAAGCTCCATAAGCGGGCCCTGGCGCACAGGAGTTCTTTTGTTACTTTCAGGGAGGGTGTCATCAATCTTGCTGCCATGCTACTCTCTTGAGCTGTTGATGGCAAACACGATTTCTCTCTTTCTGCCTGGCCTCTCTCGCCTGTTGAGGGTAGCAGGGGGTGGTGGGTTCAGGGAGAACGGGAGGACTTTCCCCAAGAGCGCCTTTTCTTGCCAGGCGACAGAGCGGACCACTCGGATACCGGCGGTGGATATATGGGTCCGTGTAATGAAAAGTCGCTGACAGGACCTGCTTGCTCTGTAATGAAGGGACCTGTGAATGGACGCGTACATCCTTTGACACCTCCCATTTCCCAAAACATCCATCTCAGCTGTTTTTAACCTAAAAGGTGTATAAAAAAAAAGGCACGGTGTGACTTTTTTTAATGAAACAGCTATATTGACGCCGCACCTGCAGTTTCTAAATGAATCACTGGCTCTGTGCTTCAAGCGCGCCGCCACCGTGCGGTGCCGCTCAACATTGAGCGTGACTCACGGAGATGGACTATGATGTATGTACTCACATCGGCTGAGGTCACACACTCCATAAATGTCTGAGACAAGCCTGATATTTTAATCTCTTTTTAGTGAGGGGCTGTTGGGCCTTTGCCCAATCAATAGAGGCCGATGGCTTTGCCAAGAAATTTCACTGTTGCTCTAGTGCTTTGAGCCCGTGACTACAGGCCCGCATAAACCTACACTGTCGTTAGTTGGCCATAGAAAAAGGTATATTAGGAGTATGTTTTAGTCATTTACTGGATAGTTTGTTGTTACTGACCTTAAAGTGTGTGGGTTACTTGAGATAACCAACAGAACACCACACACATAGCAACCATATCTCTAGCAACAATCATGAGTCTCCTCCCCCAAACCAGATGTTTATGATACCACCCAGGCGGACCTTAGAGAAGCAAATTGTGCTGGTGTGTCACGATTTACAAAGACTCAACAAAATATTTACTCCAGCAACAGATTGAGCATCAGATTGTTTCCTGATTTCCTGTATTGTCTGAATCATGCAGTTTTCATGATGGATTTACAAATTATAATAGTTTAATATTTGACATTTACTGATTTGGCTCAGCATTCTTGGATGCCATGGATGCGTAGTCTACTCTACACACTTCAAAACGAGCTTTTTAATAGATCTCATTTATCTCTTAAAAAACACAAACTATGTTGTCCTCCTCTGAATTCAATGGCGTTTCAAGCCACCGTGAATTTCCCTTGTTTTTTGTGTGTGTCACAAGTACGTGTTTTCTTGGACACTGCAGTGCACAACTAGTACTTATTATTAAACAACTCACCGACTTCGATAGTTTAAGTACTGTCAATCGTAGTATAAAGTAAAACTGGAAAAAACTGCTCTATAAATTATATGTTGTAGAAAATGTGTCTAAAAAGCCTTTACAAGAACTCAAATAGGCCAGTTTAATTCTGCAGTCGTTGGAGAAGGTGTCGTGCTGCGAGCTTTGTAAACTCCCCCCGCCAAAAATATCACCACACGCTCTTGCTGCTAATTTGTTTTCCAAGCCTTACCAAGGCGGCGAATAATTGTCTGTGAGATATTGTTTGTTCAGGTGTTCTGCATAATTGAATTCTATATTGAAAGGACTGCAGATGAATGCTGGTGCGAAAGCAGCTTGTACTTTGTAATACATTTTCTTTATAAATTCACTGAGCGGTGCAGAATAATTTTCCTCTCAATAGCGTCCGGTGATGATTGCCTTGCATTAATTGTCCGTCCGGCGTATAAAGCATGCATGTTTTTTTTAATTTCCAGACAGCTCTACTGGTGTTCACTCGTTTGAAATTAGAGTCCTGCTGTTGGAGCTTTTGTGCAGAACCCCTTTCACAGATTATATGGCTTCCTCTTGTTGCTCCAGGAACTGTCGCTTTGCACATGATGACCTTTTGAGACTCCCAGATTGATTTTACGCATCCATTATTCCGCCGAAAACCCGCCTTTTGTCGGCCGCCGCGCTGTGAGCTGGGTGCTGATAAGCCCGTTAATGTGTGTTGCGCTGCCGCCTTGTCCGAGCGCACATGTGGAAGTCATATAGCGTCCGGTGGGACGCACGTGTTGACGGAGGCCCGTGATGCATTTGATCATAGTTAGTCTTGAGGAGGGTCTTTGCTGGGTTCGGTTCAGCAGCCTCACTCTGACCTAGTGCCTCAGCTCAATCAGTCACCTTGTCCTCCCCTTGACTCCTCACCCCGTGATCCCTCGTTCCCTCCCCGGCAGACCCAAGAAAAACAAGCCGAGTGCTTAAGACCCCTCTCTTTTGCTGCCTCCCACTCACAACCTGGTCTGCGTACAAATAAACTTGCCATCCGTGGTTGTTAACAAAGGTGAAAAAATATCGTGGAGGCCCATACTTGGGTTTGTTTGTCTAAGCGAGTTGGGAGGATTTTGTTGATAGTCCTGAGAAAGGATTTGGGTTCATCCAGGTGATACTCAAATCACTAAGTATGGCACACATGATGGCTTCCTTTAAAATTCATAGAAAAATTGTGGGATTTCTGCTACACTTTAATTACCAGGCTATTTTTGGGGTTTATTTTGAGGGATGCAAATCTGAGGAAATGGCAAACAGTTGCATGAGTGCAATTGATCCAAATTGCAAGGTCCTATGAAGTGTTTGTCAGCTGAGTTTTATTTACTTTATTGACTGTGAGCAAATATTTAGTTGAGGATCGCCAAATGGTTGTAGGAAACTCACAACCAGAAGCAGCTAAAGAAAAAAGAAGTACAGTACTTCCTTCATGTGGTTCCAATCCTACATAAAAACTGAGTTCTAGTGCTGTTTCTATCTTTGAAAACATTGAAAACATTTTCATTTCAGAATGTTGACCGATGTTCATGAACCTAGAACAAGTATAGTTTGTTTGTGGGTATTTCCCACTTCATGGCATATTGTCGAATTATGCATAGACAATAGACATATTATATTTTAGTCAACAAATCCAAGAAAAGTAAAAAGACGCACGGTGCTGTTTTGTCTATTTTCTGATTTATAGACTTACGTAATGATAGGAATAAATGGAGACTTGTTGTTCTTGGATGGGTGTCCCAATGTGACTCATACGGTGAAGCTAGTTAGTGATTTATTGAATGTAAAAAAAAAAGAAAGTTCTCTTTTGGGGCGATTTGCTGGTTTGTTGATGAAATTGTCATTCTTGGATTTTTCCATTGTGACTTGAGTGGTGAAATAGTCGAAAAATTTATGTATGAAAAGTAGTGGGGGAAGATGCCAAAGTTCTGTTTTGGGGCTATATATAATAAGAGAAATCAATTCATCATTTTTTGGATGGGGGAATTCTTAAGTTCCTGGAAGAGAAAAATAAAGAAAGAAAAAATAGAATCATGAATTTACGCACATCTTTTTCCCTTTGCCCATGTGAAATTAAGTCAGCAGATTAATTTCTGGTTCAATGGAGCGTATCGTTGGAATTTAACATACGTGCTTCATTCTAACACGGGCAACATTTTCATTCAGTCAAATGCCGAAATCATGAATTTCTCCCCCCAAATCTTAGCATTAAACCTGAATAGTTGTAGACAGGCCTATTTATTCCTCTATGCCTTGAATGAATGGCAGAAAGGGGAACAAGTAATAACCACAATGTAAAAAATGGTGAAACCCTGTTTGCACCTTCCCTTCTCCTTTTATAATTATTCTGAAATATATATATGCCACCGCTCCACAAAATTGAACAGAAATCATTTATGTAGTTTTTCCTAATCCTCATAAATCAGTCAAATTCAACGCTGTTATCTGCAGTTGTTCACGTCTTTAATAAAAGTTCTTCCCTTCACCAAACCAATGAGTTAATTCTCCCGCTCTCCAATAATAACTGCGTATCTCTTCGCCAAAGATGGGTATGCGTCTAAATGCGTGTGTTCAGCTTCTCGCTCTAGTAAACAGTGACAAAGATGTTATAGAGAAGTGTGACAGAGTTCTATTTGCCATAACTGACATCTTCATCCCATCACTTTGCTTGTTTTGAGTGTGTGTGCACTAAAAAGTGCCAGCATCTGTGGAGTTTCCAGACGGATACACTGCAGTGGAGTGGGGATTGGTAGGATTCCGACAAGGCCGCGGCAGCGCAGGCAGGTGTAGAAAAGAGTCGTGCACAAAGGCAGTAAAGGGAAAACAGAAAAAGGAACAGGAGGGAGGAATTATGCGTTAAAAAAAACAAACAAACAAACAAACAACAGCTTGCCTCTTGCCGTCCTGTATTTCAGCTGTTTTGCAGACCAGCTGCCAGATTCAAAGATCAGATTGGGACGACTATGCATCGACTATTTTGAAATACACATGTATATGCCATCCGTATAACTGTTGCTTAAAGATCAGTGCATTTAGTTCAGTGGAGTATTGGACTTCAATTGCTGTAAGTAGAACTGAAACATGATCTTTCACTGACAGCGTTGCCAGTTTGAACCGATTTGACATCTATTGCAGTCAAAATAATTCAGCGACTAACATTTTGTTTACTAGAGCTTTCCCATATCCGATCATGTGTTCGGAAATAGGCTCAGTCACGTCACTTCTTTTTTTAATTTCTTATATAAATTAAAATTATCCAGAGGTTTATTGCAAAAAAACACATGTATACCATATATTTTATGCTATATATTTATATCTACACTACAAACTGTAGAACAAAGAGTATATAAGTCTAGAAAATCACAATCAAGGGCGCTCAACCAAATATGTAAACATTATTTGTTCCTAAATTTATTTTTGTGCTTGCAAAACTGATTTGCAAAATAAAAAAATAAAATAAAAATTAAAAAAAGGCTTCGCTAACAACTCTCTTACATGCCTTTTAATGTTGAATAGCTTTTTTCAAATTGGAAAAAAAAACATTTGTATGTGCTATTTTTTCCCTGCTTAATACATATTCTGAGGTTATTGACTTTTGTCAATATATAATTTT
Source organism: Stigmatopora argus (assembly GCF_051989625.1). NCBI lineage: Eukaryota > Metazoa > Chordata > Actinopteri > Syngnathiformes > Syngnathidae > Stigmatopora > Stigmatopora argus. Next base: position 8,829,123 of record NC_135398.1, read on the forward strand.
GGATAATGACCATGTTGTTTACAAATGATATTCCAGCAAAATGACTTTTTTTCATATGTTTATATAAGTTAAAATACTTTCTAGTTTCTTAAATTTTGAGCATGTGACCTAAAACTATATTATAAACTACAGTACATAAATCAAGTTAAAAATTGTTTAAAAAAACTTTTTTTCCCCTCAACACAACATTACCTGAACAATACACACATTTTATTCTCTTAGATATTGCCGTCAATGGTAGCCAATGAGTTAAAGGCAGAACCGTGTAGAAGGATTAAATACACTATTATGTCTTACAAGTACCGTATTTGGCTCCAATAAAAACATCTTCATGTCAGTGAATGGATGGTTTACAGTCTCGGTAACGCCAAGTCAAAAGGGGGCTATTTTCCAAGAAGGCAGTTTGCGAAGGCTTTTCAGTGGCCTGATCCCCCCCACCCTCTCTCCCTCTCTTTGTCACCACTATGCTGTGTTTCCTCCCATCACCGTGGCAACCACCGCCGTCGCACGCCATTGTGTGCGCATGTTTGTCCACAGCTCAAGGTGTCGCCTGTGCGGTTTAATGGACCTCCCAGTCCGCTTCGCCGTTGGCCTCAAGCTGAGCCCAGCTCCAGCCCGAGGGGGTGTCTGTGAGCAGGCGGGCAAAGAGGATGCGATAGGACTGATAATGGCCGCTTTGTTCTATTTTGTGTGTGTGTCTGTGTGTGTGTGAGACAGCGCTCCTGTGGACCAGGAGACGCCTGGTCAAACAGAGACACACAAAGGCCACGGAGGCGTCTGGCTCTTTCCTCACAGCGCGCTGCCAACATGCAGCACCTCCATCAGCCGCTCTGAATTAAAACCCCTCGCAACCTTTCACACGTATGGAAAAGCTCTCTTTCACTCAGTGGGAACACTGACATTTGCCTTTTGATGAATACAAAAGATTCTTTTTTTAATTCCTCTTTCGTCTTCTTTTTTCTCTTTGGTGATTGCACCAAGGTCACGTACGACATTGCAATCCGTGCGTGGGATCTCTTCTCAAGGGCAGCGAAGTTATTCACTTGTAAAAAGCAACACAGGCATTACATGATTCAGTCAAGCTTGAGTGAAGAGGGATGCTTGTCCACTTCTTTGGCAAATGGTGCGGTTTGCTTTCAAGGATTTTTTTCTCTCACTCAATGGACCAAAAAAAGTGTGACTTTCTTGAAATGAGGGCAACTTGCAGTCCATTATTGTAGTTTTTAAAATTCATTTACTTCCATTGGCGGCCAAGGACGTCCAATCCATTTGAATTGGCAGTTCAATTAGTCCATGAATGTGTTAAGAAAATGGGTTGTTCATACCGTAAGATAATAAGTGACACCTGCCAGTAATAGCACTGGGGGAAAAAAACTGGGAATGCCATGAAATAATCTCCTGAGACGTTGTGCCGCATTTTGTCATTCACCGGCCGGTGTTTTAACCTTTTTAACACGGCCCCTCAAGGAAACGACTGGGGTATGATTAGGAATTCGTTAGCAGGCTTCTATTTTTATGCTGATGACACACTTTCCCCTTGGAGGCGCTCAGTGTTGCTGGCTCGTGACTTTCTCACTGTCTTTTCCAAACTAGATCAGCTGTTTCCAACCATGCGGGGACGTGACACTGAGTTCACTGACTTAAGCAACTCCCCTCTCATCACAAATCTAGTTACTGGCCCTCATGAGCTTCATTGCAGCAGAAGCTGACAACCCCGGTGCCACAACATTGGTTACACTTGCACAATTTAACTCTCTCAATTGCTGTTAACAGTGATAGGCTTATGGTCTCTTTAAACTGAGAGGTACTGAGAGTGAATCAGCACAGCCATCCCCTCCCAGTTCAAATCGATTGGACAAAATATTATGTAGGTACAATCGTTACAAAAAATATCAGAAAACCAAGAGCTTGTGTACCTTGGAGATGCTGGTTGCCATATAAAGCCACAATAAGACAGCTAAAAAAATTAGGGCAATACTGAAAGTGTATATTTTCGGCAGCGATAGTTCATCTTTAGGTACATATAAGAATATATTTACGTCTCGTTGTGAAACTCAACTTATTATATTATATTTTGTGTTGCGGGTGGAGATGGAAACAACAAATTGTCTCAAATCAATATCATATTCCTATGGATTATGAGACCATTAGTCAACTAGTGACATAAAATAAAAAAAATAACTTGCCCTTCCCCTGGGCAGTATGCCCTGCCCCAGTAAATTTAACAACCGTGTAAGTCCTAAGCCCCTTTTAGACATATTTCAAATCCACTAATTTACAAGTATTTACCCGATAAGCAGCTGCCATGGACATTAGCCAAAACTACACCAGCTAAAAGCCTTGTTTGGTTTGTTTGTTTGATTTCCATATCATTTAGTAGGGCAGCTAGCTCGCATGCTAAGCATTTTTTACTGTATACAAAAAAATAGACTACTTTCCTGCTACTCCACTTCTATGTGTTCAATTCATTCAGTTCACCGATTGTTAGGATGGAAGAAAATAGAGGCAGTGTTCATGTTCCAATTTCCTCCACAACACTCACAAACCATTTTTCAATAAAACAATTAAATTTATTGGGAAAAGAAAAACTAAAATCCTGGGCGTCACAATAATACATTGAAACTGAAAAGAACATAGTGCGCAAAGATGCCATACGCCAATGATGTCACTCGGTAACAACTAGTTTTTTTGGCCAACAATAAAATGGATCAAAACTTTTTTGGGGTTTATTTTACAGGCAAAAAAGAAAGGACTATGGTTGTTAGTCAGCAAAGTCCAATCTATCCAATTCAGTAAGGGATAGTGAACCTTTTAAAAGTCATACAGTATGCACTGGAGGACACATTTGTGTGTCAAGTGAGGATTCTTACTACCCACACAAATCTAAATGCCTTTTGTCCAACCCGTGAAATAGCTTTGCAAAGGCAAACCTTTTCTTTTACTTAAAACACTTTAATGAATTTTCATTAGAGCCAGTGGTGTGAGTTGTAGAAAATACTGTGTTCTGAAAAAGTACATTCCCTTTGTGGCTGCAGCCGTCAGAATTGGTCATGCCAACTTTCCCTATTGATCAGCCAACACAAAGCGGACGCACAAAACAAACTGATTGTGCTTTACAATTTTCCTAAAATTACATCTATTTGTCCATCCCATCAGGTCGGGAGCAGATTACAATGTGTCGACATGCGCTTGCTCCCATAGGTGGATTGGGGTGTGTGTGTGATGGGCTTCAGGTATTGTGACCAGGCTGGCGGGCTGGTGGCCCCGGGCCTCCAAGTGCTGCCCGAGAGAGAGGACAGTGGCTACATTTGTTTCCCATTGAAAAGGATTATAGGTCTTGACGGCCATGATTAATCACCCAGAGGCAGGCATGTGAATACAGCCGGGGAAAGGTTCAACTTTTTAATTCATCCCACACACAATCTATTCAAAGCAGCTGTTGGCGTCGCATTCCCTCATCTCCCGGCTCTTTCTTCTCGCTGACCATTGCCTTCCACTGTCGTTTTTATGGCACACATAATTACCTGGGGATGCGCGCTTGTTGTAATTGTGCGGGTGCTTGGACTCAGCCTGGGTCTATGTATATTCTTTATGATTGGAGATGGTTTCCTTTTCATCTTTGCTATAGAATAGTTAATTGACTTTGTTAATGCGTTTGGGGATCAGTGATTTCTCAACAAATGACCTTTATGGAGCCCAGCGTGTCACATTGTTTATGATACGAGTGTGTTCCCAAGCAACATTTGTGTTTGTGTGTGTGTTGATCCATTGTGACCTTTTCCTGTCTCAGGTGTGTTTGGCGCGGAAAAATATTCCTCTCAAAGCTCCTTTTCTCCCCTCTCCCCTCCCCTTTTAGTAACACTTCAAATTCATATGCGCCTGCCCGCTGCGGCGGTCGCTGACAGACAGCCGAAATCTTTGGCGCTTTGAATAAATTTCACATCTCGCCATGTTCATATCCACTCATATGAGCAGGCCTTCTCATTAAGACTCAGCAGGTTATATGATGGTATTGCCGGAATCCCTGGAGCAAAATGAACAGGGACAGCTACACTGCTTAATGCAAGGTAGCCTAGCAACAGATAGCTGGGTGACGGTGGAAACATACCCACATATTTATGTTTACATGAGAGAATGATTTGTGTGTCAGGCTGATGGATCCTAATGTTCCCCCTCTCCCCGGGGCTTTTCTTGTGCCGCACGCAGGCCTGACACTTACCCTGAAGGACAGGCACCACCTTCCCCGACGTGCATGAATACTTAATACTGTTAGACTGCATTTATGCAAAGAATGAAAATGGCACCAGACAAGATGAAGGAGGAGTGGGTGGGGGCCTGGGGATCTGAGGGCGGGGGCTAAAATGCATCAAAAACGTGACACACTTTGCGCGGTGAACAAGCGAGCAAAATGACACTGGGGAAGGCCCGGCGAGCAACAATGTTCTTATTGAAGACACATACGTGTCGACAAACGGGTGGAATTTGAGAGATTTGCAACATTGCTACCATGGTCTGTAAAGGGCCCATTATCGGGTGTTACAAAGATTATCTTGCACGTTGAGGCGTTTTTCCTAAATGCTAAGTGTTGAATTTTAAAAGTCTTTGCTCATGTGATCAACATTAATTTAGCTGACAATTCTGTTGATATATCTGAGGAACAGCTACAGCTATTTGTATTCATGTCGATAACATTGGCGATTCATTCATTCATTTTCCGAACAGCTTATTGTCACAAGAGCCGTGGAGGGTGCTGGAGCCTATCCCAGGCCACTATGCACACCGGGTGTAGAGCACCCTCAATCGGTGGCCAGCCAATCGCGCACACACACTCATACCTAGGGGCAATTTAGAATAGATAGAATATTCTTCCAAAACGTGTAGGAAGAAAAAAGAATAATGAGTCTTTTTGTTCGAGAACTCTAAATTGCTCCTAGGAATTTAAGTTAAGTGTGAACATGAATGGTTGTCTGTCTCCTGTGATTGGCAATTCAGGGTGTCCCCTGCCTCGTGCCCAAAGTCAGCTGGAATGGGCTACAGCACCCCAGCAGCCCTTGTGAGGATAAAATGGTTCTGTCAATGAATAAATGAATGAATGAATATGACCAATGATGTTTTTTTGCCGTAAAACCCTGCAATGGTTATCTTATTTGCCCGGCCTCTGCCCTTTTGTCGAGTAATTAAAAATGAAGAATTTTATGTATAATCTTTTCCTGTTTCACCTTCTTGCCACTACGACAAAGTAAATTTCCTGAGTACGGGGTGACTAAAGTTTAATCTAATCTAATTCTTATCCAAACAATATAAACATTTAAGAAGGTAACAAGTACTTTTTCACGGTCATGTATGTTAAATCTAGATTGAGTCAGGCCACCGACGCCCTAATTATCCCTAATAACAAGTAGAGCCACCAAAGTATTAAGGCTTTATAAAATGACAGTAAGCTCATTTTTATTTGTACTTACAAATGACCAATTTGTTAGAAATCATTGTCTTGTCCATTTTGATTTCTCACAAGCTTGTAATAAAAAAAGTGTCACTTTCCTCTCTATGCAGCACAAAATAAACAAGTGTCTTCCAGTAAGTACAGTACACAAGCTATACGACTTGATTGGGCCTGTCTTTACAGTATGTCCAGTTCCTCCAGGGACATCAACTCAATTAGCCTGGCACTGCCTGAAAATCAGCACCATAGATTCAATTTCTTCCTGCCTTGTTTACCAGAGAGCAACCCGCAGAATAATATCTATACAATTTGTCCTTTCAGACAAATGATGATGGTATCGTGGTGGGAAGCAGCAGATAGAAGCCTCTCCCGTTGTTGTTGTATAGGCTAAGCGGCTGGACAAGATATAAAAAGGCCTTTTGTCAGGAGATAGGCATATCTCCGTTCATCTTGCCCAGCTTGTTTCCATAGTTACATCAATGTTGTTGAAGTGAGAAGATCAGGTATTCCAGTGAGTGATCCCATACATGCGCTTTGCTTTGCTTCTATTGATTTTCATCACACGTTGGGGAGGGGTTCTGGCTTCTGCAGACTGTCTCGGAAGGATTGTGGAAATAATGAAAGGGCAAAATTTGTTGGTCCAAAAATGAAGCAACTTAGGTTGCATTTACAATGCAAGTCGAAATGTCCGATTCCAACAATAAATACAAGTTATTTTAGACTGAACAGAAGGAGGTCTCCAAAAAACTCCTGTTATTGTTGTGTTTCATGGGGAATGTAGAATACAATTTGATAGATATATATGCATCACTCCTGTGAGCGGTTTCTAATTTTCATTTTCTCATAATGGAATTCATTATTTGTTGAGTAGAAGGAACCTGATGCTTGTAGTTGCGTGATTGGACCCAAACTTGCATGTTTTGGTATGTGGGAGAAAGAAACCCATGCTAAAACTGTGAGGCACATGTTGCTGTTTAATCGCTAAAATGTAAACAACAATACCTCATAAGTGCAACCATTGATCAAGCGATTACTTAGTCCACTGTCAGTCACAGTCAGTGAGTTTTTCTTCAAACTGGACAACCAACTTTATACTGCATATTTGGCTCATATTTGTATATGCTATTGGTGTACTTTAACTTTGCAGCAGAAATCATTCATTTGAATCTACAACTAATGCATGTTATATATACCCGGTTTGAAATGTTCTTCAAAATATTTTAGTATGGAATATCATTTTTATTTTATATTTTACATTTTTTATTATATAGGTGTGGATGTGATTCGCTGGCAGTCAATTCAGGGTGTCCCCTGCTTACTGCCCAAAGTTGGCTGAGATAGACTCCAGTGCCCCTGTCAACCTTGTGAAGGTAAGCAGTACTGAAGATTCTAATAACCTTTTAAAAATGTTCTAGTGTATATATGATTGTTTAAACAACAGTATTACAGCATATTTTATGAATTTCTATATAAGTACTTGCCAGTACTACTTGGATAGCATTTATTGAAATTTGAGTATATTTAAGAGTTTTTAGTAACTTTTAGTGAAAATGTTAAAATATTTGTCAGTATTTGGGTAATATTATGGAATATTAAATACATCTAAGAGTACCTAGAAAACCTTTACGGCATAATTCACCAGATTTAAGAATAAAAAAGAAAGACTTTGAGTACATGTGGGTAGACTTGTCAAGATAATTTATATTTATTATATCAGCATATTGTCTTATACAACATTATTACTAAGTTATGAGGCTAATTAAATATCTACATCTAATTTTACATGTTTTATTTGAAGTTTTTGGTGATTCATTTATTTTTATTGATGTTATAATATGCCAACAAGTGGGAAAAAAATCAATGTCATTCATCATGCTGGTTTCTGAGGAAATATATCATCCTAAAAATGTCATTATAAGAGGAATGTTAAGTTGTATTGTACATGGAGAATACTTTGCAAATGCATTTTCATGTTATTCGTAATGATGGTAGTTGAACAGCTGAGTATTTTTTGAAGTGGTACTTTTAAGTTAGATAACCGCATCTGTTACATTTAGGAGGAGCATCTTTGTGTACATCCAAAGTGTGGATCTTGAGAGCAAAACCTTTTAATTGGTACAATTTATCATCAGTTCAAAATCAAGTAAATGTAATGGATAGCAACACAGTCTGTATAAAACCACAATAACAGTCAGTGGCAGCAACTCAAATGAATCTATGTCATAGACAGTCGATCGTCGCCATGTTGTTAGTGACGTGCTCAGGCATTCATGAGAAATCTCCTCAACAGCTCTTTGCTCGCAGTATGCTGATGGCTTTGAAACGGGAGCTAATCACTGCTGCGCGGTTAGCCACATGCTTGCATATTGCAGGCTGTGTTGTGTGTTGCAGGGGGGTTAGGAAAACACTAGCGCAACACATGATGGCTCTTTATGAGGCTGGGGCCTGCACGCAAAAGAGGGGGCCCGCAGACGATGCTAAAAAGACGGTAATGACAGCCATTCACCGCAATCCAATTATGCAAAAGGGAGCCTAAACAATTCCATCATCCCCTAAATTAGATTGTCCTAACGAGATAAAGGCACCAATTAATCCTGAATTAATTTCTACAGCTCATTTTCCCCCAGAAAACACTCTAATATGCAAATGCAAATGAGAGGCAGACAGGCAAGCGTTTATATCGACGCTTGTGGTCTTTATTTTTTATGTATATCACTAAAAATATATTAAGATGGGCACACATTTTTTTTAATGCTTCCCATGACCTTAATGTAAGGTGCTGATGTTTGACGATCAAGTCTTCATTGCGTTCTCTAAAAACAAAGCCTCAAAGATATCATCATTTTCACACTCTTAATTATCTCGCTTCCAGCTTTCTCTCATCGGCATCATCGAGTAATTGGATACATTTGCTCCACCTCAGGAGGAAATGACAAAAAAGTATTTGAAGAAATTTTTTGGAGTACTTTAAAACCAATCAATGCAATGAAGAACTCTTTTTGTCACCCATTTAAATAATTCAAATTAATATTGAAGCTGTATGTCATTCCATACTTGGAAACTTTGGCTTTAAAATTCTTGAAAATTACGTCTTTACCTCTGGTTTTCTGCTTCATATTTTAAATCAGTCATTGCGCTGTTATTACAAGAGAAAATTGCATTTAAGGCTGTACTACTCGAGACTTACTCATTTTCATTTCTATTAGATTTTTAAGACTTGGTTTTAGAGGAAGTAAATTTACTCAGTAACTACATATTTTAGTCTTTTGTGAGTGGATTATTTAAAAATTCAACAATGGGCTGCTGGAAAGTCCTGTCAATTGCCATCAAAGGCAGCGAGCGAGTTAATGACAACAATGATGGACAATTTAACCTGCTCGTTAAAGGTAACTTGTTTTAGGGCAATCTTTGAAAACAAAAAAACTGGTCGCCATGTAATAATGGATGTCTTTATGAAGCGGCTTTGGGCCTTGAAGCATTGTATTTCATTGATCTGCAGTCAGTCATTTGCTACCACCTGGATAACCACGCGCAGACACACACATACACAAACACATACACACACACACACTGTTGACAGAAACAACCAGGCTGTCAGTTGCCTGGCAATATTCACAACCACTGGCCCACATCAGCTAATTACCAGCAGAAATCACGTATTGACAGATGGGCCCATGCATATTGATCGGCCACAACTGCCACGTTCTAAATCACCTAGCTCTAATGAATCATTTCCCATTTGGGAGGGAGAAGCCAAGGAGGAAAAACAAAAAGAAATCAAGTGAGGGTGCGCTTGTGCTTGACATCACATAACCGTCCTTCCTGTATTGCACGTAACACAAAATGAGCGCATGCACAAATCAACTCTCCAAACATTTAACCTGGCTCCTCGCTCTTTTTTTTCCCTTACTTTGTTCCCCGCCTTTCCTGGTTATTTTTCATCATGCGTGAAGCGGCACGGGCAGTAAATACGCCGCTCCTCACACGGCGTGACCCCCTCAACCCTACTTGTCTCCGACGCTTCTCCCAAGGTCCCTCGTTCCAAGGCCCCCATTGATGCAGCGCACTGGTTGCGGCGAGCGCCCTGTAATTCACCGGCCTGCTAGATCGCCTGCCAGCAGCTATTGATTTTTGTTTCCCCAATCTCCAGGAGAGAGGGAAAGAAAAGATTAAAAACACTTTGTCAGTTTGGTGGGGAATAAGAATTCTGCGCAGGGGGATATCTAGGAGGGCGAAGGGTCAGGGCTGAGCTACTGTATGTCTTTATGGCTTTAACTATTTCCACACCAGCGACATCTCTGTCTGCCGTCCTTTCGGACTTTTTTTAGTGCCGAGACAAGTCAACGGTAAATAAAAAGGAAGAAAAAGTAGGTGTTGCCTCAGGCAGGAGAGGTCATTTCATGGAAACGTCACCTTGCTCATCTCAGCGTGTTTGCTGTGCTCTGTGAGTCATGCAGTTCAATACAGGCGCATACAAAAGCAGTTTACAAAGAAAATATTTTTCTTGTAATCCAAAAATTAGATGTAGGGATTCGATCTAGGCTTTCGTTTTACACTCAAGTATGGCGTTCTTCTATTTTAGATAGTCAACATTACCCCTAGTATAAATGACATTCATACGAAAGATGGTTTCTCAAAGTATTTTTCTGATTCCCGTTATATACCCACACACATACGCAATGATAGAATCATTCTCAAGTGTGCGTTATAATAGCTATTCATGACGTAGTGAGGGACGGCTGATAATTTGGAATACTCGAATTTGATTGCCTAAAATAGTTCGGGTAATGATAAAATGTCTCCCATGATGCTGGGCTGCCACTTTCTGGACATACTAGCTTTTGTTTATTTTTCTCCATTACGACACAACTGAATTTTGCGATTAAAGTTAAACATTTCCACTAGCATCGCTCGTTAATGGGCTAACTTGGTTTATTTTTATTTTTATTGGCTCTCTCTCACCCACTGAATCAAAGGATAAATTGAAAACTTCTGCGCTCCAAGTCCCTCGCTTCCCTAGTTTGTCCTTTGGGGTAAAGCAACACACCTCTGTTGCCATCCAGTCCCATCTACTAATGCTAATGTGATGCCAATATATTTCCCAGTTAGACTGTGTTACGCCTGGCCGGCTCTTTCGCGAGCTCAGCCCAAGTTTCAGCTAAATGTGGAGAATGTTCCCCCCGACATTAGGCTTTAGTAATGGTGCCTTTCAGGGCCACTCTATGTTCAGAAATGAAATATTCATACATTGCCGAGGACAGTCTTAGAAGGGAGTCTGTTTGAAATGTGAATTCATGGTTCCAGCAGACATTTCTTCAATATTTGATGGACCATCAGAGCTCCGTGTCTAATACCCCATCCAAATATTCTCCTACTGCTCTTTTTTTATAGCTCATGTTTGATGCCAGCCTTGAAAACAGGCACAAAAGCAGCCTCTAGGTTATCTCTTCCCTTGGTGTTTCAAGTGGTCTTTTTAAAAAAACAGGTTTGGATTTTTTTTAAACTCCAATGCAGTGGTATATGGGCTGGGGTCCCAAAATTGAGGCGCATGTAACAATAGTGTGTTTTTGTAGCCTTGCCTTGTTGTGGTCTAATTGTTTGACTGCAACGTCTTTGAAGAACTTTGGACGCTGTCATGTTACTTGATTTTACTGCTTTTGTATACTTGCAGCCCCTGACTGATAAAGATTGTTGTATGTTGCAAAACATAATCAGATCTCACAAACATGTAAATGGATGAAAGGTTAATAAATTCAATGTATCATTAATTAACTCATTCAGCGCGCCCAACATGGTTTACTGGGGGTGAAACAGTACATTGATTGGGATTTATACATTGTTTGACTAAGCGACAATGCCTCCAAATTGCTTAAAATGCAAAATATTGATAAACATTAATCTTTTAGCCATACTAGTCTTTTGTTAAAAGAATGGAATTCTGAAATGTTTCAACAAAGGTAGATTTATATAAAATGTTTGTACCCTGACACAAACTTTTAGTCAACTTTCATGTATTGCTTTTGCCTTACATCTCCATGCAAAAAAACATTTGTTTCACAAGTCTCATGCTCATGTCAAGGCACAAAATATCTATATGTCTCAAGGCTCTTTATATGTTCCTAATGAAGTATGAAGAATTTAAAAGGGATGTTTGTCTCCACTGAGTGCTTTATATCAGAATTCACTGTCCTGTATGCTTTGGCGATTTGGGGCAATTTTTGGGCTGTAGCCGTCTAAAAAGAAGGTCTGCTTTTTGGCTTTCCACAAACTACATACTTAACATCTTTTCTGTTCAATCTCTTGCGCGCGAAAGCCGTAGCTGAGCGTGCTAAATCAGCTTGATTGCACGCCAGCGTGGAGATGAAAGGCTCGGAGGTGGCTACAGTAATCCAAAGAGAGCGGGTGGTCGGCTGGGAGGCATATCGTTTTATTCTCTCATGCATATTCACTTCTAAGCCTCCGAGTATGCAGATTAGTCATGTCTGAACAGTGGACCCTCCAATCACATCCCCCCCTTTCCTCTAACTGCATCCTGCTGGGCATAATGTGCAGTGTGTGTTTGTTTTGTAAGTTTGGAGGCACGCAGGTTTAAATGTGTACGCATGAATAAATGTTTGGCCGTGTGTGTGTGTGTGCGTGTGTGTCTCTTTGTGTGTCTTTTGCCTAAGTGTGTAGGTATGTGTTTGCCAGACACATTGCTTTGTCTTGTCCTGGCAGCACGCTCTACTCACCAGATGTTCTCATTTTTTATCATCCTCCACTTGCTCTGCCTTCTTTGAGGTTTAGGGAATCTGTGTCACTCACATTCTACTTGCTCCATTGTCTTTTCCTCTGTTTGGTGGATGGAAAAAAAAGAAAAGAGAAAACACCATGCATTCCGGGGCCTTGTGTATCCTCGAAAGGAAAGGTTTGTGTCTTCGGTAATCACCAGAAAGAGTATAAAGGAGAGGCATTTCATTTGGTCGTTGAATTATTCATGATATAGGTGTTGTTTAGTTGTTTGCAAAGCCCAGCTCGCATGTTCTACGACATGAAAAGTGCTCTTCAGCTGGGACTGGAAATTATTAATAAGACCCCCCGCCCCTCTAAAGTTTAGAAAGAACCAGATGCTGTGACAGAAACACCAAATCACAAACACATGCATGAACTCATAAATATGCTGCTAAGGTATAAACACAAATAAATGAAAATGTGCACATCTGCCTTGAAGGTTTTGAGGTTTCCTTCAAACCTGCTCCACCTCCCACCTAGTTTCATGAAAATCATCGGTGTAATTATTCCACTCAGAAGGTCAACAACATTAGCTGTTTTATCTATCACAAATACTGAGGGTATGTTTCTAACTTGAAGACGGTAGAGCCATGTGATGGTTGTTGCCAACATTTTGGCTGGAAAACAATTCAGTGTGTACCCTGCCCTAATTCCTGTTGTTTGCCTCGACACCCCCCGCAGCTCAGAAAACATCATTCCAACATGAACCATACATGCAACCCACTTCTTTACATTGCTACGGTTTGGAGACTAAATGGCGGACGGGCACGGGCCCCATGAAATTTAAACGTCTAAGGTTGAGAACATCGTAAACCAAGGACTCTCTGTACACTGGAGCGTTTTTAGCCTTTCTAAGGATTGAATCGAATTTTGATGATGTGTGACTGTCAAGTAGGAAGTATTTTCTATCTTTTATGACAAGTTTCGGGGGAGATTCCATCAAAACTAATGGGCAGATTGGGAATAATGGTTTCAAATATGTTTCAGGTGATTACAAAAAGTAAGTTGAGGCTGAAAATTGGATTTGACTATTATTTTCCAGAGGGTCACTTAAAATCTTTGCTACCATTAATGCTTGTAACAAATTTGTTATAACGTTGCCAGACTTCCCTCTTCAAATGGATTGGACCATTGGCATTGTCGATGCTAGTAAAAAAGTAAATAATAGGATCTAGGATACAGATGAGACTTTGCTTCCTGCTCAAAGACACTTTCGAAGAGCGGATGAGCCAACGGCCAGGACGAGTTCGCAAATAAAAAAATCGATTTAAATCACAGCTTACGAGCGGCCTGCGGTTTGTTGCGCACATCAGCGTGCGATCAGCAGCCCGGATGCAAACGGCTGCGTCGCCACTCTGCAGTCACGCCCCTGGGAGATTAAATCAAGCTGTCACCTGGTCAGCGCCTCAACGCTGTCAAATAAAGGAACATTTATAATTACGAGGGGGATGAAATTCAGATTTATTCCTTCCAAAGCGAAGGCTGCCGATCGACAGGAGGGACAGCTCTCCTCCATCTGTCGCTGTCGACGCCGCACACGTCTGACACAGGGATTCATTTGTCTTGTCGTCTTTGACAGTCGGATTTTCCCGGCGCACTCCCACAAGGAGCCGCGCGGGATTTTCGGAGGCAGACGAAAAAAGGAAAAAAAAACACTCTGTGACAAGGAGTAGGCTCCTTATGAATGCAAATGAGTCTGGGAAAGAAACAAAAATTCACAGAGCAGCTAGTGGGCTCTGAGGCTCCGGCATCCGTCACATCACCCCCCACCAGGCGCAACCCACGCCTTGCCAAGAGGGCTGAGGGCTTACAGGGGCCCCGCAGCAAGAGGAGACACACTCATAGAAATCTGGTAGTTGGCACACACTGGCAATGCCACTGGTGACTTTTATTTCTAGAAAAAAAGAAAAAAAAGATAAGCGCACTGCGTTTACATGCCATCCACAGAGTGGCTTTTGGGTTTTAAGTTTTATTGTAAAACATTCATCTCAAATCTCTCTACATGCGCACGTGTGTGTCTGAGAGAGGATGCGTCACTTGTATCACTTGACATTTGGCTCCCCTTTTATCCAGTTTCAAGGATAGTAAGTCAAATGCAATGTGACAGGTCAAGCCTTTCATATCAGTCATCCTTCACCCTGACCCAGCCTCAGCTGCACCGAGACACATGCAGCTCCTCCACACTAAAAATAAGCATCAGCAACAAGATACGGGACTATCCGGTCTGCTTGTGCACACACAGGGATCTGCTTACTCAAACAAACACGACAACACTGCATAGAATCTCCATCCTAACGAGTGTCTTCCCACTTGCATGGGAGTTAGTTTTGAACTGCTTTCCTAACTCCGGTGGAATTAAAGGGCGGCTCCCCGCCATTCCACATCCAAAGCCGCCCAGTGAAGGTCAGAAGGAGCCAGCATTTATGGAGCAAAGTGCAATATAATAATAATTTTACCATGGAACAGTCATGTCCTGATACACTGCCGTGCACAAAAGAGACTCCTATCTATGTTGTGACCATGGTGTCATCCCTACACATACCCAGGGCTTATAATAATGGGTTAAGAATGGAGGTCCACTGCAGTTCTGATTTAATGTCTCTGTATATTTGCATGTGCATTCTAAGTGACATGCACGGTATCCCGCATGGCTGTGTTCATATTGATGCAACACAATCCGTATGCGCAGACACCCTTAAATAACTCAACATGCAACCACATCAGGAAGGGATGACAGCATTGGCAATAGTGGATCACTCCTACCACAAGTAAGGTTACGTAGTTTAAAGTCAGCATGGGCTGACTCTCACCCCCATTTATCCAAGTGAGGGTACCCTCCACATCGTTGATGTCGCCAGAACTCGCTTAACGATAGCATGGCTCTGTTATATATTGTCATTTCTCTCCGAACTCATTGACGGCCAGTGGTGGTGATAGATATCCAATCTATTTATACTAGGAGGGCTGACAGTCATCATTCACTAACTATAGACATCAATGCAAACCAATGAGTTTTTGCTTGCAGTACTGTGAGTGTTCTTTAATGTGTGGGGAATGTGTCACAAGATTCGAGTAGGCCACATTTTAAGTGGATGATAGGAGCTGACTTGATTGGCGTGTTAACTGCCTTGTCTAACATTCTTTACTGTTATAGTAAACTAGATGAAATCTCTTGATTTCATCAAACTGTACCGTCAATATTTCTTTAAAGGGATCATGGATTGTGGTTTGGTAGTTTTGTTATCTGAAAAAATGCAGAAAATTGGACCTCTCAGGTTAATTTGACCCACTGACAGCACACATTTTATCGTGACCAAAATTGGTATGCACACCATTACTCATTTCTACTATAATCGATCTATAAAAAAATCTTTAAAAAATATCTGGGCACTGCCAAGAAGAAGTGTGCGAAACTACCTTTTTATATAGAGAAGTTATGGCAGCTGGTCACTTCCTCATGTATTAAATGATCTGAAAGTGAATGAATGGATCGGTTTATTTTTGACATATTTTCCGAAGGAGTGCGTAAAAGTAGAGTTTTCCTTTTTCCAATATAAAAATTGGACCACAAGAGCAGTGGCACAAGTCCTTTTGCCGATGAAAAATATTCTTTGGGGCAAGTCATTTTTACGGAATTTCTCCCCAATTGATTGATACTGATATATATGAATGGCAATTATATTTTCATGTAAAAAAAATACACGAGGTGAATTTGTTATTAAAAAGTGGACCATCTTGGCCTAAGGCCCCCTCTAACCTCAAAAGAGGATGGCCAACCAAGATAGAGAGGGCTTGGAAATGCTGACTGCGCGCCTGTCGCCTAATCTATTTGAGGCCTGATTAAAGTTTAATTCGTACCCATCTCTAATGCCAGTTGCTCTCAGTGTGTCTCAGTGAGCCTCTGAGCAGCTTCAAGCTGAGCCCCAGCCTTCCCTCTCCGCTCCTCTCCAAGCGGGCCTCACTACTTTTCATGCCTGAGGGACGCCGGGAGCTGCAAACAACTGAATTTTTCATCAAGGTTACTTCCTGGAGAGACGAGGGGTGCAGTTGCAGCGTTCTCCTTCTCCGCGCTCGTGGCTCAGACCTAACTTACCTCGCTCTGAACCCCACACCTCTCTGGGAGGAGTTGTTTGACCCCGCTCCACAAAGGGGAACGTGTTCTGTGAAGTCAGCAAGCTGAGTTGAATATTGAAAGTACTAGTGCTGTCTACCTTTGCCTGTTTTTCTGCATTATGCATCTGTAGTTCTAAAACATCCATGGTGAATCGTATAGCAATGTAACGCTTCAAAAGCCATTGCTATTGGAGATGTTGTTCTAAAATATATATTTTGAAATAAAAGTCCAAAGTTGAAACTTTAATTCTGGTGATAAACCAAGGTTTTAACTTTGACAGCATTTTTCACATCAGTATTTCTTATCCCACACATTTAAAAATTCTCGCATACGTTATGGAGGGGCGCGGAATGGGTGGTGATCGATTTGTCAGCGGTTCGTTTCCAGGCAGGCTATGACTGCCCACTGTTGAAGTGCCTTTGGGCAAGGCACTGAACCATATTTTGCTAGCAATGGGTTGGCAGCACCTTGCATGGCACCAGCACCATTGGTGTGTGAATGTGTAGGTAAATGAGTACTAATGTATAGTTCTTTGGACATGGTGCCCAAGTACTCTCCATTTACCCATCTTTAATACCAGTTTTAACACTATACAAAGTATCGATAACATGCAGTCAGTGGACGCAGATGGTTCTCCTCAAATCATTGAGAAAAAAACCATAAAGCAGAATCGGAATGCAATGTATTTATTTTGCATGTAGTGCATATATGTATTTTTTTTTATGCGTTACACGAGAAATGACAGTAATACTTATTGACGCAAAAGCATGTAACGTCATTAGGACTCTGGCGTCGGCCTCACAGCTCTAGGGTCCTGAGTTCAAATCCAGGTCCGTCCACCTGTGTGGAGTTTGCATGTTCTTCCCAGGCCTGTGTGGGTTTCCTCTGGGTACTCCTGTTTCCTCCCACATTCCAAAAACATGCATGGTAGGCTGATTGGACACTCTAAATTGCCCCTAGGTATGGGTGCGAGTGTGCATGGTTGTCCGTCTCCTTGTGC
This sequence comes from Stigmatopora argus, assembly GCF_051989625.1. Classification (NCBI taxonomy): domain Eukaryota; kingdom Metazoa; phylum Chordata; class Actinopteri; order Syngnathiformes; family Syngnathidae; genus Stigmatopora; species Stigmatopora argus. The sequence goes on from NC_135398.1 coordinate 8,846,451, forward strand.
CCTGGGATCGGCTGGCCACTGATTCCGGGTTCATCTTTCAAAGAATTGACAAATGTAAAATATACTCAAGTTATGATCTTCTAAGTCAAAGCGTTCCTTAACTAATTGACTACCATTGTTATCCAATACATTTGATCTGTTCGGGCTGGAAGTGAATGATGTCTTTCAGCCCTCCCAGTTCTCTATCACCATAAAAAGGCAGTGAATGAGTTAAGATGAAGTTGGTCCTGTTCTAGCGTTGCATTAAGTCAACAAATTCAACTAGTTCACATTATCTTTTGGGAATCCCGGCATGGGAATAGCAGCACTGCTAGCAGGACTATTTCCCGTCTTGGAAAAACAACACTGCGTCTCTCCAGGAGAAAAACATCTGCTATTCCCTGAATATTTTGACATTAACATTCATTTGCAATTCTAATAAAACCCTATTTATTCTTTTTTTCAGCGGCATTATTTATGCTGCAACAACACATTTGCTTTTAATGGAGGGAAAATATTCAGTGTCAGAATGTATTCCCTTTTTATTAAGGCTGAATGGGTGTTTCAGTAAATTCAGCAATCAGAGGCGCAAACAAGGGTGTTGTTGTTTTTCCTGTTCAAAGTTGAGCTCATTCGCTGGAAGTCCATGCGGCACGTTTGACTTGAGCGCAATTGAAGCAGCGTTTCCCGTGTTCGACTTAGATAAGCCTTCATCACTTTATGACCCTATTAAATAGGCAATAGGATAAAGCCCAATGGCTTCTGGACCGCAGATGTCCATTTCGTGGCTGTGCTATGCTGTCTTGCAGCTCCCGAGTGTCAGACATTATCACCCCCACTACCCTCAACCTCACCCTGCCCCTCGTGACAATTACTGGCCTACCTCCCTATTCTGCGCGTAATGAGAAAACGGACTGATCGATTTCAGTCCGGCCAGTAAAAGAACGATAGCTGGGATTTGGATACAGCACAGGCACGACTGAAGGGAGGCACAGTGCGGCAAAGATGACGTGACTTTGAATCGAAAAAGGACTTTATGTAGCAATGATTGAGGCGATATGCCATCTTTTAAGGAGAATCAGGATTTGAGTTAACCCTTAATAGTATTGATTGGTTTTTTTATTTTTATTTTTTAAAGGGAGTGGAAACCAATAGATTGCTCATGCTTTGACTGGTTCGTTCTCAAATATACATATATATAGTCACGCCCTCAGGGAATATTCATGTTTCTCGAGCAATTTAAATCTCTTAATATTTGTACATTGTTTTTGTCCGAAGCCTAGGCTGTTCCAGATTTTCACTCCACGTATAGACACAATAAAACTTTTTCAAACTTTAGGCATTGTAAACTCTCTTCTGTTTAGCATGTTTGGTCATGATGGCAACTAGGGTTGTAAACCATGAATTTCATTACGATACTATATTGATTCTTTGGAAACCGATATGATATTTGTTGTGATACTATTCTGATTTGATTCGAGGTCCTTCTATAGATTTAGTAGAATATTATGTACCCATTTGATACAATGAGAGATTTTACCTGAAGTAATACAGAATACAACAGAGTTACTAAAACATCATATATTTCACTTCAAAAACAGCATATGTAAGATATGACGATTTTTGATCAATGTCTTGTGTTTTGATCAATTTAATTGGATCCTTGCTTAACTTACCAATGTATCGTACCAGATCAATGTTTTGTTACACCCATACTTTTAACTAGCTGCGCAAATGGCCAATTCATGACGTTACAACACTATCAATTCTTTAGAAAACTATAGATAATAGCCAATATTATAAAGTCTGCCTCAATTCAAGACTTTACATCAACAGATTGATCCAGATTGGCGTATCATTACACTCTTAATGGCAAGCTATTGCCAGTTAACAAAATGTAAATTTGTGAATTTCAGACAAGACTTACAAAATGGTTCTTTTTTTGATCCACACCCTAAGACATTTTTGTTTCATGAAAGCTTTATTCTGGTAAGTTTGGCTAACTGAACTGTAATTAACAATTTTAAAAGTATACTTTTGTGCCTTTGCCCCAACAACAGTTTGAGATTAGATCAAATCTAGATTTGCAATTCATTAGTCACTGGTTATTCATTCCAATTTGCTTCAAATGGCTCCTGGTCATAACAATAGACAAGAGAAGACAATTCATATCATTGCTAGCTCGGAATTTACACGCACAAAACAGACTGAAATTAAATGAAAGTGTAAGGGTTTACGACCATATTCTGTTCTCCATACCTAAATTTAGAGTAGTGTCCACGTTAACTCATTGGCTCCCGTTGACGGCGCCATACGTCCAATTCATTTTTGACTCAAAATGATAATTGAATTAGACGTCTGTCACTGTCAACAAGACAATCCATTATGAAAGACAGTTCTCTGTTTTCAAGAACTAGCAGTCAAATATTGCCTCCATTTATTACAGAAATGTGATGCAGAAATATTCTTGTAGTGGAGGGAGACTAACGTTTTTGACAGATTGTCCACCACAGTGCAAAAAATAAACATTGCATATCTTTCAACATGGAAATAGCTTGTTTTTATCTTAAATAGTTGTACCTTAGAATATCGTTGATGGATTTCACGACTCGGGTATTGATATTTCTACTGTCACAATATTTTGAGATAATTGTTAGCGTGAGCCTTGCATAGCAAATCGTATCAGGCGGTACCCAGAAATTCCCATCACATTTGTTGGATGCAAAGCACGAATATAATACACCATGTTTAATTTACACAACTATTTTAGCATGTACCAGGACCACAAATAGGGCGCAATGCGAGCCACGGTAATCAAACCTCCCGTAGGGCGCAAAAGTAAAAAGTGTCGGATGTTGACGCTTAAATCAGACGGGACGCATCCATCATTGTTACCTTTGTGTGTGGCAACAGCTCCCTCAACCTGCTCAACTGAATTCCTTTGATTTATTCTTCCTTTTGACTGATTACACGGATGTAAATATTCAGGGGGGGGCTAAAATATGGTGTGGCTGACAGAGTGTCTTTTTCCAAAGCACCTCCATGCTGTCCTGTTGGGTCAGCGCCACTCAGCGTTATTTATTAGGCTCCATATTCACTCTCTATCCATCACGTCATGGTCACATCTCTTTATGTTTATTACAGTGTCCCACCTTCCCCGGCGATGGATGATTGACGTCTCGGGAGAGCGTCGAGGTGGGACTCGCCGGTGCCTTCTTCTCCAATGGAGCCTCGACGGGGGCGGAGGCTCCTCATTAGGAGTCAGTTAACACACACACAAGAGAAACAACAACGCACTTTGACGTCCTAAATCCTTCCACGAGGGAAGGCTGGTCAGGTAGGACTGCTGCGATCTTTGTTTTTTCCCCCCATTTTTTGAGGGGTGGGCGAGGACGCGCTTTCAAGGAGGCGCGACACTTTTAATCCCATTAGAAGCCCGGAACGTGCGTGTCTTTTTTTCCCCCCTCTCGCTCTCTCCCTATCGCTCTTTTTTTTCTGTCTCTCCTCGTGTAGCGGTGCAGGAGTGGCCAAAGCCAAAAGCAGAGATTCAGATCAGATTTCAGCGAGAGAAAGAGAGAGAGCGAGAGAGCGAGAGAGAGAGAGAGAGAGAGAGTGGGGTTGCGTGTGCGTGTTTGAGAGCGAGGCAGTCAGTCTCCCTCCTCCCAAATCTCACCGAGGAGGCGCGGCGAGAGGAATCCAGAGGAATTTTGCGCGGATATTTCCTTCCCTATTTTTTTTTTCTCCTACTCCTCCAGCAGCCATCGCTCTCCCGTCCTCTCTCTCCCCCCCGTCTGGCCGGCCCTCTCCCCCACCCCACGCATTGTTTACATCGTCCAAAATAAATCAAGGAGAAGAGAATCAGAGATTGAAAAGTTGGAGGCGAGGCAGCAAAAGGACCGTGGCCGAGGATGGACGAGCAGCCTCGCTTGATGCACTCCCACGGGGTAGGCATGACCGGACACCCCGGTCTGGCGCAGCATTTGCCGGATGGCACCGCGGGGACGGACGGCGAGGGGAGGAAGCAGGACATCGGTGACATTTTACAGCAAATCATGACCATCACCGACCAGAGCCTGGACGAAGCGCAGGCGAGGTGAGAAACGCGCACACACCACACGTGAGAATTTGCTTTCAAAAGAATCCGATACATGAGAAACAAGAAGAAAAAAAAACAACACCGGGCAGGATGGACATAAACAGTGTGCTTTCAATTAAGAACACGTGAGAAAAGGCAATTACGCATACTTGAGGAATGGAGCAAATCAGTTTTCATTCATTTCAACTTTTTTTTTTTAAATTAACGTGCTTTCCTAACACTGGATATCTTATCAGCTCAGTTTCAATTGCGACAAATAGGCTTATACATTCTAATCATGTCAAATGGACTCCAATAATAGCACCAATAGTAATATTGTCCTAATTGTATAGACGACTAGTGCTGAGGTGTTGAATTGCATTGTGTTGTTACTGTACGTTTTTTTGGCCCCCCTTTCCATAAATGACTCCCAGCAAGATAGCTGCATATGCTCATGTTTACCAAGTGCACTTGGGCTCTACTGCAAATCTTCATTGTTGTCTTGCATTGAGTATTTGATGTGTAGTCAAAAAAGATGATAGGGATTAAACGACTTTTTTTCTAAATAATTCTCATGGACAAGTTCCAATCATGATCATATTTAATCAAATGTATACAAAAATCAAAACAAAACCACAGTTTTTGTTGACTTATGTATTTTTACTATTTACTACATGGTTAAAAAAAGCACTTTGCAATCCACCGCCAGCCAAAGTAACTAACCAAAGATGAATTCTCTATGCACTTCAAATAATAAACGCTGAATGCATCTGACCAAACGCTAACTGTTATTATATTACATATTTCATACATGGTCAAAAATCCCTAAAAATAATTCAATAAGTGTACAAAATATTACTGTTACACTATGAGTGTGTATATGTATATATATATATATGTGTGTATGCATATATGTATGTATATATATATATATATATATATATATATATATATATATATATATATATATATATATATATATGTGTATGCATATATGTATGTATATATATGTGTATGCATATATGTATGTATATATGTGTATGCATATATGTATGTATATATATGTGTATGCATATATGTATGTATATATATGTGTATGCATATATGTATGTATATATATGTGTATGCATATATGTATGTATATGTGTGTGTGTGTATTTATATATATATATAATGTTTGAAATTCCACATTTTCAAAAATGCATTCCGTTAAATAAGAAAATTACAATGTTAAATAGCTGTTTTTGCTCTTTGACATGTTAAAAAAGGCCTTTTAATCAAGAAAGTGTTCTCATTTTAGGAAACATGCATTGAACTGTCACAGAATGAAACCTGCTCTCTTCAACGTCTTGTGTGAAATAAAGGAGAAAACAGGTACGTCTCAGAATGAGGTTTCTCTATTTCTGTGTTTATCTGTCTGTACTATCTCAAGCGCCATAGTTTTGAACCGCTTGTGATCAAAAAGAAAATCATGCTTGCGCACGTGTTTTTTCTGCATCCCCCTGACGAACGTCACGCAGCGTGTGAGCGGTCGCGGCACACACAATGCACAGGAGTGTGTTTTCATGGCGGCTCTTTCTGGGCTGGGCTTTCTCACCCGCTGTCAGCTCCCCTCGGCCCGAGTTTGATGGTGTTTGCTAAGTGAGCTGTTTTACATGCAGAGGCTAGTCGTCGGGAGGGGAGTTGTGGGGGGATTTTCTGTTTATGTTTGCAACAAGGGTCAAAGTCATGAAAAGGAATGTGTGAATTATTACTCACTTAGCAGCAAATTAAAGCGAAGCGACTCACATGATGAAAGCCCGTGATTAATCTCGGGAGGGATGTGGCCGAATGCGCAGCGTTTTTGAGAAATGGCTTTTCGAGGCTGGAAAATAAAACAAAGTCTGCAGTTTGACCTCGTCTTTGAGCCGGCGCTGCCAAGCTGTCAAAGGTTTTTAAGAGAGCCCGCTCTTGCCGCGCGGCCGCTGTTGTTACGTTCGCGGCCCGTGCAGACAGCTGAAAATAAACACTTAATTCAAAATGGACATTTTATTCCTATGAGTCAGACTTTGGCAGCGGGGGGAGAGGGAACCGAAAAGACACCAGGGGATTTTCTGCAGATTTATAAAGGTTAAAGAGTGCTCGCTGCGAGGAGGAATCCACAGTAGGTTGGGGCCCTCTTTCTAAATTGCGAGGCTCGGAAAAGTGAGACAGTAATGCCTGGCTCTTTGTAAACTGTCTGGCGTCTCGCTGGGTTCAACTAGAGTTCGCTTTCCAAAAAGAAGAACAAAGTGACTTGGACCTTTTCCTGGCTTCTACCCGTGCCTCCCCTTCCTTTCCTTTCCCCTTGCTTCCCTTCCCACCATTCTTGGCAAGTGGCGCTCCAGACAAAAGAGAGCTTCCCATTCTTTATGCAAAATGAAGCTCGGCAGAGGAACTTAACTGGAAACGTTGGAGAATCATTTGGAGGAATAGCTCCTAATAACAGCTGCTGCGCTGCCGACCCTTTATTTCGCCTTCCCAACCAAAGTGTGAATCCCGAAAGAGAGAACGACTCAAACCTTTAGCGTGGCATTTACTGCTAAATGTGCTGAGACCAGTCTGTTATTTGTCAGCTTTTTACTTTTTTTTAAAATGGAGTTTTCACAAAGTAGTCCACTTCTTTGCTTTTTAAATGGCGGATGCGAATATTTCTACAGTTGCATACGTGTGCGGCACCTTTAGTGTTGACAGCAGCAATATGAGACGTTGCAGTGGCGGGGTGTCCACTGGCAAGCAGCTGACAAACAAGCCGGGCGCGCATGCCCGTGGTGGGATAAGGCAAGTCTTAACTGATGACCCCTCCCTTCGCCCTCTGCCGTGTATTGGTGCCAGGGTCGGGCAAGTGTCAGGGGGGAGTACTTAGCAAGCAGTGACAAGGTGAGCTGCGTCAAGCTTGTGTCGCCACTTAAAGGCTCTGATTTCTCCGAACCCAACGTCACTTTTTCCTTCAAAGGACGTTCATTGTTTTAACAGTTCGTGAGTGCAACGAAATGCTTGTTATCCTTACTGAGCTTCCTGTGAAGCAGCTTGTTGGTGCGCAACCATCAGAGCAAGGAAAACTGGCATGTGCAGGTTGAAGCAAGAGAAGGCAGACACCAAGTTTGCGTTTGTGAGTGTCAGATTTCAGTCCTACTTTTGCTCTCTCTCGCCCTCTCTTTCTGTCCCTCGGTCCGAGGATTATTTCGCTTGGCCATTTTGGAGTCGCCGGCTTCACGTTACCCCTAGGTGGGCTTATGCAGGTCAGCGGGGGGAGCTCCCGCAAGAGTAATGTGATCAGACAGATAATGCATTACGCTACTTGAACTTATCAAAGACGGAGACCCGCTGAATCAGTCCATCCCGTTAACTGCGCCCGCTCGGCTGATTAGACGTGTACGCACCTTTGAGTCGGTGTGCTCACTTTCACGCTTACGGGGCAGTTTTACATTTTAGGGGAATGTGCTGAGTTACTAAATATTCATCACTGATGATGACCTGCAGTAATATTTCTCTGGTTATTTTCCATTAGCCCGGTGTGTTGTGAGCAAGATACAATAACAATAGACGACCTCATCACTGACTGTTTTAGAGCCACGGAAAGGCAACTGTTCTGAAATGAGAGTTTTCAAACAAATACCAGTCGTGGAGTTTGCATGTTCTCGCTGGGCTTGCATGGGTTTTCTCCCAGTACTCCGGTTTCCTCCCACATTCCGAAAACATGCAGGGTAGGCTGTTTGAACACACAAAATTTCTCCTAGGTATGAGTGTGAGCGTGAATAGTTGTCCGTCTCCTTGTGCCCTGCGATTGGCTGGCCACCAATTCAAGGTGTCCCATGCCTGGTGCTCGTACTTAGCTGGGATAGGCTCCGGAACCCCCAGGACCCTTGTGAGGATTAGTGGTTCAGAAAATGAATGAATTATCTCAACATTTGCCAAGTAGGGTGCGGGCCCTTAAGTAAGCATTGCTAACACTTCCTGACTGATTTTAATGATGTGAGCCTTAGTGGTTATAGTGCCATCTGTTGCTTGGGTCTGAACATATCCTTCTTGTATCCCCTCTCATTGGAAAGGACTTTTCTCCAAATGATACCTGTTTGCGCTTTTTCCCTGCAGAAGTGAGCGTTTTCACAAATTGCCATTGTATATAATGGCAAATGAGCCCTTTAAGGTGTTTTTCTGTAACAGTGATGGAGCGACTAGTTGAGGCAGCAGACCGAGTGGTCACTATGGCTCCCACCGCTACTGTTTTTCAGTATTTAATTGACACTGCTGTCCATGACGAGTTCAGAGGTTAGTGTTGCCTCTCTTTTGTTACCCTCCTCTCATCCCCACTGACAGATGGAGGCATTAGTCTTCAATGTGGCACTGTCCTGAAACTAATGGCTATGTCCTTGGTATCCCTGCACCGGCTGCGAGACTGTATATCTGTCCCCCGGCTGGAAATGCAGAAGCAGCAGTTTATCCCCCCCACCCTCACCCCCCGCACACCCCAACCCTCCCCGTCAAAGCCTCCATGTTTTAGTTTCCACGGAAATAAGGCCGAACAGGACCCTGTCTGTTCTCTCATAAATAACTTCATATAAATAACTTCAAACATCGCAGTGAAGTTTGCCTGAGAAAATGCTGCTGGGCTTTGATTTGCGAGTTTATAAGAAGCGCGCGGCAGAAATATGAATCTAAGTGAATAAGAATAAACATGTGACGGTCCCAAGCGGGGACCCGCTGACTGTCAGTTTGCTTTTCAAGTGACTTATATCATACATGGATTCCCGTTTAGCCTTTCCTGTTTATGCTCTTGTACGTGCAGCACACACACGCACATTTTTTTTTTGCTCTCCCCTCTGACGTATAACCGCTCGCAATTAGGCGGCTAATATATTATGCAAATGTTGACTGGCTTAATTGAGACATGTTAATCATGTTTTAAGAGGCTAATTACGACCATGTATATGTGAGGTGGGAGTAGTAATTTGCCGCGATAACCGATCTGGCTGAGGGATGGTCATCTTCTGCCTGTCAATGAATAGAAAGGTGTTTGTTTGTCAGTCGTTTTTGAAGAGAATGCTATTTTTTGGTATCCCGTGTAGGTATCTAAATCACATCTTCATCTATAGTTTGCTTCCTGCACTTCTCAGCATGGTTATCTGATTCAGCAGCCCCTGCGGGCCGCTCTGCATGTGGGGCTGTTCTTAGTCGCCTGACAAGAGATCATATTCTGATCCATTACGCTAAGAATCCCTTTCCACTTATCGAATAGAAAATGGCTTCAGAGAGGAAATTTGCTGGATGGCAGAGTGGAGTTTCTCTATTTTTATCAGATGTTTGTCTCTGGAGCTGCTTTTAGTCTCTTGGTTGACATTATCGCAATTGCCCCAACATTGTTTTTCTTATTGGGGCAATTTGGATTTGATTAGATTGTGAGAGCTCTCCTGGAATTTGCACATAGCAAGTGTAATCTCATATAGTTGCAACACTTTTGAATTATACTGTTTAGCTTCTCTTCATTTGGGGGATTCATTTTCGGCTGACATACAATTTTGTACAGACGTATCTGGACAGTGCCTTTTTGCACATTCCTCTTAATTTTCTGTTTGAGATGTCAGTTTTATAGAAACGTCAATGATTGTTGCAGCATATTGTGCATCTACTTTTTCCCCAGTGATGTCCCACTGCTTTTGCCCAATTGTTACGTTGTGGTGCCTTAGAAGCTACGTAAAGTATGCTGCAAGTCTATCCCGAGGAGGCTTGTCCGGGTTATGTACAAATAGTCCCTATTTTAGTAAACAGCTTGAAGCTGATGCTCTTTAAAAAAAACTTCCATAGCTGCCTGTCTGTCGAGTAGCAGAACTGATAAAATATTAAATAAATCAATTTAAAAAAGTACTTTGGGGTACTCACTATTCTTCTTCCACACTCTACTCTTTTCTTCTTAACTGTCATAACCCCCAGTTCTAGTTCGGTCCTCACTGTGTGGAGTATGGATGTTGTCCCTGGGCTTGTTCGGGTTTTCTCCGGGTACTCTGGTGTCCCCCCCCCCACATCCCAAAAACATGCAGGGTGGGCTGATTGAAAACTCTAAATTGCTTCTAGGTATGAGTGTCAGCGTGAATGGTTGTCCGTCTCCTTGTGCCCTGCGATTGGTTGGCCAGGTTGTCACCTGCCTGGTGCCCGTAGTTACCTGGGATAGGCTCCAGCACCCTCCACGAGTCTTGTGAGGATACACATTTTAGAAAATGAATGAATGAATAAATAGTTTACATGCGATTGGAACTACAGTTATTCATTCATGGAGTTGCCCTGGCCGTTGTTAACCTTTTAATTGGAGGTATGGGTTCTGATTTATCTGGCCCCCTGCCACTGAAACAAGTGGGGTATTGGCAGTCCATTGGGCTTGTACAATGGAGCCCCTGCCCACACCTCACCCCGACTTTAGTAAAATCCAAAACGGCAAGCGCTTTTCTCGTGTCGGCTTAGTGGAAATGACATAAATGAATACATGCTGCTTAAACGGGACTAAGATTAATGGCCGCCTCCTGCTTGGGCTCACATCCACTGTCAGTCGCCGTTTGCCGCTCCAGATGGAATCAACACTAATCAATGAGGCTGCGCCACTCTGCTTTCCACCCCACACTCACATTTAAATGCGGTGTGTATATATTGTACATGCAGTTAGACACATGCCCATGAAGACAAATTTACTGAATGCCTCGTTCCTCTCCGTATCTCATATTACTTCCCATGCAACGCTTACTCAGGATGGCTCGGCTGGGGGGGGCGACAGGGGCCGACGACTCCGTCGTGATTGGATGTTTCAATTACTGATAGTAATGCCACAGCGTAGTGAGTCACGCGGTGCAGATAGTGTGGATGTCTCCCTCGTTTCAGAGCACTCGCACATTTAGATGCAGGGGAGTGCGTGCGCCCTCGCACACATTTTTACACAAACGCACACACACTCAGGTGAATTGAGAGTGGAGAGGTTGCCGTGGGTAACGCGGAGCGACAAGCCACTCTCTCCTCCAGCTATTCTAATTTATGTTAATAAAGCTTTCTGTTGCTGGAAGAGACAAAGGAGGCCTCAGATGAGCCCTGGTAACCTCAGCACCGTCACACAAAGAAGGAAAGAAGAAGAAAAAAGCAAGTGAAAAGACGTTGAACTCTGTAGAACGACACAAATACTTGAGCAGGGAATGTTAAATTTAGACGCTTTCCACTTTTTTTCCTTCGGCTGCAAAATCAAACGGATCATGGCGGTAATCTGCAGGATGGCACCTGCTGTTTCTTCTGCGTGTGCGCATGCATGTGTCACGTTTGTGGAAGAGTTGTAAAGGAGGCAAGCAATCTCCCGGGATTGGAACCTTCGTTTTTGGATCACTTCCCACAGGGCAGATGTGACACGGCGGGCAGCGTTTAGCACACCGGGCGGGGCGCAAAGGTCAGCGGTGGCCCGGTAAACTTCTCTTAGGGAAGTCTCCAGTTTGTGAAGGAGCAAAAAAAAAAGCACCAAAAAGATAAGAATAATTACAGTTTATCAGTGTGTATTTTAGTTTTTCTTTGTCATTTGAAGTGATCAATTCACTTTGTGTTCCCTGCGAAAAATATCCAACTTTATTATTAGTAGCGTTTCTTAGAGAATGTCAGTCTTCATAATGTTGTGCATGTTGTTTGAAAAAGAAAGGAAAGGAAGTTGATTTTGTTGATGGCTGCAGTTGCTCTTTGAGGAGAGCTTTGCCTGCAGCTGTTTGTGGATGATGAGAGCTTTTGTGTCAGAGGACTGAACCAATTCACGGCGGAACCTCGAAAGTGGAACGCAATCCATTGTGAATTGTGTTTGGTTGGACAATTCAATCTAAAGTACTAGGATGTCGTAGACCACATTACAGTTATCGTTTCCTTTGGAGAGACATTATGTCCGCCTACACGGGCTGCTACGATTAATCGACCAATCAACAGCTCATCGAATGTCAAATGAATTGACAACTAATTTGATGTTGATGAATTATTTAGATACAATGTTGACCTCAAAGTCTCTATTTGTGAGGCTCTACATCTCAAATATTTCTCAGTTTTTATTTTCTTGTTTCTATCCATGTTTGTAGATTTAAAAAAATGGTGGGAAATGAAAAAAATTTTTTTGTTGCTTTTGTTGTTTTAATAAGAAAGGAAAATATGCAAATACACTCTTAAATGAAAATACATTTCTGTTGTCTGCAGGAGGATTATAAAAATTGTATTTACTGTTTTATTTTGGAAAGAAAAATGAAGTCAATGACATAGTTTACTTTCCTGGGCCACACAGTGATGTGGTTGGCCAGATGTGGCGCCCTGATCTTGTGTTTGACACCATTGCCATGAGAAATAATAGGAATGGAAACAACTACATACACTTAATAAAATCACCTGATGATTATTAACTTTGAGAAAAAGAAATCACACAATCACGCAAACAGTAGAAAGGCATATTTTTCAACTTATTCACTATCATTGAAGGCAATAGACATCCAATCGGTGCCAGAAGCGTCAGATCGCTGGCAGGGCTACCCGTCAAAAGAGATTGGACGTCTATCGCCATCGGTGACACTGAATGTTTGAAATTCTCCACAGGTAAAAAAAATATTTCATTGCCTTGTTTTTTTTCCTCAACACTCTGGACACATCCCCTAGCTCAATCCTGGTTGTCATGGTAACAAAAGCACTACTCAGCATTGGTTCTGCAGCAGAGTGGAGGAGGTTCATGGCCAATCCTTTTCATGGGACTAAAAAAACATGGACATTTCTCCCCAAAAATATTTTTCCTGGAATTGTTTCCATCATTTGACCATGAAAAGCCGCAACTTCTCATTGTAAAAGCAGCCTGTCAAAGCGTAATCCGGTCTGTGCTGACCCCAAAAGAGTGATGTCCTCTCTCCTGTCCTCCAACTTGCCCTGAGCGCTGTTAGTTCTGGACAGTTAACTTCTTCGGAGATTTTATTAATTATGCTCATTTTCTTACTTGAGCATCATCATATTCAGCAACTCGTACATCCCATCTCCTCATTAGACTCACTTTATGCCTGCTAGAATTTTCTAAGCAGTTTTAGACAAAAGATTTTGTTTATTGCTAGAGTCATGTGAAGTTCATGTTGAAATAAGCACAGAGAAAACTTGCACACCAGCCTGGCAATTCACATTTTTGTGACGCACATGAACTTCATCTTGTGGTTTATATTATTTTATCCGCATTTCCTGAACCTAAATATAAACCAACTATGTTGCTATAAGACAAACAGTAATGTAGTTAGTAAATTAGTTTGATTATAGCATAGTGTCTGTTTTAGAGCGAAAATGATTCGCTGCTCCATGTCCAGAGTGTTAATATGAATCTGTGAGGCATTCCACTGAAACTTGTATTAAAATTCGAAAAATACGATTTTTGGCTGTCCTTCAGTTTTATTTGACTTCCAATTCTCATGATTGGTCTACTTAGAAAATGAGTTCAAACAACTTTAGGAGGCAAACCTTTCTGTGGAATGACTCAAATGTTAGATTGTGCGCTCACTCATGGAGGATACAATTTGGCGTTAAATTTAATGTTGTTGTTTTTTCCATCAGATGTATATGCATATCACTGTTAGCCACTCCGAGTTCACGTGAACGGGATGTCTATCGCCGTCAATAAGCGCCAATGTGTCACTCCTTGCAAGTCTGCTCACAGTGCTCTTCTTGTTTTTTTGAATGTCATCGTCTGCCGTGCCTTTCATGTGACGATGGCTAGTGGCACTTGTTGCTTTTCCTTACTCTATAATCACAACGGAAAATGGCGACCCCACTCTGTCCACGGCCGGAGGCCAACGTCTTGCCTCCGATTACGTTTTATTCAATTGGCAACGGCGCCACCACCTTGTAGTGCATTTTATTGGACTTGTTCCTTCGGTCCCCCTCCCTAAAACACATAAAATTCCTTTATGCTGCCATTACTTGAGTTTATAAAGAGCCCTGCTGCTGCCCTCCCTCGCAATTCCGTCCCCACCAATAAGATCATATTGATAGATTGATATTGGGCGAGCTGTCGCGTGATAAAGGCGCGAGGGTTAAGAGCTTCTTGGATAGTTTAACCTTGATAAAACAGTTGTTTCACCGAGGCTGATTTGGGCCCATCCGTCTTCATCCGTCAGCGCCGCGCCGAAGTATGCAAATGAGGGCGGCAGAGGGAAGCGCCGTGTGCAGTTAAATGGGGCGTTGCGAATGTGCGGTGTACCGCGCCGATGGGGTAATACTACTTACTGTCCAAATTTAGTGCATCTCCGCCGAAGGGTCCTGCCCCCCCCTACACACACACACACATATCTCGCCCGCCTTCTGCATTTCAAGAATATATACGAGGAAGTGCAAAGTGATTACATCTGTGGCAGCTGTGTGCCACTTTATATGTGCATTTCCCGCACGTGATGTTCTGTTTTTGATGGATGGGCTGGGATTTACTGACTGCTCTTTAGTCCTTTTTGGTTGCGTGTGCTATATCTGTATTTACATGTCATAGGGGTTTTATGGCCCGCTGGAACCATACATTGTAGAATATGGTTGTTTATTGCTCTAATTAGTAAGTCTGGAGGTGCGGGGGTAATAATCTTTATGATAATATCTGTTTATGCCTCAACACAGCTCTTCATTTAGGCTTTATTTTGCTCTTGGGTAACTTCGTTTGCCTGATTAGTTTTGGACCTACTCAGCAGCGTTAGGGATTTTATTTGGGGCGGTTTTGTTTTTGAAACTCATTTCTTTCATGTTGGAGGCCTATTGATTGATTCTGCAGTTCACTCATTATTTCTTTTCCTCTTCCTCACAACTTATTTCCAGCACCAAGGCTAGAAACGGATCCCCTTGTCTGTGCTCGGCTGTCTGACTTGCCACCGCGCGCATAAAGCTGTCAATCACCGGCGTTCCTGCTTGCCCTTTGTTATGGAACGCCAACTCCGTGGGTGGGTCCTTTGGGTGATAGATGGCACAGAGAGCCTATCAGACTAGCAGGAGCATCCATCTCTGTCTGGAGCCTGTTAAACAAGCTCAGGAAGGCGGCCATGTGGCCCCAACCACCACTGGCCTCCACTAAAAAACCCCATTAACATTAATGAAGGATCGCTTTAAAAGTTCTCCACTAATAGGCTTCAATTGAATTTATGAGTCAGAATCTTTGGCAGAGAGTACTTCATGAAAAATGTCACAGGTAAATGAATAGAAATGAGCGCCTGAAAGGTCCACAACTGCTGGTTTTTCCACTTCGTGCTGCTTTTTCTGCTCAATAACTGCTACCGCCATAAGTGCTCATCTTAGTTGCATCTGCAGTACCGTAAAAAAAAAAAGGTAGTTGAAAAGGGCTTTCCATTGCGGATGCCCCCGGCCATTTCAATAATGTTCAACTGGCACTTTACCTGTCTGGAAGGTCCCCGGAGAGACTGCCTCTTTGAAACCGCCATTAGCCTGATTCCTCAGCCGCAAATTATTGTGCCACTGCGCTGCAATCACAATGTTGGAAAAAAAACTCTGATTGCGGCCATTCAACCTGCAAAGTGTAGCACATGTTTTTCCTCCTGTGCAATAAGTTGTTATGTCATCTTAGTGCATTACGCCTGTCAGAGTGGGAAAAGGGGTCTTATTTGGTATGAATTTTAAAAGGATATTCAAAAATGCACTCAACAAAGGAAGTGGGTTATTTGCAGTTTTTCAAGGAGTACTGCTAACTGAGGTTTTATGTTAAACGCCATATTATATTAGCAGCTTATTTCAGTGCTAGTAAGTCGTGTTGTGCTCAGATCAAAGACTGGATGAAACGTGTTTTGCAACTAAGACTATCAAGTAGTAACCTTAAAAAAGTGTATTTTTGGACTACTGAAAAATGATGCGACACCACCAACCCCCCTACCCCACACACAGACAGATGGTAAATATTATTGTTGTGAATTGGAAAAGTGCACATCTCCAAATTAGCCACTCCATAAATCAAAACAAACCTGGAATAAGGTTTGTCAATTTTTCAGTTTTTGTGGCTTGACTCTCATTCTGCTATCTCTATCAAAATTCCATTTTGTTTGCTCAACACACCATTAAAACGGTTGCAATGGTCAGAGGTGGCAGAAGTGCACATAAAAGTTTTAAAAAAATTATATGCTGACAAAAAAAGCACAAGAAGGCATTTATAGTCTTTTATTTGATTTTTTTTACTCTATATTTATGGCTCTTTTTTGTGCATATATATATGCACCTTAATTAGCACTTGAGCTCAGTGTTAAAAGGCAGCTGAGTAACGCCCTCAGCAAAGGAAGTCGCTTTGAGCAGCTCGCGTGAGCTGTATTCTTTTTAATTGCTGCTGAAAATACACTTCATGATTATCATTCCGCGCATGGGCTCCTCTCGCTCCCCAATCTCTCGCCTCGCGCGTGCTCCCCGCTAACCTCTGATGTCATTAGCGTTGAGGGGAGAGGAGGCTCGGTATCCTTAATGAATTCCGCTGTGTCTCCGCACTCTCCCACCTAGTTAACCCTACCCCCTTCCAATGCTCAAGGTGTCAAATTAAAGCAGCTGGAAACGGGCAGAACAAGGGGACGGGAAAGGTGCGCCTCACCCCCAGACGCTGCTACTCTTCCTTTTCGTCTTCCTCGCGCGACATTATATTCATGAACAATATCCATGTTAGCCTCATGTGGAAAAAAAAATTATGCGCTTCATATTCACATTAACTCGTTCAGCACCCAAGATAATTTTGACATCTTTTACGCTTTTCTTCATGGGTAGTAGGCTTCTCTAAGTCTACTAGACCATTCCTACCAACTCATAGACATACAATCCTTTTGAACTTGAATTGGCACAGAAACACACACACATATATATATATATATATATATATATATATACACATATACATATATGTATATATATAATTATATATACATATGTATATATATATACATATATACATATGTATATATATAAATATATATATATTTATATATATGCATGTTTGTATATATATATATATATATATATATATATATATTCATACCTGTCTATAAGCCACAGATGTCTAAGTTTTTTAATTTGTAATATTGACACCAAAGAATTTTATTGTTCAAAAATGCATTTTAATATCCAAATTATCACTATACACATCAAGTTGCATCATCTTTATTTAAATGCAGTGGCATGTCCAGGAAGTCATTCCCATGTTCTCTGTGGCAGCCTACCACCATTACAACACTTAACTTTAAAAAGCTTCAACGATGAAAAAGTACATCCATTTTACGTTGACTGCTTAGCTTGCAACGGTCTCTTCTCCATAATCCTTTCTATATACTTATGTCTAAACATCATGTTTAGCCTTAAATGGTTCTTCTCTAGAGGGAACCAAAGATATCTCTTGACAGTAAGTCACCATGTGCATGGAGGGAAAAAAAACTTGCTTTTTCTTTCACCACTAGCGAAAAGTGTGTTTGTGATGGAGAATGCTGAGTCTGGTGTCTAGAAAAACATTAACCGAGCACGTGCGGAACACACAGGAACTCAAGAGTCTTGTCTTAATGCTGTGGTCTCCAAACTCATCCCCTAGGCATCCTTTGTGTCCTGGTTTTTGTTCCAATCCAGCACAGCTAGTTTGACTAATGAGGTTTCTGCTGGGTAAAAAAGCAAGCAAATGATTACACTTTTCAGACACCTGATTGGTGAAGAGGTTTCCTCTTTTCCAACTGGAATAAAATGCAACCATTGTAGCCCTTTGTGAAATAGTTTTGAGACCTCTCTCCTTATAGAATACTTGCACTAGTTGTAGAGACTTGGAACTAGCTGAATTTTTTAAAAAACTTTTTATCCAAAATTCTTCAAGACATGTTTTGCTGAAGCCAATCCAAAATGAAAAAGTGAAAATATTGAAAAATATAATGTTACTGTTAACCTGACAAATAATATTTGAGCCCTGCTTGTACCTCCTCAAGAAATGCACTATTTACTAATTATCACACAATTTTCTGTTGCTATCATTAGTTTCTAAAGATAAGTAGTTCAACAAGATAGAAACTAAGAAACACATCAACAACTTGCTACTGTTCCAACGGCTTTAATATTCATTCAAAATGAAAGACTGCTATCCCTTGGAATTCAAAGGCAGCCAGTGAGTTCATGCCTGGTTGTTCACTGATATTGCAGTTAATTGCTCAATATGCACTAAAAATACAGATAGTGTCGAAATCCTCGGAGCAACTGACTTACTGGAGTGTAATAGCATTTTTAATAATGCAACTAAAAAGCAGCCTAATTACACCCAAATGAATAAAAGTGGACACGCTCTAGTGCAGGCATTTCAGTGTGTGTTGTTAGTGTCGTATTGTAATATTATTGGATTATGATGCATTAAGTGGCTTTTATATACTGCTTCATCTTTTGCTGCATCCTAAATAATGTCAAACTGGGATGCTTTTCTTGGAGTCATTATATCATTATGATGGTTTTTATTCTGTTTGGGGAGTCACTGATCAGAAAACCTGGAAAAAAAACATCTATCTGTTGAATTACATTGGTTCCAAAGGTTTTTGTTAATGGTTTCTCTTAGTCACAAAGATTGCGGGGGGTGCTGGAGCCTATCCCAGCCAACAATGGGCACCAGGCGGGGGACGGCATAAATTGTTGCAGGGCACAATGACATGGACAACCATTCACACTCATACATAGGGGCAATTTATAGTGTTCGACCGGCCTACCCCGCATGTTTTTGGGTTGTGGGAGGAACCCAGAGTACCTGGGGAAAACCCACGCAAGCCTGGGGAGAACATGCAAACTCCACACAATTAGGACCAACATTTCGGCAACTGGGTCGCACTAGACTGAACCAATTGAACTTTTTGCACTCATTTTAATGCTATGACTATTTGTCAACACACTTTTAGTTTCACATGTCATTTTGAATCAATTTGTTTTGGAAGCTTTTTTTCCCCCCAATTTGCTTTTACTGGCGGGATTTGATTTAATGAAAATGACAAACCACCAGAAGCTGTTTTTTCTATTCTGAATTAATTATCCCTACATGGAAATAGTGAAGCTTTTGCCATGGTAAAATGTTCTACTGTCCTCATCAGTAATATTTAAGCATTAAATATTTAAGGAGTTTTGTGATCTAAGTATATTCATGCTTCCATCCATCTTCTGTAGTGCTTCTTCTTGCTATAGTTGAGTTAATGAAAGCCTATTCACTTGCCATTAAGACAGGTTGCCAAACAAACAGCCAAAAATTGCATTTTTTTTCTGTCCCGCGTGCATACTTCGTTAACATAATGTCATATCTGTTGTGGACCAAATATTCAATATCCATTGTATGTGATCATTTTTATAGCACTTAGAAATGATTGCGTCGTATGTTATTTACCACTGCAATTATGTCTTCAATGTAGCTCTGCACGAATAGTCTTAATTGTGATCGCAATTTCTAGAATGCAGTTTCTGCTGCACATCTAATCAAATACTTTTCTCAATGTTAACCAGACACCAGGGAGAGAGAGCATGCTTAAAGGTTCTTTAGGATGCCTAAATAACAAGAATGCCATCTGCTGAGTTAAGATGAGACAAAAAAAAGTGCATCTCCAGCAAAAAATTTAGACGAGGCACTTGTTGAGAGGAGTTACAGCAGTAAAAGGATCAACTTTCCAGGTAAGTGACATTAAACAAGATAACACCATATTTATCCACTTGCCCTACTGTCAATTTTAAATATTCAGTTTTATTATTATTATTTAAATATATATATATTGTTCTTTTATTTTTTTACCGAAAACTTTATTATAGTATCTTTAGTAGGAAAGTATCAATAGAAAAATAGCCGTACGTTTTTTAAATTAAAATATGGAGAAAATAATTGTGATAATCATTATGGCTGTAAGAGGTTTTGACAACACGGCGTTCCGTCTTTTGTACGTGAAACAAGCACTTATAATTTCGCTCGTACTAAGGTTGTACATATCTAGGGCTGCGGCCTTCCACTGACCCCACTCAGAATAAGTGATTAAGGAAACGGATGCTGAGGAGTGCTTGAATGTGACCTTGTATAAGCTTTATGAGCCTTGTTTGCACAAATCAAAACAATCTCTTTGGCGTCTTTCTACGGGGCCAGCAGCAGCTCGCCGTGCTTTCTTTTCACGAGCCACCCCTGCGCCGCGGTCGAGGGAGGACAGTCTCGCCGCGCGGCGGTGTCGTCGGCCATATTAATAGCGACGCTGACAGTGATAACATATCCTCCCTCGCCCTGCTGTCACTTCCTGTCCTCGTGGCCACGCTTCTTCCTCGACCGGCGTGCCGCCACCCGCGTAAATGAGCACCAGCGGTGCTCCTTAATCACGTTAGTGTTTGAGGGTGAAATTTTCCCCCCCTTCTTTCGAGCCCAACGCCTGCTTTTCATAGTCCTGACTCAACACAGTGCCCCCCTAAACAACATACCCTGCCCCCCGCCCTAACCCCCACCCTCTGGGTGGCTGTGCTTACTCACTCACTAGTTTTCCTTGGCAGACCCAGGCCACAGCTCATTAGGCTAAGAGAATGCGCCCCCCCTTTAATTAATGATATGTAAATATCCTCCAATCGGCCACATTAGCATACTAAGAGAGATTTGCGGAATCTGTGGAGTAATATATTTTAATTAGGGATTAATTAAAAATAACGGCAAATTCATTTGGCCTGGCAGGTTGCGTTTTGGTGCCGAGCCTTTGAACGCTGAGGCTGCAAAGCGCTCAGGAAGCTCTCGTGCTTCGCTCGCTGTCTGCGCTGCATACAAACACGTCACACGCACGCACACACGCATGCTGGTGTCACATTCCTTGAGATGCCAGAGCCTTCCCAAGGGGTCTTTGCAAGGCGCCGTGGTTTTGCAAAGGAGGCGAGGGCGGCAGGGATACAGCTGCTTGCACACACATTTTTTTTTGGGCGGGGGCATGGACCCACAGTGATCTATTTTTTTTTTAACTCATAGTTGCCACTGATGGCGAGGGACGTCAGATTCGTTTGACGTTCCCTGTTGTCAAAGGCACTGAAGCAGGATTTTCATAGCCAGATCGACCCAGAATGCCAAGTTGCGTCGCGTGTAAAGCTTTTCCGCTTTCTCCGTTTTGTGGTTTTCCACTTGGTGACAGGCGTGAAAATAAAATAAATCTGAATGGTGAGAGAGAAACCATTTGTCATCAGCGCTGCTAATAACAGATAGCACGCGTGGGCCTCTATCACACAATCTTTTAGGTGGAAATCATCTCCATTAGCAGACGTCAAGGCTGTTTCCTGCATCCTGATGCTCTTTGCTGCATTGTCACAGATGCAAGAAAGTTAACTAGGTTTGCTAGAGCAAGAATAGGGAAAATAAGCAATAACTGAATTGATTAATTACACTGGGAAACTATTTATTTTAAAGTTGTTTTAAGTCTTACAGCTATTGTAAACTCATTTTTGGCTGCAGAAATCCAAAATAATCTAAGTTTTTGCTTATATAATTTCCACTTTTTGTCTGTTTACTATGTTGCTACTACATACACACAACTAGCCAAATCTTTTGGTGTTAAATAAATGCCCCATGTTTTCATATTAAAGTAACAGGGATCTGGGAGTTAAACATTTAAAAACTAGTCTTAAAAAAACCCTAAACAATACAAAAATTTAACTATGAATAAATAAAAGTTCTATCAACATAAAATTTCAAGTCTTTGCCCTCATACTTTTTATACTTCGACAATAAACTTTGACTTGTTTAAACATGTTTACAATATTAACATGAGAATATTAACTTGAACTAACTCTGAATTGAGTTACTTAAGAGAACTGACAATTAAATAAAGTTATTTTTTTTCTAAATATGTAGTAATCATACTGACAGCAAGTTTTATTTTGAATAGTGCAGGTGTCAAACCTAAAACAATTTAAAAAAAGGTGTCTTCTAGTTTTCTTTTATTCACGTGGGGTTTTCTTACATGAACGGACTCTTTTCTTTTGACACTGATAGACATTAATCCATTTGAACTGGGAGAATTGGCAGTGAATGATCATGTTAGAGTGCCATGGCAATAAATGGACGATCCATTTTCACTGGAAAGGATGACAGTGAACGATGAGTGCTCGCCATCCCAATCGAAATAGATCAGACGTTTGTCGCTGTCATTGGCAGCCAGTATGTTAAGGGATTCGGGTAATCTCGCGCTACTTGTACTAGAACTTGCTGCTGTGCAGGCAGCGTTTCTTGTAGGTACAACATTCAAATGATTTTCCTTATTTCCGGGGAGAATCACCTGATAAACGCTATTTTTTTCCCCCCACCCGGAGCCCGCCGCCTTAGGCCGTGAGCCGCGTTGGCATTTGCCAAGTGTCGTCAGCGCGCTGATGTTATTGATCCGGGACCTTCCGAATTCATTAGGAGATCCAGCCCCGAGTGTGCGGCATCTTTATTTATGGCGCTGGTGTGCTTCCCCTCGTCTTCTCTTTCTCTTTGGTTCCTTTTCTATGCGGTGCTCGCACCCGGTCTGCCTCCCTCTTTCATCCTCCATGCATTATTCTTTTATTATTCTTTTACAGCTGCCTTATCGGCCACATTTTGGCGAGGATAAGACCTGTCATCTTTGGGTCTTGTCTGCTGGAGATGATGGGAGACTTCAAGGGGTGGGGGAAGAGGTGGAGGGGGGAGCGAGTGCTTGTAGAGATTGCCTGCTAAACCCCCCTCCCCACCCTGGTCTGAAATGGACCACTCTCCCCTCTCTCTCTCTCTCTTTCTCTCTTTTTTCTTCCACCTTGCTCTCTGCCTCTCTAGCCTGTCTCTTTCCGTAATGAGAATCTGGCTCTAATTGAGGGAACTGCAGAGAGCTGGCCGAGGGCGGCAGGGTTAGATTGTGATAGTGGCTACGTGACCGTTATGCTGATAGAGGTGGCCGATCAATAATTTAGGCCCTGACCTTAATGGGGGGATGGTGTTAAAACGCTCATTCCCGCGGAGTGTACAAGCCTTAAAGGTGCAGCAGGCGAAGGGATAAAGGCGAGCAGTGGGGGGAGGGGGTATGGGATGGCGGCTGAAGCAGATAAGACGCACACCGAGTGTATTTGCAGTCACCAGCATTCTTCCTCTCGCTATCTGTGCGACTTTTTACCATTTTTTTTCTTCAGGGTGGGGGTTGCAATCCGCACCCCCTCCCTCACCGACGCACGCATCAGCAGGCACTTCGAGTGAACAAAGACAGCGGTAACGAGCGGGCTTAATCCGGTCCCGGGTCGGCTCCGTCTCGCCCTCGTAGCTCAAGGCCATGCGCGCGGAGAATTCGGACAGCCATCGATTTGATTCTGAGAGACATTAACGTCACGGCCTCGTATACCCCACCCCACTCCCCCCCGTCCATTCCCATCCCAGATTCTCTTAAGACTGCACTCATTCCTTGCTGGCAAGATGCGACCATTTCTGCCACCATCACACTCCCTCCCCTCCGCACCCCCACCCTTAGGGGATGATATATTAGATATAACCAATTCAATTTTATGCAGCCAGGACAGACGCCCCGGGGACATAAACACACACATTTTTAATACACTCCTCACCAGGAAGCCCAACGCGCCAGAGCCTGCCTGCGGCTGCCCCGGGTCTCCACTCACACTCAATTATTAATGTGCGGCTGTAGTGGCTTAATTAAATAATAAAGACAAGCTCACTGCAAAGGAATGGACCAAGGACAAGTGAAAAGGAAAGGTGGCCTTTTGAAAAAAAATCTCATTTTGACAGGTATTAAAATGTGAGGTTGTAAATATGCTGTATTGTAATAACATTTGTGCCGCTAAATATTCTCAAAGGTTGGCCACACCATCTAATGAGATCTGAGAGGAACAGACTTCCTTTTAGAAAGATATGAAAGCCCCATTTGATTGACAGTCATTGTTTAACAATATGTTTATTGTTGTAGTTGAGGAGCTGTATAAGCAGAGCTATGGTTTTGTTTTTTTAAGATTTTATTGTTTTTATAGTTCCTTTTCAGTATTTTTTTTTTCAAATGGAGTTGGCGAGTTTTTACTTTTGTCAAAAGCCTTCATTTTACTTGGGTACTTTTTAGCTAATGGATGCTACCATTGTTGGCGACGGACATCCAACCTAGTGATGCTGCGATATAGAAGAAATCTTCAAATACAAATGGGCCAATTCATATCATGATAACAATATTATTTGTTTAAAAATATGTTCGTCATTGGTAGTTGCTGAGTCCAAATGGGATAATACTGGCTATGCCTATCCTTTGATCCACACTGAAACATGATCATTCACTGCAAGCACTCCTTAGTCAAATGGTTTGGACACTTATCCCCATCAATGGGACCTGAGCCATTGATATTGGATATTTAGTTTAAGTGACTCAAGAAATAGCAATACTGTAGAGTCGAGAACAATGTATATTTATATTTTAAATGATTAAAATTGTTGACTGTTGTGAGAGAAAGAATTTATGACAATACATAATTTTCCTTATTTTTGTTAGATTATATTGTCATATTAGCTGCCTCGTGGTGTAGATGATTGGGGGTGCGGATGGTCGTTTGTCTCTGTGTGCCCTATGGCTGACTGGCGACCAGTCTAGGGTGTAGTCTGCCTTTCGCCCGAAGACAGCTGGGTTAGGCTCTGGCAACCCCCGCAACCCTTTCGAGGATGGGCGGTACGGAAGATGAATGAATATTGTCATATTGCCCTGCGTTAGTCCAACACAGTCAGATCGGACATCTATCACTGTCAATGGCATGTGGAGTATTATCTTCTATGGGACTGATGTTGAAAATGAAAATATCGTGGTATGATAGAGAATAATGCGTGTGTTGATTTTATGGTAGTTTCATTTATGGCTGCTTCACGCAAAACTAATTGTGTAGATGAGTGTGTGAAAATGGACAAATACTCAATCATAGTTGCATGTTTTGATGATGCAAGTACCCAAATTTGAATCCAGAATCTTAAATCTCTGTGTCAAAACAAACACACTTTGCCGCATCTTTGGTTTAATCTACGTGAAATATGATCTTGTCAACGAGGGGTCAATTACTGTTTAAAGCGAGACATTTTCCGTTTAATCACAATAGTCCGTGTGTTAATATGTCTGCGATGTCCTCGTAAATCAAGTGTTGAGAGACGGGTCAAACCATAGTGATAGCCGGGCTACATGACGAGAATCATTTCTTGCGATTATGGATTGCGAGCACCTCAAGGGCAAAGCGGGAGGAGTCGCTCTCTGTCTGGAACGTGATGAAATGTGGCGTTATCTTTCACTTGCTTTCTTTAGATTGGTTGGAGATTACACACTCTGTCCTCAAAGTTGGAGAGATCTTCGGGCCTCGGGGCACACAAAAAAAAAAATCCAGAGCTCGGCTGCACGTTGGATATCTAACTCGCAATTAATTATTCAGCTTGGTTTTGAAATGTGTGTTACATTTTGAGTGGTTGAAGCAGTGCATTATTTTTCTTTTTCTCCACTAATGGGCTCGCAAGCTCGACCATTAGACTGAAAAATAAGCCCATTTTGAGCCCGACGCGGCACAATGAAGGATTACAACAAAGTGAGGTGTTTAAATGGCAAAATTGAAATGAATGTCCTTTCAGAGAACAACCTGCAGATAATATGCCGACATAAAGGCGGAATTTACTCTGTACGTCCAAGTAGCAAATCCGGTTTGATGCCAATATTTGGGCCAGTGTGAGAAATGTTTGACATGATTGTGTGGTAGCATCAGTTAGCTTGCAATAGTGGCATTGGGTTAGGGTAATTTAACTGGTGGAACAGTCCTGGATTTTTTTTTTGCTTTAATCCCTGTTTGCTGAATTCGATCATGTGACCAGATGCAATACTGTCGGATAATACAGAATTAGCTATAGATACCAATATCTTAAAATCATAGCTATTCTTGGACCAAACAGGGTAGTTGCCTGGGCATGGTTGCCATATAGGAGCAAAATTTGGGATCGTGACCTGAATTATGTAACCTAAGAAACCAGCTAATCTGACCGTGTTTATTTTCATTTTTTGGGGATTTTAGGTTCCTTCTACATTTTAAAAAGATGCATACTTGCCACAGTGAAAATGCTCAATTGAAACTAGGTGATAAAGGGTGCTATAGGAAATTTCTTCAGTAGTTACATTGCAACAATATCCTCTTTTCTATATGTGTGTTCCTCTTTTTTGTCTTGGGAGGTTCTCTCAAAGGTCACACCTTAAATTTGTCTTGTCACATCACTTATTCAGTTGTCTTTTATTTATTCATGCCACTTTTTGATTTGAATAATTTAATGTGGCGAAATGTTTCTTTTATACAGCCGTAAAGTGCTCGGCAAAGAGTGTCCAAGTCCCCGAAAATACGCTTTAATGTCTCGGTTATGAGGCGTCGACATGAGGAGCCTTGGCTGTCAGACGGGTGGTCTTGAGGGTCATTTAAAAACCACCCACCCACCATGCCTGGTGCATAAGTGTATGAGAAGCTCTCCTTTTTTGTCATTTCCTTTAGAATTTACGGCCAGCGGCCATGAGTGGTATTTATTTCCTTCACTCTTTGCTCTGCTATCCCAGAGTTGGCAGAGTGATTTTGTAGAATAGAAACATTATAGACTGTTAGTGTCAAAGTGTTAAATGTGATGTATGGAGCTAGGGGTTTCCTCGGGAGGGAGGGGGGACGACTTTGAGGAGGAGGTGGTAAAGAGGCGAGTACCGGCAGGCGTGACTGGAGCAAGGTGCTCATGGGAGAGAGGAGCCATCCAGCATGTGAGGAATGGCGGGGTAATGTGGCGGCAACTAATGGCTTTTCTCAGTCCGCCGAAACAGAGGGTGTGCGTGGGTGCGAAGAGGGGGGCGGTCGTTAGGGGCCGCCGTCCGTTTACCTCCGCCGCGCCAACGTCGGCTGTCAGAGCGGGAACGTGTCTGTCGGTTTTTCGCGGCGGTGGCAGCCTTGCTCCTCAGAGGCGACAGTGTTGGATGATTATTTTGCGAGGCCTTTCTCTCCGAAATGGATCGCCGCCGACACGCCAAATACGGCCTCGCCAGATGCTTTTCCGGAGCCAATCAAACGGCACGCCGACGCAAAGGTGTCGCAGCGGCCAAAGCCGTTGACCCTTGGTACGTTGGCTTATTCACCTTTACAAAAAGCGGCAACGCCTCTGTTGATTAATGTCACGTTTGATTGGAGTTAATTACAAAGATCACAGTCGTACATTTTATGACACTATGTGTTACAAGCTGCACCGCAACTCTCACAGATTTTCTTCTTGAAAATTCTTCAAAAGACAAATTGACTTTAAAAGCATGCAGGGTGGGGGCGGGAGCTTTGGTTAATCCGAGCGATGTCTGTAACAAAATAAGATGTGTCTTAAACGTTTATAGGGCATGTGTTTAACTCACTGGCTACCATTGATGGCGCTAAACAGCTGCCAGGCCTCTCTTTTAAAATTAAAGGGGCATCTTTTGTTGTCACAAGCAGACAATGATTTAAATATTAAGTATTTTTTGGACTGAAATGCACATCAGATTATACAACGCACCAGTTGACTGCTTTTCTCATTTATTTTGTCTTTGTCATATTTTTATTGTTTAATTTATGAATTATTTGTTTTATTTTTTTGTTATTTTGCTCCAAATGATCCAGGTGTCTTACTGCCCATTTATCAGATCGCTTTTTGAAGGCATTTTGAGTAAGGCCAAATGCCGGTTCTTCACACAGTATAGTCTCATTTCACGTTCAATTTATTCTAACATTTAAGTACGGCCCACAAACCTGATCATATAAGTTGATTGAAATAATTTAGTGAAGTTCATAATGTTAACTTGATTAAATAAGTTACGACTATACATAATAACAACTCACTTACAGGTTTAAGTTTGCTTGACTAATAGGGATATACAATGATCGAGGATATGGATTCGTGTTATTCATTCATATTCCATACCTGGCATCCTCGAAGGGGTTGTGAGGGTTGCTGGAGCCTAACCCAGCTGACTTCGGTTGAAAGGCAGATCACACCCTAGACTGGTCGCCAGTCAACCGTTGGGCATATAGAGAGACAAACGACCATACACCATCACAATCATACCACCAATCGAGCCCGTGCCTAAAGTCAGGCGACGGAACCTCTACACCACGAGGCGGCTGATTCGTGTTATATAAATGCTAATAATAACAAATATTAAATAAATAAAAAATAAAATAACTTCATTGTTTTGGTTGGTCAATAGATATAATTTACAAGGATTGAAAATGTTAATATTTATTTCTCTGACGAACCAGCACTATGGGGCTGAAATAAATCATTAGAATAAAATAAATCTAAATACATTTTAGAAAACGTATTTTAGTTCAATTATATATAACTGAACTGTACTCTAGCAGTGTTCTAATTAAACAAGTAGGTTTTGTTGTTGTTTTATGGAGAGCCTAATACTAGTAGTACTCATACCTCCTTTGTGAATGACTGGCCTACTGTACATTGTCGCTGATAGATCTGTAAAAAACAGCTTCAGGAGGAGGTTAAGAAAGAGTGAGATCAATTTAATAGGAAATAGGTTTATTACCAGACTGCATGATGGGGAGAGAGCTCAAACAGCTGTGAACCGCTCAGTCTGTTGTCCTTGCAACTTGCAACTCTCTCCGAATGACCAGTGGGTCAGTCTTTATATAGGCAAACAGGGTATAGTATAGTTTCTATGACAACAACCAAACTTTGGGCAAAGTCTCTTATGACAACGATGTTTCTACACTTACAAAAACTGATACAATATGAACAAGCAATTGCCAAGCGACTTTGTCATCTTATCTTACAATCTTATCTTACAGTCTCCCATTGACTGTGATAGACGTCTTATCCCTTTGTTGTTAAATGGTTTGGACGTCTATCAACGGGTAAAGCCTTAGAAAGCACCCAAACTGAACTATCTCGTCTTTTCCCTCACCTGTATGTGCATTCTCACTCCAGATGTTTTATTTTGCAATCTCTCGAGACGATCCTCCCTCTTGTCAACAGCGCTGGGAAAAGAAACGATGGGAGATATACGATCGCTCCTGTAAAACCAACCAATTACTCCCCATTGACAAGGCTCAAAGCGAGCTTTTATTGGCCGATTCAGCCAAATAAAAGTTTATTGCACGGGTGGAAAGGGGATGTTGTCATTTTTGCATAGCCTTTCCAAGCCAGCATTTATATGATCGCCGATTATTACACCAGAGTGACATTTAAACTTTATTGAATGGGACTTGAAATTCTGTAGGGAGTGTGTAAAATATGGCTGGATCTTGATTCTTTCAGGTAGGGCGAGGCATTGCTTGAAATTTATTTCTAATAAAATATTTGGTCAAATATTGTTGGTGGTAAAGGAAGAGGTTAGATTTTTCATTTTTATGTGAGAATGGACTTTGGTGTTCGAAAAATCAATCATGGTTTTTGCAGTTTTAATTCTGTTTATCTGCCAATCGATTTCTCAGATTATTGCAGGTGATGTTGAGCAATGATACGCGATTGCCCAGTTTCAGTTTTGGCCTTTTAATGGTAGACAGAGAAGAAATATATGGTTTGTCAGACAGTCTTGACACGAGAACGCTTTGCTCTAAAAGGTGGACGAGAGCGAGGTCCTGCACTCCTCCCCTGTAATTAAAAGGGGGTTTCTGTCAGGGGCTGCTGGTGCTTTGTGCGGCCCCATATGTTTGGGCGCTGATACAGCGAGGATTATTCTGTTTGGAAGCCTGATAACAGCCTGTTTATAACCTTGGCGCAGGCTGGAGTCTAATCTGGCAGCGGCAGCACATCTCCGCACACTCGACCCCCCTCCCCACAAATGTTCACACAAAACCAGATTGGCTATTTTCACTTCAGCTGGGAGAAAAAGTCGTAAAATAAAGAAGAAGAAAAGCCTCAAGTGTTGAGTGCTGTTGACATGGATGTGGAGTGTAAAATTAGAAGTTTGGTTTGGCTGTTTTGGGCTACATTTGGTTTCACACGCGTGTGTCGATGTTTTTGCTTCCAACTTCTCCAGAGCACGGCTTTATCGCACGTGTGGTTGCATTGAGGGAATTATTCACTCACTTGACACTTTGTAATTGGAACCAATACAAATACGTTGATTGAATTTAACTCGCTGGCCGCTGTCTATTGCCATCAATAGGAGTCAACGGGTTTACAATCATGCAATTATGGTGAATTTGTGGTAACTTTTTCATTTGAATTTGTGAAATGAAATAGGTTTTAGGGATTATGCGTGTTAAAATATTGATAAGTTTTATTTAGCTTTTTTTTTAAACCTAGTTTCAATGCATTTTTGCTCTCCACATTATGTCCTACTTATGCTATCCAATGAGATCCAATTCATTGGCTTTATTACTATCGTCGGAGGTCTCTTACCGAAAGTATCTTTTTTGTGTGTTTCCCACCAACTTTTCCAAGACATATTTTTCTTGAACAATTAATCGAACAGGTTTAAAAATGTCCCCCTTGTGGGAAATTAGACATGACAAGAGATAAGGAGTAGCAACTACACTGCAGAATAAAAGAAGCATAATCAGCCAAACACCTATTTATATTATAAATGTTTAAAATGTATTGTGTCAACATTGTCATACTATTTAACTCTTTCCAATGATGGGTAGCAGCCAATGATTTCTTCCAGCCTCCCCCAGTCAAAATGGATTAGATGTCTAGTACTGTCAATGGCAGCCAATGAGTTAAATTGAGTACCCTAAAAAAGGGGCAACTAACAATTATTATTTTCAGCAATGTACACTTCTCTTAGTTTCCACTTGCTTTGACTTTTCTCTCGCTGTAAAACCCATTCTCATTTTTTTGTGCCATCTGCGGCATCTCACTAGTGGCATTTTGTGTTGCTGAAGTGTCACATCATCACGCTGCCTTTCACACACTCAGTAGGTGATGATTTCAATTCTGTCATAGCTATTACTCCTTTGTGCTTTGCAAATGCCTGTTCCAAATCGTGTCTCTTGAGCGGCCAAATGATCCTTTTCCCTCTGCTGATTGTTCTTGCGGTATTTCATTGTAATAGATAAAAGCCAGCCAGAAAGCAATGCAAGGAATAAAGGCCGATTTTTATTTATGAATCCTATATACATGTACATACAGAGTGTTTCAAAAACATGGACATTTTCCAAAACATATTTGTTAAACTCGCAGCCTGTTGTCAAATCCAGATGCCACATATATTTCTGTGGCCTGCAAAAGTAAATCATGAGCATCGACTGTTTGTCTCTCAAATATAATTCAAACAAAAATTCTGTAGCCCTCAATGAGTGATTCAGGAATACCAAAATGGGAGAATATTTTTTTTCAGTTTAATTCAAATAATTATATCAACAAACTTAAAAACTAAATAACTCAATAAAACGGTTTTATTTTGTAAAAGAAACCATTCAAACTTAAATGCTTCGCCCCTTATGAGGATATGACTCTAAATAAAACCATTACTACAACGTGGCCTTCGACAAAGATAAATTTGACCGCTAAACATCAATTTTTCAATAAGCAAATGTCCAATTCAGCTCGTTCGCAGCCATTATTGGGCTTAATTCAGCCAATAAGTTATACTCATCTGATGATCCTTTTTCCTCTTTGCAGCGAAATTATAGTTCTATAGGTTTTTATAACCCGAGAAATAATGGGATGCCTCTCCCTCAGACCACCTCCCGAGACTCGACACGCTTTCCCCATAAAATGCGCTCGCTAATAAGAGGCCTGCGACCTTTTTTTGCCGATGAGTTTGCAGAGCGCCGGAAAAAAAAAAGTCACCGGCGGTAATGCACTGTTCTCTCTATGGAGGACCCTTAACTGGCACGCTGCAGAGGCAGGCAGTGCTGCGAGTGGCAGCCAAAGAGAACTGTCAACCTGTCACATTTCTCCCTCCTCTTCCCCCTGATAAATTAAAGTTACACAGTGTGCGTGTTGTAGCAGCGGAAGGCTGTGCAGAAAAAGCCCGGCTCCTCAGGTCTCAGGAGATAGCTGGCAACTAGGTCAGACTGATAATGTAATCCGCTGACTGGATCCTCAGCCCACTACATCCTGAGAGAAAAGCATGACAGGAAAAAACAGAACTGCCAGAGTTAAAGAAACCCCCCCCAAAAAACAAGGCGTAGAGGTGGGGGGGTCAACTTTTCAGTATTGGTGTGCTTACTTAGCATTACTATCCCCAATCAAATTCACTCAGGAGTAATGTCTATTGTGAGGTCGGGTACACGGCTGCAGAAAAAGCGTGTAATCTATGCACCTTGCTCTCCTCGTGCAGGAATTTTATTCGCTCGGGTTTATTTTCAGGGGCGTTATCTTGGCGCCGCACACGGCATTGCAAATCCGCAACAACGCGGTATCACACGCGTCCGCGGGGAGAGAGTGACAACTCCCTGCATCAGCAAGGTGTATTTTCATTTCCCATGCAGTAATTCCACAGAGGCTCGGTGGGCCCAACTGTGACAAGTGTGCCTCCCTGCAGGTGTGGAAATGAAACGCGGGGCCTATAAATAGCAACGTGCAGCCGAGAGCAGGAGGGGAGGCAGCGGGGGGAGAAGGAGGATGAGGCGGGGACAGGACGAGGGGGGTTTGAGTCCAGCTGGGGGTGCAGGTGTGGGAGAAGCTGACCCACACAATGTGCTGCCTGCTCACCTAAGGGCCTTGAAGGAGACTCTGTCAAGCGCCGTCCTATTTCAGTTTAGCTCTAGCTTTTGGATATATATATATATATATATATATATATATATATATATATATATATATATATATATATATATATATATATATATATATATATATAATGTATAAGCGTGTTGTCAGAATGAGACATGACGGGAAGCAATGTGTTATGTTTTATTTTCTCTTATGAATAAACACTCACCTCAGAAACATCCACTTCAAGGTTTTCCTGATTAGCATGACGAAAACAGCTGAAATAGTTCCAGTTTTGGAGAAATTTTCACCATTCTAGGTCTACCAGCTGCTAAATGTTCATGTTTAGCAATGTTCTCATATTTCATGAGCTTGAATTATCTTCAAGTTGGAGGGGAAATTTAAATATTTCTCCCTGTCAAAAATCTGTCAAAAGCGCAATAAGGATAGCCAAAAATAGTGTTTTTTTTAAATTTTGGACCCATCTCTTTTGGTGGAATAGTTCACTTTTAGATTGTGTTGAACTTGACTTGGAGATGTTGCTAAGAGTAGCAACAAGTCCACTGTGCAGTCTGCCTTTCGCTCAAAATCAGATGGGACAGGTTAAATAAATTGAATATTGATAAATGAATAAAACCTAAAATTAAATCAAACCTAGGTGAAACCCTAAGAGCATAATTACAGTTTAGCACAAATTATATTAACTTAGACTATCAACTTGACATCTGCTATAATAGTGTAAAACATTTATAAACGTCAAAAAATGCGATTTGCACAAAATGTCCTTGACTCAAGGTCTCATGAATAAAATCATGACTGTGTGCTAACTTCGATATCGAGGAAGAAAAAAAGATATTTGGAACAACAAAGTAACCTTAACTGTAAAGTGATGCATATTGGTACAATATCAAATTGATTGACTCATCGATCTAAACCATTTTTTTCCATTGAAAACACTTACAATTGTTTTAGTTGTTATTGTTTAAATAAGTATTAATTTATCAGAAAGTACTCAAATACATTTTAATGCAAAGATTTGAAGAAAAAAACAATTCCAAAGAGGCTTTAGTTTCACTGCACGTAACTCATAGTGGGCCTGCAAATAATTTAAAACTGACCCTTTTTTCCATGGAATAAATATGATTCCATTTCAGGTTTTTGTCAGAAAATCAGTGAAAGTAAAAGCAGATGTTTGCAAATTCCTTGAGGTGATTAAACACAATTGAAAATCCGTCTTTTGTCACGAATGACTTCAGAAATCAGGGAATGTTTAGCCCCGAGAGGCTAAAATCAGAGGATTTTAACAACAATAAACGGAACAATGGCATTTTATCCCGTTATAAAAATACAGTAGTTGTCGAGTCGATTAATTTTGGTACCGCTTCTAATTCATGAACTAAAAAATTCAATCCTGTTCTTAAACCCTTAGGACACACACTGTAGTTTTGTCCTTTGATTATTCAAACACAACAGGGTTGTCAACAAAAAAAATGTAAATGCATCACTGTTTATGACAGATTTGTTTCTTGTCAGTTTTAATTCTCTGAGGCGCTTCTTTGAACTGGTCGCAGTGAACTGGTGGAAAACCCGATGGCACGTTTCATGCTGTTGCCATGGTTACGCCCCACTGAGCGTTGAGTGATCTTCCGCAGACTTGAGTTTACCCATCGTCTTTCTAATTTCTTGCCGTCCCACCTGGCAACATTGCTCACTGTCATATTTCCTCCCATTCATTTTTGTTGTGAATGCACAGTTTGACCATTTCGCTCATCTGGCGCAAATGACGTCGTTAGGCGTCCAATCCTTTTTGACTGAGTAAAAGACAAACCTGTGGAAATTGGGTCAAATGTGGCTCGAATGCATATTTGTCTTATTTGAAAGGGATATTCTGTCATGTGCGACGGTTGCCAGAGGGCTGTCTGATTAGTCAAGCGGTTTGCAGCTTCTCCATAAAGTCTCGTTGTCTTCATTTTTATAAATCAAGCCTGCGCTTATAGGGGGGGGAAAAATCCGCTTTCGTCCCCAGTGGATGAGGGGATATGTTTTTCATGGAGATGTCATTTCGCGCTTGCACGCTGGTGTTTGCGTCAATCCGTGCATTCCTCTTTATACTCCTGGGGTGAAACGAATCGTTGACCAAAAAAAGGAGTCCTTTGCTATCGTGTCACTCCAACTGCATCACACACATTTCTCTGCTAACTGACAGCAGGAGCTCCTTGTGACCTACTATTGTGTTACAGTGGGACCATCCCACAGGCTCTTGATTAATGACTAGGCTTTATTCAGGGTGAGGTGGTCACTTAGACTGCTCGGGCCACTACTTGTGCATCCTCGCAGGCGCTGATGCATCAGAGCTGATGTTATAGCTGGAAATATTTGTCCTGGCTTGATCTTTTCAATATATTTGTAATGAGTTGTTATCCCTTCATCCAAATTTACAGTGTGACTTAATGTATTCATTCATTCATATTCTCATTATCCTCACAAGAGGGCAGAGGGTGCTGGAGACTATCCCAGCTAACTACAGCCACCAGGTGGGGCACACCCTGAATCGGTGGCCAGCCAATTGCATGGCAGTCTTTATTCGTTTTTAATTCATTTATTTAAAAAAAAAATGCCCCACATTTATCACAACAACACACAAAAAATGATAATTATATATTCCTTAAAAAGAAATCCACGCAATATCTTGTAACGTCATTTTACGATATATGTTTTCTATCAATTCATATCACAATGTTGATAATACCGCCCAGCACTAATAACTACAATGTTGACTCTAATCATGTTTTGCTGCAACCACTATTGAATTGTTGATCTACTTTATTTGATATGTGAAGCCTTGTTAAGAAAAAAATGGCCACAGTTTGAATACTTGTGAATGATTGACTGAATGTCAATCCAAATGGCACATGGATATCATCTGTCAATTAACTCACTCCGCGCCATTTACTTATAGTAAACGATCAACGCCAACCCTCTCAGTCCAAATGAATTGGGTACCTATTGTCTTCAATGGCCTTGACGTGTAATCATTCACCGCAAACCCCTGTGTTCAAACCAATTGGAGGCAGATCGTCATCTCTGACACTGTAACATAATCATTCAATGCCAGCCATCCCAAAAGCCAACAGATTCGAGCTTGCTCTCACAAATGGAGTGTGATCTTTCCTATTGTTTCCCGTGATGACAGCGAGGGGCACACTTTGCGTCACTCCCACTGGCAAGCGAGCGAGCGCTCGGCCTGACGAGGCGGCAGAAGGCGCTGGGATTTGTATCGTTGTGACAGCGTCCCAACAAAGTGCACACGCAGCAGAGCAAAGCTGCTTGGACCCCTTCTGCCTTGATGAGAGGCTCCATGACAAATGGTACTATAGGCAGTGTGTGTCCTGAAGGAAGGTACTCCTTCATATGTTGAAATATTTCTATCATCTCAAACTTTTGGGTGGCGTGAATTCAGTTTTTCGACTTTGCGCTCAAGTTTGATGACCTGGAGCTTGGAAGACAAGTACCTGCTAGGATGCGAATGACTTTTTGATTAATTGTCAATACATTTTTTCTTTAGTTTATTTGGGGAACAAAGGAATTATAATTACAATTGTAAGTGTTGCTTTTCATTATAATGGTTAGAGTTTTGTAATGACAAATTCATAACAAAAGGACGGAAAGAGACGCATAATTGAACGTTGATAGTTGTTCTGACAGAGTATTAGTGGACCAACTGGGTATGTTGTGCTTTGAGAAATGAACAATATTTCTGCTTTTATGTCAGATATTGCCTGCCTTAATGTTGTAATTAGATTGGTATTCTTTGAAGAACATCTATTTTCACGAATTCAGAAGCGTATTTGCCATATAATATCTATATATACATTATTGCTGCATAATTTAAGGCTATATATTTTATTCTCCAAATTTAATGCTGACATATCTAATATATATTTGCCTGCACTAATATATTTAACAGCACTTGTGTGTATTAATGCTGTCAAGTTAAAGGTTTAATTTCAACAGCGCTCAAGATATTCACATGCAGGATAAAGTATTTGAAATTATCATAATTGTTATTCAAATGTTGAATAATCCACTACTCGAAGGTTCCTAGTTGTAATGAATGAGAAACTAAGTCCCAATGTTGACAGGTAGCATATTCATCCAAGACATGATGTCCTATTTGATCATTACCTGACAGGCCACGTTGTCAACCCTGAAGAGTGGCATTTTGCACAAGCACTAATGCACCAAACTACAATTTCTAGTGACTCATGATTGAAATAATCACTTCAGTGTATACTGCAAAGTGTTTTCATGTGCACCTGACTGAAAAGAGAATTGTACGAGAATTGTATAAGAGGGCTAATTCATTAATAGAACATACTCCTTAAACATACCGTATTTTCACGACTATAAGGCGCACCGCATTATAAGGCGCACCCTTAATGAATGACACATTTTAGTTTTTTTTCATATATAAAGCACACTGGATTATAAAGCGCACTGTCTATTTTGGAGAAAATTTAAGACTTAAGTGCGCCTTATAGTCGTGAAAATACGGTAACCCAAAATATAATCAGCCTTGTATCATTTTAAAATGTGATTATCGTCATGAGCTGACGCTTTTTCCTTTAATCTATGAAGTATTTATTTATTCTTAAAAAAAAATGCCACGAGGCTATTTGGGGTTTTTCCGAAAAGCAAATGCTGTTATGTCAGCTTGAAAGCGAGC
The DNA here is from genome assembly GCF_051989625.1 of Stigmatopora argus. Lineage (NCBI taxonomy): Eukaryota > Metazoa > Chordata > Actinopteri > Syngnathiformes > Syngnathidae > Stigmatopora > Stigmatopora argus. The sequence continues at coordinate 8,883,870 of NC_135398.1, forward strand.
TGTTATGTGCAGTCACAAAACATTGACAGGGTACTGATCTTTGTGCTGTGTCATGCGACCACAAAGTGTCCCTTGTTACCATGTGGTATTGCGTTTTAAACATGCTGATGGGTTGGAGGCCTTTGTAATTTTTTTTTAATGACAGCTCAGAAATGAAACTAACATAAATACCTGCCATTAGAATGGACACAAATCGATCATATCTGACTTTATCTGCAGGGACACTCGCTGGAAATAACCCATGTGCACACATAAAGGCTCCATTTGGAACATGTCTATATATAGATGAGGCAATCGGATCATATCAGTTTACCGAGGAAGAATTGGCATGAGGCTAACATCATTATCATGCCATTCAAAGCACTCAGTGACCACTTGTGCCTCATAGAGAGGAGCATTGTCATCATGGAATCTATTTCTCCTGGTGGAAATGAAATGCATCACGAGGTCATGCAAATAATGACTCACAATCATTTTAAATAGTGGAGTGGTGCAATGGAACACTAGGTGGGCAAAAGTATTGGGGCAGCAGCCTACGGGAAGTTTCGACTATGCAATAAATGGATTTGTGGAAACTAGGGTGCAGGAGGCTTAATAGCAGATGACATGAAGCACAAGTGGCGTAATGTCGAAACATCGTAGGTCGAGGGCGTCGTAACATGAGGATTTTCTGTACGCATGGCAGTGATTAAGTTAAGATCGAAGCATTTGTGCGTTTTTCCACATTGCCGAGCTCAAAGCCGTTTTTCCCCCGTCCCCAGTCAGCCGGCATGTCGCACTTTGTCGAGTGAAGCCGAGCAGAACCGGGAGCGATGTCGTCTCACGCCGGCCATATGGCGAGCGTCCTCACGCACTAGCTTGAGGGACGTTTTCTCCCTCAGACCTTGAGAAAGGATCTGCGACATCGCCCCCCCACGTTCGAAGAGGCCCACCGAGTCACCTAGGCGCTGACCCCGCAACAAGAACATCAGCTTTGGTATCCCCCGTTGTCAGAAAGCACTCCCACCCTGCTCAGCGCCATGCCTCCAGATGTGGCTTAATTTACTGCGACTCTGCTAATTGCTGTAATTAAGGATTAATTACTGTTAATTACCTTCGCATAAACTCATCACCAGTCAAAGAGCGGAGCCTTATGAAACGTGCCACGCTCAGGAACACACGAGACGTACACGTGACGAGGCTTGCGTTACGGGGCCACTTGCTCCAGGTCTTCCGACGCTCGTCGGGCACGGCCACAGCCGACTTCCGACGCCTCGCCATCTGTCATAAAACGCTTCCTTCCAGCATCACTGCGCTGGATGACATTTGATTAGATGTTATTTATGGGCAAATGGGACAAATCCACCCCAGTAAATTAATCACGCTCATTTCTTTTGTCGTCATTATTACAACAAAGTAGCGTTCGCAAAGTTTGAAGAAAAAGTGATGAACTTTTAGAAAAAAAAGTTTTATTCCTCCTTGTCTTCGGATTGCTCTGAATGTTTTAGTTCCACTTATTTTTTTTTTTACTTTGCCAACCTGACATCATTCCGTCACACTTTTCTTTATGTGATCATCGGCTGCTGGCGCAGCACCGAGATGTATTGAGACAATTCCCCTCGGCAGGCTTTTGGTAGACGGCCAGTCAGAAGTGAGTGGGATTTCAGGAAGTTAAGATATTTTTGGTGACTCTTAATCTTACTAGTCACAAAAAAATATTTCATCAAGGTTTCCAGGTTTGAAGTTCCTGGGTTATTATCCAAGATTTTTTGTGCGTGATTTCTAAATGAAAAACGCAAACATGACTCTGTGGTCTGACACTTAAATTGAAGTTAAATGATCGAATGATTGCTTTCAGCCCAACTTGTCAGATTTATTTTTGGTTTTGTAGGCCTCATTTGTGCACCAGATGTTAATATTGCGGCAACATAATCGAAAATGTGTAAACAGAGTCCATATCTTTATACCAAAAATTGTCACTTTGCATATACAGGGTTAACTCCTTGGCTAGCATTTATAATTTGTGTAATTTGTAATTGATTGCTGTCAATAGCACAGAATCATGATAAATCTCAGCTAAATTGATTAGGCTTCTATAATTTTTAAGCAAATCATTTTCTGTCCACTTTATTTCATAACATTCTCAGGTCCCAAATCAATTATCCAAGTTATCCTGCCTTGTTACTCTAAATTGCCATAGGTGAGTCTTCATCAGCTCATGGTGCAAAGTTGTTCATCCAACACAGACAATACGATCCATATTTCAAGACAGCATAAGAGTGGCCGATAGCCCGAGGGGTTGTATATTGCCTACTGTAATAATGAATGATTTTAATGAAGGTTCTTTTTTCTTGAGGTGGGGTAAATTGGAGTGCAGTGGCAATGGTGGCGAGGCGGTGTTCTGAATGGTCTTTTCCTCTGGCACTGTCTTCCTCATTATCAGGCCAGCCCCTCAGGCCTCAAACTGGCCTGCTTAAACCCGGGATGATGACGATAATTACCGTTATTAGGAGTAGCTGCAGGGGGAAGTCGTTCTGAAAAACACCAAGCTGAGATCTTTCCTCGCTCGCAGACGCATGAGAAAGTACCCATCATCGGTGGAGAAAGCCGGCGAGAAGGAAAAAGGCGGGGGGGTAAAAAAGGAGGGGCTGAGAGGAGCGGCCACCAAATCCGCCTAATGTGACGCCTGTCAGCTCGTCTCCCACCAGCTGTCACCTCCCAAATGCACTGGGGTTCATTTTTTTAATTGACACCTCGCTTTCCTATTCCATTTCTATTTTTCGCCTTTCATTCTCCCTTTCCTCGCCTCGCCCCCCACCTTTCCTTGTCCCTAAAGCATTTCTTTGCCGATTTCCCTCGTCCTTGGTACCGTCGCCCACCCCCCGGCCCCCCCTCTGCGCCATCACGCTTGCCCGCCCAGTGTCAGATACAACGCTCCCTTTCTGCACATGATACTTGAGATGGCTGATAAAACATAAAGCTGTTTTAGAGCGACTTTATGACTGTGCCCTTGTGTACTGAGGCTGTACAGTTTTCCATTACCTGCTGATGGAGGGAACATTTTGGGCCACCAGACGCTCCCAGGAGTCCATTGACACATACCACAAATCTACATCCCAGCCTCGACAAGTTTCCATTTTCTGGCTAGTTCTGGTGGTCTACACTGATATTGCCTGTGGAGAAAGCTACTTTGCCAATGTGTGCGTGTTTTTAATCCTTTCTTTGGCTGCCATTGGCAGTGATAGATGTCCAATCTTCATCAATCACACAGAAAGAATTGCTTACTTCCTCCATTATATGGGTCAGCAGGGGCGGGGATCTTATGATGACTATTGTGAATCTGAATTCATAAACAACAACATACTAGTGATGTCCCAATTGGTATCGGCGCCTGATACAGCTATTTTTGGAGTATTGGACGGTATCAGATATTGTCATGAGATCCGATCTGATTTTCAGTGCCATCAAGCACACGTTTGCTGAGTGGGGCATTTTTTTCTTTTGAAATTAGTGATGGTAACAAAGTATTGTGTAAACAGAGCATTTCTTGAGGAGGTACCACCAGGGATAAAAATAGTATTTGTCATTTAATAGTTACATCCGTTCCGAATCATTGTCGGCAAAACATAATGTGAAAACAAATCGGCTCAAATCGGAAAAACAATGATAAATAACTGGAATATATCATTGTTATGATTATGGACATGAACCTTTTGTTTCATATTTTACTTTGTTTTGGTATGTTGGGCTACAAAAGTTCACCATATATTTGGTCAATTACTAACTGACCAGACACATTTCACTATTTTTGTCATTTATACTAATAATACTAGTACTAATTAGAATATTCAAATTGTGACGCTGTTATATTTTGAACCAAAAATCTTATATTATTATAAATATTAGAAACGTTCCCCTCTGAAACAAACACATTTTAGTCCACTAATACCCCTTTTAGGTTGTCACCCAAGCCCAAGTTTTCAACTCAGTTGCGAATCTCGTTGAGCATTTAATTTTGAAGGCTTTACGGCAAAATCGTTTTTTTTTTTGCTTGTTCCAAGCAGTCTTGCAGACGGCGTGCTGCACGCGTCCACACGTCGGTATCCTGTCAGCAATGATAACAGCCGAGCTTATCTGTATGTAGTTTGATTCCCGCGTGGGTCACTTTGAGGGATGACGCGTGCTTGTATCAAATGCAGATGAGCGGATGCTGAACTCCCCGGTGGAGCACGGAGGCGAGGACTTGTATTAGTGATACTTGTCATGTCTGCTGTAAATCACAAGACACCCCCCCACCCCACCCCACCCACACACACACCACCTCCGTTGCCTACCCCCTCCTTCCTTTTCCAGGTTCCTAGGTTGTTGTTTTGTCTCAGAATGCTGCGTGGCAGGGATGAATGGTGGTGATGTTACATTATCATGTGGCTGTCGCTTTCACTCCTGCTGACTGCGATGTGACAGGCCCACACACGCGCGCACTCGCAGCGGCTGTGTCAGGAGCGGCCCTGATTTATTAACTGCTGAAACCCTAGATGACGTGTGCCCACACAATCAATAGAAAGCGTGGCCGTCTGCGCCTTTGTGGATCACGTGACGTGAAGATGCAAAGTGCACTCATTCACTGGCCAGGGAGTGGATTGCCTTAATACGTACATTACACATACATTCATTCATTTTCTGAACCGCTTATCCTCGCAAGGGTTGCGGGGGGCACAGGAGCCCATCCAACCATTCACGTTCACACTCATACCTAGGGGCAATTTAGAGTGTTCAACCAGCCTACTCTGAATGTTGTTGGGATGTGGGATGAAACCGGAATACCCGGCGAGAATTTGCACATTTTTTAAAATTCTAATTATTTAGCTTTGTGGTTTCATCGCAGATTAATATTTGTCCTGAAAAGATTTGAGTATACTCTGGAGAATTGCAATTCATTGGATTTCAATTTAAAACCAATGTACAATCATCTTAAGCTACAGTTTGATTTGAGGACCTTTGCACAAATGGAATTTGTTTTAGATGAGATGCACTTATTTGATCAGATTTCTCGATTTCAGTAGCCATTAGCTGAGCTAATGTGCGCCAAAATTTTGGCAGCATATCAGAAAATTGTCCACTAACCAAAGTTCTATGGCACATAAACACTGATAGATAGGTCAGAAATGCATGCTATAACTAGTATAAACTCATCGAATCCCATTAACAGTAATGGACGTCGAATCCATTTGAACTGGTAATGAACTCTTACTTCCAATATATTGGACGTAAGCTTGTGACACACTAATTTAAATTCACAGCAGAAGGGTAAAATAAAAGCCACAATTGGATTTCTATCATCGTCAATGGTACTGAAAGGAAACGATTTAGGATAATTACATTTGATCAGCTAAAATAGTACTATAGTTTAATATAGTAGCATCATAATAGTTAAAATACACGTGGGCCTAAATGACAGGCAGGCACGTCATGGAAATACTGTGCTTTCTTTACATTTTTATCCACTATGACACATCAGAAAATCAAATGTGGTGTTTTTTTCCCAATTCATTAAACAAGATTCTTTTCATTGGGGTGAACAGAATCGAGATGTTGATTTTTCTAACTCGAAGATCAATGCTATCGTATAGTAGTAGAGTAAAGGAAGCCAGCGTAACACTGGCGCTTCTTGTCCCACAATTTGAAAACTACATCCTGCCTTCGTCTACGGTACCTCGTTTGATTGTACGTCTTCTTAATTGTGACACCATACTTCAATATCATTAATTAAAGTATTTTTTTTTGAGAGAGAGACTCGCGGAGGTGGGTGCACAGGGGTTGCCGGCCAATGTGTTTGCCTTGTACTATAGCGCGATGTGTGTGTGTGTGAGTGCACCAAGTACCTTGACGCTTCCCTGTGTGGGCGGTTTAATCGGCCTGTTTATTTACACTCCCGTTGTCTGCACGCAGCAGGCTGTGCGGCGGTGGATGCCAGCCAGCTCTTAACGGAGAAAAACAGCAGAAATTAGTTTTGTCAATAAGAAAAACAAAGGCTTATCCTTGGAATTCCATTCATTATTCCTGCACGCGGCAGCAGGGCTGTTTATGGCGCCTTTTCATTTTTAATGCGTTGCCTTTTTTGGGAAGTAGTAGAAGTGGCGTCTGTGTGTGTGTGTGTGTTGGGGCTGCCCCACATTGCCTAGGAAGGAAGGAGGCTAGATGGAGGGGGGATTATACAAGAGTAAAGAGGAGATGAGCTGGAGGAGGCGGGAGGAAGAGGGGAACGTGTCCTCTCATTGTTCAATTAAATCTGTCGGTAATGATCAAGATGAGATGATGGCCATCTTCCTTTTCCAGATACTAATCTGTGACGACCTATGAAATAAAGGCAGTACGCGATAAAAGGATCTGTGCTATTAAACAAGCGTGCGTGCGCGTGTGATGTATTATAATAGGGCCACTTGCGCTCGTGTCAGGTGATTATGTTAATGTACGCTCCCCGGTTGCAGAGTTCACAAGGCGCACTCGGACCGGCCTTATCGATTCTGTCGCTATTAGCCCAGAGGAATAAATAAAGCTGATGGCGGTGGCCAGGGTGATTATAGCACGTTGTTTGATTCCCCTTATTAATTGTATTTATTTAATGCATTTCATGCTTTTAGCCGTGCACTTGGGGAGTAAGGAGGCAGGGAATTAATAAATCACTCTCGGGCTCATTAGATTCCCCCTCTGTGGGGAATGTGCCGCTATTTTGTCAGCATCCAATTGGCGAGCGTTTCCTGCCGCTGGTGTGATTCACATGGAAAAATGTCTGCCGACACACGCACGCGACTGCATGCATGCGCCTCCCCCCGTGTGAACTCCTGACCTTTATCCAGCCGTCTGATGGCCATTGACATTTGCCTCTCCAGTCGAGCTCGCTCACGTGTTGGTGCTGATGCGAATGGATGATGATATTGCTGGAGGAGAAAAAGAGAAGGAAAAAAAAAGGGTGAGAAGAAAAGAGGGCAGACGAGCTCTCCATCTGGACCCCCCGCCCGTCTCAAAGGTCACGGGGCGACTCCGGCTTACATCGTCATTACAAAAGAGCCGCCGCTGCGAGCGGCCGCTGCGGGAGAACAATACGATTTACCCTCGCCGGCGTCCTCAGGATGTGCCGGCAAACCGGCTGTTATTACGTCGCGAGCTTTTGTCTTTGTCCTTGAAGACAAGCGGATGTAATGGAGGGCTGCACCTGGTCGCCTTTTTTTCCCCTTTTGGGCACCTCGGTAGGAAGAAAGCCAGCGTTGTCGCTCCTTTAGTGAGGGAGCCTTCTGGTGGCTGGAAGAGGCACGGCAATCATGATGGTGGCCATTTAGGATGTAATCTCATGGCATTCCATGCAAACTAGCTGCATTTAGTGCTTTGAGCATTTTAAAGATGTTTATGTGTGATTCACATTTACTTTGTTTAAATGGCTGCCATTGATGGCGGTAGGCGTCCAATCCCAATTGACTGGAAGACGATTGGTACTAGATAGAGTAGCACTAGAAAAGTAGGCATGGTCATCAATTACACTTTTAATGTCACATGCAGACATGATGCATTGTTTTGAGTAAAAATAACACTGGGCAATAATTTGAAAAAAAAGAATTGTCATATCCTTTGCAGACATGCCTGTTATTTTCATAGTATTTCATGAAATGGTAATTTTTATTCTTGAATACAACATATATGCATATGTTAAGTACAGAGCTTTTCCTGTTATTTTTCCCTTTAAAAAAATGAACTCTATGGTTTAAAAAATATTGTGAGAGTGAAAGAAAATTGAGATCCGGTTTGAATGGAAATGTTAAATACAGCGACCAGACCAAATGGTGTGTCCAAGTGCAATTGAGTTGATTGAAATAAGGAATGCAAATGTTGAATTGTCCAAGTGGTAAATAATAATCGGACATAGGCTTTGTCAAACATCAGTATTATTGCACATTTTCACTCTAGACTCAAAGTCACTTTAGGTCATGCATTGTCAGGCCTGCAATGTGGTGGGCTCATCTCAGCGCCCTCTTCTTTGTCATGTTTCGACACGGCCCTCCTCATCACGCCAGCCAAGTGTTAGTTGAGGGCTGCAGGCACGTGACGACAGGTTCAAACGCGCTCACACCTCGGCGTGAGTGTGAGCAGACGTCAGACTGAGGGTTGCGTCGGGGTGGCAACACGGAAGATATTGTACCGACGTGCATGGATAAAGGCTTTAAAATGCACTCCAACATGTTTCCTCAGCCCATAAACTCTCAGTAGGGTCATCAATTTAAATTTTATTATTCACCCATCAAGATTCTTCAATTTAAAGCTTCAGTGGTGCTCTCCTAAAAATATGTATACTTAAATTGAATAGCGTGTATTTGCATTAATATAACAAGGTAATAGGGTTGATTGGTGTTGTCTTTTAAATGCAAGCCTATAAAGTTGTCAGCCAGAAACTAAACATCGTCTGAGCATAAGGAGAGCAATGAAAGATGAACTCTGGTGCAAAGCTTGGTTCATTTTTTATTATTATTATTTTATTTCTTTTTTTTTTACATGAAATGATTGTCAAAATCGATGAAATTATCGTTTATGATCTTGCCGAGCTGCTGGCCCGTCAGAGGCTCCAGCGTTTTATGGCTCAGACTTCATCCATTAAAATGACGGCCATATTTTAAGGAGCATCGTTCGGTAGACTGACACCGAAGACGGTTAAGATGCTCCCCTAGTCACTGTAAAATGTTCTCCCTTTTTTTTTCTTTTAAACTTTACCCCGAGTGACAATTTGTCACGTTGATGTCAGTGTTTTGACGCTACCGTGTATTGGTGTGTTCTCTCCAGTGCTCAGTATTCGTGGCGCCCAAGAGGAGGAACCTCCCGATCCGCAGCTGATGCGCCTGGACAACATGCTGCTGGCCGAAGGCGTCGCAGGGCCCGAGAAAGGTGGCGGGTCGGCAGCCGCTGCGGCGGCGGCCGCGGCCACCGGTGGCATCGGCGCCGACAACTCGGCGGAACATTCCGACTACCGGGCCAAGCTGACGCAGATCCGACAGATTTACCACACGGAGCTGGAGAAATACGAACAGGTAGGCGAGAGCGGCCGGACAAATTGGAGCGAGCGTTTACTTGGCTCGGCCGTAGACAACTGCGGCTAAATAAAATGATGCCATCAGCTGAATCATTTTATTATTTCATTAGCTTTAATTCCTTTTGGGAGAATTCCAGCTGGACTCATCTTCTGGTCAGGCATGAAAGCCATCAATGGGAGGAAGTGTGTTGCTTGTAACCAAAACAAATATAGCCTTGCCATGTCAAAGTGTTCTCTAGACAATGAAACCCCAACTTTGAGCTGTTCCAATCACTTCTGTGAAAATCAGACTATAAATGACACTTTTTTAGAGCTTAGCTAGGCCAGTGATTTATGTTTTTTCCCCCACAATGACACAATTCATTTTTTTTCTTTCCCCCTCTTTTATCGTGCATTTTTATACAGGTTAACTCCATTTATTCTTACATTAAATACATTTACCCATGCAAATGAATTACAATGGTGCCCATTAGTGTGCCTTTAAAAGACATTTCTGTCAAATATTTGTATTTAAAAATCCCCCTTTATTTATTCATTCATCTTCTGTACCTTTTATCCTCACGAGGGTCGCAGGGGTACTGGAGTTTTTCCTAGGTCCCAGGTGCGGACACCTTGAACTGATTGCTAATGTAAAAGAAAATGTAGAAATAGAAGAGAAATAGAGAAGAAATTAAAAAAAGATTTGTATTATCAACATGAAATTTGGACCAACTGCCAGCTTTCCTAGTAAACATAGATGTTTGACTTATAAATCTGTGAATGAGTGATCTACAGCCTAGTGAATGACATCACATCGTTATTTATTTCCCCTGCTCCAAATTCCTTGATTTTCATTCCATGTTTGACTGTTTCTCCTATTTCATATCCAGCTAAAATTGGATAATCTTTTCTCTGCATTATTGTCTTTATCTAAGCCAAATAGTTTGCTTTTTTTCTCCCATTCTTTCTTTCTTTCGTTGTTTTTCTTGAATTCTCCATATCAGAACGAATATTTAAAATGCAAGAAAGGCCATGCACGAAGAGGAACATAGTCTTTCATCATGATTTCACTCGTCAGCTTTCACATGAATGTACTCCTGCTCCTCATCAGCCCACTGAAGGCAAAAAGAAAGCGGCGTAGTGTGGCTTTGATTTTTAACAGACGGGTCAAAGCAGCTGTCACGCTCGATTGTGAATGTGTGTCGAGGCGAAGGTCAGAGGTCGGGCGCCCCTGAACTCTTCTAGCAGAGAGTCGGCAAACTGACCTTTTCAAGAGGTGAACATAAGACGGGCTTCCACATTAAGCCCACCTGCGCCATCTAAGGACTTAACAATGCAAGACCGTTTATCAGAAATACCGCCATTGCTTAAGCTTAGTGGCCATAGATCTTTTAAACATGATGAGAAACAAATAGGCACGCGTGTTCTTTTCCCTTTTATAGTGTCCGGCGTATTTCAAATAACTTGCAAAGCACACCCACACATAACCATATCTTCACTGAATGCGCGTCTCCTACAGCAAACCAGATGTTTTACCAAGATTTATTCGTAGGAGGCCTCAATGCTTAGCAGTAAATGTTCTCCTTGTCAGTTTGACTGTGGTGAATGACTCGTAAGACACGTTATACACGATATTTATTTTCAGCGGTGCCTTGACTTATGAGTTTAATCAGTTGTGTGCTCAAACTCATGACTAACTCCTACCTCAAATCATGTTGCTCCATTGAAATGCCTTTTATCCATTCCAATATTCCAGCCATTATTTACAGCACATAGGGCCCAAAAGTGCTTTCCAGAGACTCACAATCACATGAAAATATACACCTGCAAGGTTTTCCTGCCATTTTATACCTTTGAATTTATCTTTTTTTTTAAATCTACTTTCATAAACTCATTCACTGCCACTTATAGATGTCAAATTCATTCGAATGGGATGAATAGGGAGTATATCACCATCAATGAGTTAAATAATATCCCTAGTTTTTTCCCACGCCCATTTGGAGCAACACTTTTTAGTTACCGGTGCAAGAATACATCGAACTGGGGTATTTGTCCGCCTCGCAGTTCTGAGATTCAGGGTTCAATGCCAGGTTCGGACCATGCTGTATGGAGTTTGCCTTGGGCCTGTGTGGGTTTTCTCTGGGTACTCTGGTTTCCGCCCACATCCCAAAAACATTCTAGGTTGGTTGGACACTCTAAATTGCCCCATTCTTAATGATCCCATTTACTTTGATTTGCTTTGTACTTTGTGCTTTTGCTTTGTTGTTCTGTCTAATCACCTTCTGCTACTGTCACAATGAAATTTCCCGAATACGAGATGAATAAAGTTATCCAATATCCAATAACCAACCAACCAATTCAGGTTGTCCCGCAGCTACTGCCTGTAATGGCCTGGCATAAGCTCCAGCACCACCCGCAACCCTTGTGACTAAAAGCGGTAAAGGAAAATGAATGATTGAACTGTAGTATATGTCTGTTTAAGGTGTACCTTTGGGTGTGGCTGGCGAGGGACGTTCCAATCCTGATTGACAGGGTTAACATTTACAATTGCCAAACCCTGACCGTTTTGAATACCACATTACATGGGTCCCAGCGTCATTCTTCCCCACAGACTCAAGCATCTAGACACTCTAGGGGAAGTCAAAGCGCCACTGCGGCTTTGTCAACTTCTCCAGAGGACGGCGAGTCATCGCCGACTGTCAAAGTCACTACACACCTGAGCCTTTCTTCGTGTGCGTCAACACGCACACGTATGGCTGAGTTACGTAGGGCACGCGAACAAAACGGCTCTTCGGTGCGTCACTTTGACTGACGTAACCCCGGCGTTGACAAGCAGCAGACACCTTGCAGTCTCACGCGGTGACTGATTCCGACGGGGAGGGAGGGTGCTCCACAGAGAACGAAGAGACACACTTTCAAACCTCTAGAACGTGCACGTCGCTGAATGTCTGCTGCCGTTTTACATTTCCTTTCGCTTGTCACGATGACGTCTTTTTTGTTGTTGTTGGTATTTGAAAGCACACAAGTGACTCCCAGCGCCACCTTCATTTGCTGCCATGCATCACAACTCCCATTGTGTTGGCTCAGTGAGTGGAGTATGTTATTGTCATTTTCAAGAAAGATTACATTATGAAAAAGGTGTATTTTGTTACATCCTGGTAGAAAGCAAGTGGCGCATCGATTGGAAAACATTGATTTTTTTGGGGTGGCTTTTGTTGTTTGTAAGACATTATTCAAAAGATATATATCTTTGTACTGTATGGTTTTATTTTTCCTCATTATATATATATATGTGTGTGTGTATATATATGTATGTATGTATATGTATATATGTACATGTGTATATATGTATATATATATATATGTATATGTGTATATATGTATATATATGTATATGTGTATATATGTATATATAATGTATATATGTATGTACATATATGTATATATAAGACATTATTCAAAAGATATATATCTTTGTACTGTATGGTTTTATTTTTCCTCATTATATATATGTATATATATGTACATATGTATATATATGTATATATGTATGTACATATATGTATATATGTATATATATATGTATATATGTGTATATATGTATGTACATATATGTATATATGTATATATATGTATATGTATATATATGTGTGTATGTATATATATGTATGTGTATATATGTATATATGTATGTATGTATGTGTATATATATATATATATATATATATATATATATATATATATATATATATATATATATATATGTATATGTATATACATTACAGGACGGAATTGATCAAAGGTCTTTTAATGGAATTGAATTGTTGAAGGTCATCTCACAAACTGCTGTATCATTGTCTATAGAACATCTATCATATGATGGCTTCGTGAAATTGGTGATTTAGGTCACTTTTAAAACATTGCCAGGATTTTCAGCTTGAATAATTCATTTAAACGAGACATGGGTCTCCCTGACTACTCTTTATTGAACGCCCACTACCCTTATTGTAATCGCAGGCGTGTAACGAGTTCACCACCCACGTGATGAACCTGCTGCGGGAACAGTCTCGAACGCGACCCATCTCGCCCAAGGAGATCGAGCGCATGGTCAGCATCATCCATCGCAAGTTCAGCTCCATCCAAATGCAGCTCAAACAGAGCACCTGCGAGGCCGTCATGATCCTACGCTCACGCTTCCTCGACGCCAGGTCCGCCCTCGCCGTGATGATACTGCATCGCAAATGTAGAGAGTGCTTTGGAGCAAGTGTTACAGTTGCTGTTTGTGTTCATTATTTTTTTTTCCACTCTAGGCGAAAGAGGAGGAACTTCAACAAACAGGCAACAGAGATTCTAAACGAGTACTTTTACTCGCATCTCAGTAACCCTTATCCAAGTGAAGAGGCCAAAGAAGAGCTGGCCAAGAAATGCAGCATCACAGTGTCACAGGTGAAGACCAAAAAACATGATAGTTGTTTTATTTGGAGAGTCATTATGTCTGCCAAATACGTGAGGCCGCCATGATTATTCCACCAATTGGCAGTTACTACTTAATATTTTGACACTGGATTAATTATTAGAGACATTGTTGATTAAAAAAATTAAAAAAAAAAAATTATAGTAAAAAGAGGAAATATTTTTTATATTATTATTTATTTTCCATTTTTAAGGGAAAAAATATGTAACAATACACTCTTTATTTTTTGTTAAATTTAACAGTTAATATCCACTGGTGTCATGTACACAGACTGAGATGGTGGCCTTAAGTCTGTTGTTGGTTTTACCTGTCAATGTTAATTAATTCAAATATTGGAGAAAACAGTACAATTCATAAAGTGAGCAACCTATTTTACAGAAAGTAAGAAGGGATACTTTTTCAGAAGGCAAATTCGTACCTGCCTTTCAATTTTTTTATTGCTATATTGTATAAGATGATACTTTACAGGTGCTCTTTTGATATAAGCAATATATTTCTCAGTTTTCCATGATATTCAAACTCATTATGATTTCAATTGAAACACTGTCCCTCAATTCCATCCCTTTCGTGCCTTCTGGTGAGATTTGAAATGTCTCTCCACCATATGTGGTTATTTACAGTATAATGGCTTGATCTAATTGAAATATTATTGTTCAAATGTAATATATTTTCTCTCAAAACCACGTACCAAGTCATGGCCTAAGGCACTTGAAACACTACAATCAAATATAGTAAACTTTATTCCCAAATGCACTCACTGGTCTTTCCAGTGCAGATCTTGCAAAATCCTCTTCTAACTCAATCACTGTGTTTCGCATGCTCCCTGTGAAAAACAAAAGGTTTCCAACTGGTTTGGAAACAAGAGAATTCGCTACAAGAAAAACATTGGCAAGTTCCAGGAGGAGGCCAACATGTACGCGGCGAGGACGGCGGTCAACGCCACCAGCGTGTCTGCGCACGGCAGCCAGGCCAACTCGCCTTCCACTCCCAATTCAGCAGGTGAGCAAGATGTTTGTTTTTCCTTCACTCCGACCAGTGCAAATGTTTGTACAAGCTCTTAACGATAGTTTGTATTCTCTGGCTCTCGGTTTTAGTTGGACTTTTATTGAACTAACCCAGCAAGTAGTGTATGGTCTTCTTTTTTTCCCCTCAGCCTGCCATCTGACACTCATTTTCTCCTCTCCTTCCATTATTGACCCTTTTGCTCTTAATTTTTCCTGCCTCTTGTCCGGTTGACCTCGTGCATGCCATTAAGCCACTCAAAGGGCAAGGCGAGTCTTTTGTCATAAAGAGACTTTCACCGCAGTATTGGATTAGGACCGGGTGTTGAAATCAAGTTATGCCCTGCTCGCTTTACATCTGGGGGAGCTGAGCTCCATTAAAGGCACAATGCCGTTCTTTGGATCTTCCTGTAGATCAATTATTGCTTCCTTAATGAAATACTCGCAGCGTGGACAACAAACAGCGATCCAATCTGCGAAGCTCGCTTTAAGTAGTTTTCGGATGATTATCGGTCTTCTGTCTCTTGAGATATGCTCAGAGATGTTTGAATGTTGTCAACTAACCCAGCTAATGCACTTTTGCTA
Source organism: Stigmatopora argus (assembly GCF_051989625.1). Classification (NCBI taxonomy): domain Eukaryota; kingdom Metazoa; phylum Chordata; class Actinopteri; order Syngnathiformes; family Syngnathidae; genus Stigmatopora; species Stigmatopora argus. The sequence continues at coordinate 8,898,961 of NC_135398.1, forward strand.
GCGCATGATCTTTTAAACTCCTTTTTCTGTCCCTTTCTCCTGCTGTTCTTCTCCTCCTCTGCTTCTGTCGTGCTCTCAGGTTCTGCCGGCTCCTTTAACATGTCAAACTCCGGAGACTTGTTCATGAGTGTGCAGTCCCTCAATGGGGACTCATATCAAGGGGGGCAGGTGGGGGCCAACATACAATCCCAGGTAGGCGCCTCTCCGGAGAACAAGAATGCTCTCCTATTGGCCAAATAAATACCTCTAAAGTTGACAATTTGTGCATAAAATACCTATCTGGTGCATGTTATTGCTTGCCATTGACGGTGAAAGACATCCACTCCTTCGTCGCTTAGACGTCAATGGCAACACATGAGTTATTTTTCAAGGAAACTAAGATTTATTATGAATATCTCAAGACCAAGTATGCTACATTGTTTTACAAACATCAGAGCAATACATTCATTATAAAATCACATTAGGGTTATGAATGTTGTAGATTTTTTTTAATTGAATGTTTTTTAGGACAGGTTTTTTGTTTTGCACGTAATGAATATTTTTGATACTATAAGGTTCACCTGACTATAATAGGATTTTTGGCTGTTTCAGTTAAGGGTATTTTTTCCCCATGCATTAAAAGTGACATACAGTCAGTGAAGGGAAATTCCTGAATGCTTTTTCTGCATTTCCAGATGCAGAAGTTGCTTGCACATGCTGCCAATTGAGAAATACAATGAAAGTAGAAAGTTGATAATATTAAAAATATACTTTTTTAGTGTTTTTTTTAAATTCTTCCTTTCCTCACCTGTAGTTATTTTGTTGTTGCCGAGCTAAAATGGAATCGTAAATGACCACAACATCTCGACCTCTACCGGCACACGAAGGTTGCCCTTTGCCCAGAGCCCTCCGTTAATGCAGTGGCCATTGTCAAGGCACCGTTGAGTAGACGACGGTGGACAGTTTTGGAAGTGGCGCAACACTCGTCATCGCCCCTCATGCGCGTCGCTATAGCATAGCCACCGGTGTAGCGATTCTCCGCGACCTTGCCCCGGTGCTCGCAGATGTCCGCGTTCGGAAGTGTTACAGGTCTTCGCGAGAACTGAGGAAACACCACCCGTGGTGATTTTCTCGTTTGCTTTCAGTGCTTTTGGCAGCTTTCCTCAACCCATCCAACACCCCTTCACACACACACACTCACACACACACACTCACACACACACGTTTCTATTCAGATCAACTCTAGAAACACCCGAGGTTGACATGAATATGCAAATGTGACAACTCTTAAAGGGGTAAAGTGGTCTCGGGGGTTGGCCTCGCACCATCCAACCTCACATTCCCTCTAATAGATTATTTTTACGACTATGTCAGGACTGCTCTATGCAATTCCGCGAGGAAGGGTGGAAAAAAAGTTTGACTAAATGAGCCTTGAGTATAGTCATTTGTAGTGGAACCCAAATGGCAGGTGTGCTTTTTCGAGCATGACCTGGCTGACTGTGCTGCCAAGAACTGCAAAGTAGCTCCCAGTCAACATGGAAAATGGATCTTTTCCAGAAAAAAAAGCCTCCTACAACTAAATAATGGAGTGTGGACCATTGGTTATAGACAAACATGCTGTCAAGATAGTTTATCAAGAACTAAAATCAATGTATATGTATGTATATGTATATGTATATATATATATATATATATATATATATATATATATATGTATGTATATATATATATATATATATATATATATATATATATATATATATGTGTGTATATATATATATATATATATATATATATATATATATATGTGTGTGTATATATATATATATATATATATATATATATATATATATATATATATATATATCATTGCCTATCATTTAGAATCTCATGAAAGCAAACACATGCTGTACTTGGCAAATGGTGTATCCTTCACACAAGTAAGGATCAGCAAGAGTAATAAAAGAAGGATAAAACTGTGCTGAAAGACATAATTTACCTTTTTTGATATTTTTTTCTTGTTATTATCTTAACCATTAACACAGTTATCTCATTGCCTGACATTGATGAAGCTAAACATCCAATGCATTTTGACTGGCAGGTCTGGCAGCGACCATTCACCAGTCAAAACGAATTGGACGTCCAGCCCCTAATATGGCACGCAAACAGTCACTCATTCCAGTTTAAATGTCTCTTGTTGACCATTGTAGGAAGTTACAAATATTTTTATGCTATCTTTTATCAATTTAGATTTGTATTAATTCATACATTTATTACATGAAAATAATATTTGAAAATACAGTATAGTTATTTTTTATATTAGCCTAAATGCATCCAAAAGCACAAATCTGCCAATCGTAACGACATCCAATCCTTTCTTTGAAGTTTAAATGGATTGGACGGCTCTGGTTATCAATGGCGGCCAACGAGCCAATTTGTCTCCTCGTCATATATTGTCCTTTTGCTCGTTATCAAGCTTTTTCAAGCATCCCATGCACCGATTGTGTCTTGTTTACATTCCCCTTTGACTACCGCACTGACCTTTTCTGCTGCACACTGATCTTCGTTATTTGCACCTTTTGTCTGACCTGGCTTTTTATACTGCCCCCCCATCCCATTCTCTATCTCCATTTGCCCTTCTTCCATTGTTCCAGGTGGATACCCTTCGCCATGTTATCAGCCAGACCGGCGGATACAGTGACAGCCTCGCCGCCAGCCAGATGTACAGTCCACAAGGCATCAACGTAAGTACGCCTGCGTGGTAAGATGGCGCGCGGGTGCCGCCGCACTCGGTTTGTCTGGCCTGGCTGTCGTCCACACCCCGCTCCCCCTTTTTACTCCGGCCGTGCCCCGGGTGGCGGGCAATGAGGCGGCTAGCGGCCTGAATTGGCTGGACACGCTCAGGGTCTGTCAGGGGACATTAGCGTTAGCTCGCCACCTGCAGTGGACGGGAACAAGGACACAGGTGTCTTCCAAAAACAACACCTTGCTCGCTCTCTTCACTTCTCAAAGGCTTTTTCTATTCGCTTTTAAGAGTAAAATGACAAAAAAAATCATAAACAATTGTAGACTGCAAGGGTTGCGTAAAGATAGATTTGAAAACATTAAACTGCATTTTTCTCGGTTGTAACGTGGATAATACACAGTGATAGCCATATTAGTTTTGTTTTTAGAGGAAAATGCAAATTCATTTCAGTCACGTTTTATCTTCTCTATGGGATATTTTTTGTCTAGTCAACAACCTAAAAAAAAGTTTTAGTCTAATTTTAGCCACATTTATTTTGTAAAATAAATAACAAAGTATGTTATTCTGTATGGATTAATAATAAATGTTATTCCATTTTAATACAATAATATTTTCCCTACGGCTTACTGGCGACCAGTCGAGGGTATAGTCTGCCTTTCGTCTGATGTCAGTGGGGATAGGCTCTTACCATCCTTATGAAGATACACGGTATGGGTGATGAATGAATAATAATTAATATCAAGATAAAATATTATTCTTCTAACTTAGAGGGATTGGTGGCTAGCCAATCAATCACAGGGCACAAGGAGTTAGACAACCATTTGCACAGACAATACCCACGGATAATTTAATTTAATTGTTCAACCAGCCTACCATGCATGTTTTTGAGATGTGGGAGGAACCCGGAGTGCCCAGAGAAAACCCACACATGCCCTGGGAGAACATGCAAACCCCACACAGGAATGTCCGAATCTGGGATAGACCCCTCAATCCCAGAACTGTGAGGCCAATGCTCTAACCACCCGGTCACTGGGCCACTCTGACTATTAAATATCAAATGGAAAAAGTCCTTTTCCATAAATAATACAAAGAAAGACGAAACTTGCCTTCCAGGTTTCTGCTGACTGAGGACAATAAGCTTTTCTAGCTCTTGTAGCTCCATTTGGTAGGGTTGGGCTGGCCTGGGCCGGGCCAGGCGGCACTGGAGGCGTTGTGTTAACATGTATATCCACAGCGACAGGCGGCGCAGGGCTGAACAGAATCAATACGACAGTGGCGGGGACGGAGGGAGCGGGGCTTTGGGCGAACAGTCCAAGCACATTGGCCCGATCAGTCATCTACGCAAACAGCCGCGCTGACAAGGCTGCAACAGCCCTCGCGCGCGCTATAATAAGAACACGCACGCATGGAGATCGCCGGAACGTGCAACAGGCTCAACGTCTCGCTCCCCCACTGTGTTTATTTACCAATCATAGCAATCAAAGCAGACGTCTTTAGGCGGAAAGGGGCAAAAGGAAATATAGGTAGCAGAGGGTCAGAACAAAGGGACTGGAAGGTGAATATACAGTTCATGTTTTACTGTGTCACATAAAGCATCTCATTTGTCCTGAATATACATAGAGGGTACATCATATGCAAGGTTTTTTTTTTTTTGAAAGTGCCTGAAGGTAGTTTTTAAAATCCAAACAAGGATGTTAGTTGGAGATGACATATCATGTCTTTGTTCATTTCATGTTATGCTATCGGAGCCAAAACTAAACAGGCAGCCGCCCTCTTTTATTTACTTTAGCAAGAGCCCACAAGAAATAATATTAAATAAATGCATTCATGAAATTTACATTTTTTTCATTGCCATTTTATTTATTTATTTTTTGCTCCATGTTGTTTTTCTGTGTAATTTATGAAAAATGTATGATGCCATCTTACATTATAATTGTTTTTTTCCCAACACTTTCTATTGAGGCATCATTTTTGTTTAATTAAAGTAATTAACAGCAATTTATAATGAAAAATGTATTAGGTCAAATGCGACAATCCAAAAATAAATAGATTTAAAGAAAAAAAACGAGTGTGTGTGATCCAAAAAGAATGCCGTAAAAATGTTCCAGTAAAAACAATGCTTTAGGAAATATTATTTCAACATAATTACCATAGCAAAAACTCCAATCTTAGCATGCCAACTTTATAATTCATTTCATCCTATTTATTGGCTAATGATTTTCAAAGGATCCCCCCCCCAGATTTTTCAAATGAATGTACGTTGTTTCCCCGACTAAAAGACATTGCAAGTACAGTTATAAGCAAGCTGCGTTTCTTATTTTTTATTTTTTTTGTGGACCACACTGCATTTCACCTTCTCCTCCTTCATCCTTGAACAACAATTGTTCCCCCTGCAAATTGCCGTGGGCGTCTTCGGCTCTCCCAGAAAGCCGAGAAATGTTTTGTCCCCCTCATCTTTCTGTGCTTTTGAATGACAAGATGGACAGTCGCTACGCCAAATAACAGGCTTTGGCAAAAGAGCAGCGACTGAAAAGCTCGTTCCCGTCTTCCCTTAATAGTTGAAATTACAATTGATGTCACTAATGGTCCTTAGTCAACCTTTGAGATGACTTTGAAAGAGATTTTTTTGATGACTGTTGTTATAATGTATTCTTTTATTCTGATGTATATCAATGTGTGTGATATCTTTTAGTTATTTTAGAATAATGTCCATAGACAATTGGCACGGTGCTATTTTTAATGAATGTCCTTTGAAAGCGTCTATTGTGCTTGTGTGAAAACAATGTCTGTTGTGTACGTATATGCTTTTTTAATGCTATTTTATCTTGAGATGTTTTTCTTCAGTGAATTTATATCATTTGTTTTCCCCATTGCCATTTATATTTAAAGATTTATTTGCGTCAAAGTAAAACATAAAACATTCAAAACTCATTTATATACTCAGAGCACAGAACCGGCCTAAGCTGCCAAATTCTAAGCATCACCATATTTGGTAATGTTTTCCTTTAAAAATAACCTTTTTACCTTGACCTCTCATCATTTGATTTCTGCCACCTCTTCCAGCCCAGACGGATTGGACGTCTGCCAATGGCATTGAAATATCTATTGCTGTCAACTGCGTGACTGGACGTTTCGTCGAAAGACGTTTGGTCCCCGGACGTTTGGTCGAACGGACGTTTGTTACAACGGACGTTTGGTCGAACGGACGTTTGTTACAACGGACGTTTGGTAGAACGGACATTTGGTAGAACGGACATTTGGTAGAACGGACGTTTGGTAGAACGGACGTTTGGTAGAACGGACGTTTGGTAGAACGGACGTTTGGTAGAACGGACGTTTGGTAGAACGGACGTTTGGTAGAACGGACGTTTGGTAGAACGGACGTTTGGTAGAACGGACGTTTGGTCGCTGGGTTCGCTTGCTGTCAAATTATGACAGAGTTTACTGTTGATATTTTGATATTAGATATTTAGATATTAAACTCACTCTCTCTCATGATTATAATTTTGAGAGCCGGTTTCAACAGTAACAACCCGGCGACCAAACGTCCGTTCTACCAAACGTCCGTTCTACCAAACGTCCGTTCGACCAAACGTCCAGTATACCAAACGTCTTTTCTACCAAACGTCTTTTCTACCAAACGTCCGGTCTACTAAACGTCCGGTCGACCAAACGTCCAGACACCAAACGTCCTGGGACCAAACGTCTTTCGACGAAACGTCCGAGTACCGTCAACTGCAGTGAAAGAGTTAATAGCAGGAAATGATTTTTAGAAAATCAATATAAAAGACAGCTGCAAATCGCTGTCAGAACTTGAATCCACTGCTTGCGCAGGATCTTTTTTTGCTCGGTATCTGGTGATTGCTGTGATACGCGAGGGGCTCTTAACAAGCATCGTCGCCCGCAGGTCTTTGTTTGACTCTTTGCCATAACGATAAAAGGTCTCATTCGTTATGTTTGCAGACAAACGGCGGCTGGCAAGATGCTCCGACCCCTTCGTCAGTTACATCACCCACGGAAGGACCCGGAAGCGTTCATTCGGACACCTCCAACTGAATCCGTCCACCCCGACGTCATCACCTGTATAAATTTGCAGAACTGACCTTCACAGTATTGAAAACAAAGGAGTTCACGAGGTACCGTGGAAACGCCGAAAAACCCATTAGTATTTTCTCTGCTTGTAACCTTGGACATTTGGGATACAAACAATGAAATTCTAAAGAAATCAGCGGAGATCTTTCTTTGTACAGCGTTCACACACGTTCTATTCGATTTCGAGGACTGGGCTTACTTAGGATTCACCCGTTTCCACTTTGGGCGCAGAAAACGCTAACGTAAATAAACCCGAGCGTCGTTCGCTTTTTGTCGTCATTCTACCTCTCGGTTACTCAAAGAAGAACGTAGAAAAACGGCAGTTGTTTTGTAAAAAGTTGTCTTTGCGAGCAAGAGGCACATCTTCTTACTTATTCTACATTTTGTTGTCTCTCACCTATTCTATTCTATGGTACGCCATTTTAGACTAATATTGCTCAGTTGTTTACAATGTGTGCTTGATCCGAGTATGTCCAACCCCAAACCCCGATCCGGTTTCCGACCCGTATCCCCCCCGCCCGCCTGTGTCTCCGGCGTCTTTGAACCCAGTTTGTGTCGGGACATTGCCACCTCTAAGGTAACCCTGTGAAGTATGTTATCTGTAAAACAATAAAGAAATACTTGTCATCAAGCCTGACGAGCTTGACGTTATTCATTGAGTAGGAAAATATGGTCATAGTGGGATATTAGTCTTAAGAGAAAGTCAAGACCATAAAGTCCATAAAAATTAGAACCTTATTATTCAGAATTTCTCCCTGAAAATGTCATGATTATTATTTCACAACTAACTGTTGACATCTAGATCCGCTCTCCTCATCCTGTAAATGAAACATATGAACTTTCCTTTCGTATGCTGCACTCTGGTTAAAAAAAAATGGTCTAAAATCTGACGAGAAAGTTCGTCAAGGACATCTCTAACCGAGTTTGCGTTTGATGACATGGACCACAATCTATTTAAACAGGGAAGTCATTATGTTAATAGAGTTCTCCACAGGCACAATGCAGTCTTATCCGCATATGCTCGCTATCTAAGGATCCACCGGCTGAGGATACTTTGTATTCTTTCATTTGTTCTAATTTATGGGCTTAATGTAGGATGTCGCTTTTCACAAACACCCGACTAGCTTTGTTCTTACTACGCTCGGAAGATGACATGATAAGCCATTGCCTGATTCATCACCATTTGTTTTTTGACATTGTGAATATCATGAAAGAGTCGCTTGTAAACACGCTTATTGCTGCCTTACAGGACGTGAGCCAAGGTTACACACTGCAAATAGACCTTCTCCTTTTATGGCTAGTAATTACTCCTGTCTGACTTAATGACGCACATTAAAACTGCCTGACAATAGAATTTGCCGTTTTCATTTTGGCGGTGGCTTTAAGAAAGCTTTTAGCATTAAAGTGAGCGTGTTTTTCTGGTTTCTTTCTTTTCGAAGCTATTTTATGTTACAAAAGAAATGAATAATTTGGGTGTTTTGTTTTTCTCGGGGAAAATAGTACAAATAAGTCACTGTTCTTGTTGCTGGTGAACTTAAATGTTTCCATTAGTTTGCACAAAAGAACATTATTGCATTTTGCATGACAGCACATTGAAGTAACCCAAATATTTGCGGGGATTTTATTTTGTATTTAATATTTTTTAAATATATTTGCAGTGTGCATAATGAATGTTTTTTTTTTTTTTTTAACTTAAAGGTACCTCCAGAGATACTCACTTGAATTTTGCCACTCAGTAGAAAATGAAAGAAAAAAATACAAGTAAAAGCACCTTTATGTAGCACTACTATGACACGCGGATCAGTTTAGTCAATTTTCGATGTAATCCTGGCAACAAGGCTACAAACAAACACTGCTTAAACCCTAATAACAAAATCACAGCACAATAAGTTCCCCATCCTTGCCAGATTGTCCCCCGAAATCCACCTTAGTACAACACCGCTGATGTTATCGGCCAGGACAGTGGCACGTCTGACGGAATTACTTTCAGCACAAGTGAATATTCATAATTGGCCCGGCGACGGGGTGAGGGGAGAAGGTAGCAGTTGGCGCTGAAGTCTGCAGACGCTCACAGGGCTTGACTGCTGAGTGAGTGTGAAATGCCAGAGCCAGACTGCCGGCCCGCGCCCTCGGGGGGTCGAAGAAGCCCGCTCGCCGCGAAGGCAGCGCGGCCATCAAGAACAATGTGACAAGGCTTCATCCCGACACGTCTCCTGGCTTCTGTGATAAAAGCTTTTGTGTGTTTGCTTCTTAATAGTCACCCTCACCAAAAAGACATTTATAACTTGATATGTTTGGGATTTTTATTCTTTGGGGGCATGCATAAAAGTACACAGATGAAAACTGATGTTACCAACGAGAATATGGTAAGTTATTGTAAATGTTTGTACAAATATGTTAACATAATCCTTTATTAAACTCCAGGGGGGAAATATTAGCGCAACAGCAATACATAGACAAAGATAACTATCAAAATAGATATTAGAAAAGATGGATTTACTTTTTAAATACAACTATAAGATGATAAGAGTAGTTATATTATCATGTTCAGTTGTATACTGGGAAAATACTTTAATATTGAATCCATGATTTTTTTGAAAATTACATTGGAATAGTTCAAGAAAACATTTTAAATGGCTTTAAAATTGACCAAAGAGATGTTTTTCTTATATTTTTTAATTCCTAAATTAATTTACTTGTATCATTTTTAGGTTTTCATTATGTAAGAATAAAGTTGGCTAAAAACCAATGAAACAAAAGTAAAAATGAATACCAAGCAGCAATAAAGTCAGCTTGTATTTATAATTCACTTTTTCATTCCCATTGACGGAGAACTTTCCATTTCAACTGGGATTGCTAAACAGTGTATGGTCGTATTTCTCCGACATTGACAGACCAGTCCAATCCATTTGAAATAGTAAGACTGATAATCCAAAATCACCAAACTAGCCCTCCCAGTTCAGATGGATTGGACGTCCGTCAATGGCGATGGCAGCCAATGAATGATATTAGTCTGAGCAATGACAATTGCTCATGGTTGTTGATGAATTTTGTCACCTTTTTTTTTGCTTTTAACGCCTACTCATCCCTCCAAGCTGATGGCGCTGTACCGGCTGATTGAAGTCTAATGTTGATGTTGACGTCTGCCTCCGCAAATTCCATTATTGCACGCTCTATAATTACAGCTGCTACTTTGGTGAAGAAAGGACGGGTGGGGGAGTCCAGACACCTCGCCTCTGTGTCCCAGCAGCGTCCAGCAAATTGTTGTATGCTGTATGCTGTATGTTGATGCTGATGCTGATGCTGATGCTGATGCTGATGCTGATGCTGATGCTGATGCTGATGCTGATGCTGATGATGATGATGATTATCATCACGCCCCAGGTGGTGAATGCAATATTCCCTCGTTCGCACCTTGTCACAAGCAGACTGCCCGTTCCAATGTTCACAAATATGAATCTAAATTAGGTATAATAGAATGTTGTATGTTGTAAAGTCCCAGTCACAAGATGAAAGTTATTTTTCCTCCGTTAGGTGGCATCGTTGCAAACTTTGCTTTCTACAAGAGATGTATCCTTCCCATTTAAAACAGTTCCACCTTTTATATGGCACGTAGCTATTTTAGTAATTGATCATACTTAACCTCATAAATATCTGGTGTACGCCGCATATTAAGTCAAATAGGGCTCATAATTTGCATTTAGTGTACAAGTGTGTCCCATAAATGTGATTTCCACCTATTTGGGTGCAAGGGCTCAGTTATAATTATTGGAGTACATTTGTTATCATTACTCATTTTTACAATTTTAAAAAAATAAATATATAAAATGATAGGCAGCTCCGTGAAAGATGGATTCTGACTTTCGGGCAAGATTACATCCAATGGAGCATGCACTTTGATACTTTAGTAAATGGCTCAATTTCTGTATATCAAATTTAAAAAATATTTTAGTTTTTAATATCCATCCTGAAACCAATCAGCTTGAACATTCCTCAAGGCTACGCCAAGTTAATAGTATATATCATTACAGTGGGGCCCACCAGAGAAGTCTACTGCTGTAAAATGGTTGCCGCTTACTAACAGCGCTTACTTCAACTTTCCGCATCTAGTTCTTTCTACGTGATAGCTAAGATCAAACCTGCAACATTCCTTCAGGCCCTCCTCTCCGAACATCTTGCCAAATTCTGCAAGCTTGTATGACTACTTTGCAGAGAGAAAAGCAACATGGAAGACATCGTGCTCCAAACCCGGAGAGCAAGCGGTATTGTGGTAAGAAAAAAACAACTAAAAAACTTATTAGACTCGTCCTAAACTTGGAACAGCCCCGTGGGGCAATTTGGGAAAGTTTGGCTAGGCAAAGTTGCTTTGCACGTCCGAGTCGGTGAGTCATTTCTGGGAAAGATGCAATGCAATGTAAGTATTTTTCATATTTCATAGATCGACGACGACTGGCCAGGTTATAGTTTAGAACTCTTCAGTTATCCAGCGCACTACACCGGGGATCTGCAATGTGTTGTCGTTCCACATGGAGTCATCATGGACAGGTAGGTACAACACCAGTTAATATATATATACAAATAATAATAATAAAACTGGTGAAAAAAACGTGGAAAAAAATCTGAAAGCTCAAATCTAATCTTGATTTGGTGCATTGTGATTTGTGATGATTTTGATCTCAAGTGATTTTTTTTTTATACAGTTCACAAAACATACTATTCAAAAAACAACAACATAATGGCACGCATATTAATGCTGTTAGGTCTCCGATGCATTTTAACTAGGAGGGTGGCAGTAATAATTCATTGCCAGCCCTCCCAGATGAAATTGATTGGCCATCAGTTGCTGTCAATGCCACGGAATAATTCAATCGTTAAATAGTTTGACTTAAACATAGGTACTGTATATATCTAATTGATGCAAATCACATCAACCACTGTAGTTTAGAAATAACAAATATTTTAAGTGGTTGTTTTTTTCTGATGTTTGATCAATGTATTCATTACTTCAAACTGACTCATTGGCTGCCATTGATTTCTATAGACATTCAATCTATTTGAAGTGATAAGGCTGGCAGTGAATAATAAAGTTTCATTCACTGCCAGACGTCCAGTTCAAATGAATTGGAATTGGAGATTAAATTAATTTAAATTCACAGTAGAAGGATGAAAAAAACCACATGATTGGATGTGTTTCGCCTTGAATGGTAGCCAATGAAACACAATCGGAGTGTATGTGCTGTTTCATGTTGCATCACTGTGGAAAGACAGAGAATTTGGTTTAAAAAAAAAAGAAATAAAAGAAAGCCTGTCTCATTAGTAGACTTTTTATTCTCATGACCACAAAGTATCACGCGGACAGTCGATTACAGAAGCGGTCCTGCTCCACCGACCCAAATTGATTTTACCATTTTATCTGTTGCCATAGAAAACAGAATTCCCACTGCAGTGACATTTATCTAATCTAACAATTCATACTTTTGGTAATTACTATATTACACAAAACTAAAAAGGGACCTATTATGGAGACTACATTGTGAAAACTTGTATAAACTAAATGGAAAAGAGTATAAAAAAATAAATGAGTGTGATTAATTGTTGATGTGCTCCCATGACCCTGTAAGTAGAGGACAACGGGTAAATATTTTATTCAGTGTGAAATTGGAATTTGTCTCACATCTACCAATCTACTGCATTTCTTTTCCCAGAACGGAGCGCCTTGCCCGCGACATAATGGACGACTTGGGAGACAATGACATTGTCGTTTTGTGCGTGCTAAAAGGGGGATACCAGTTCTGCGCTGACTTGGTGGACAAGATCAAGGCGCTGAGCTGCAGCTCGGACCGCACCATCCCCATGAGAGTCCACTTCATCCGCCTCAAAAGCTACCTGGTGAGTTTAGAGGAAATGCACTGGAATGCATTTGGAGCAGCACATTTCACGTTATTGTTGACATAGGGTGTTGGGTGGGGAAAAGGTAAACAAGCACTACTACAGGTCAATGCCCTCTACTGGCTAACTCTTAACCTACAACTCCTCAATTAATTAATCAGCTTTTAGGAACAAATGAGGCAAGTCACAGAATTGGTGATATGGCTGTTAAAAAACTAATTTCAAAATTTTCATCAAAAAAATAGGTGTAAAATCTTGATTGGAAGTATTTTTTAGCCACTGGAAAGAACCAGTGTTTTTTTTTTCCATAGTTACTAGCTATTTATTTCATGACAATGTGCCAACGTATCACAGCACTGTTTTAAACGACTTAAATGAAATTATAATAAGTCATAGAAACTACAAAAGATGTAATTATCTTCTTTTGCTCAGAATGATCAGTCCACAGAAGATCTTCATATTCTCGGAGCAGAAGACTTGTCATTTTTAGCTGGAAAGGTAATTCATGCATTTCTGTTATGTATTTATGATCGTAATTACTAAATAGCTTTAGCATTTATAGTTTTCTAACAGTCGCAATGTTCATTTGGTCATGCCATAACATTTTTGCCACCCACAGATCTTATGGTGGGTCATCTTAAAATTACAAAATTGTTAATCAATGGATGAAAAATAGCATATATTTGTCCTTGAATCTTAATTTATTGCCCATTACCTGAAGGGTTTTCACCATTGTGTGATTCTACCTTTGTTTACACAGGCCCATTTCTGCTCCCAGTGTGTTGTGAAATTTGCACCTTAATTATTAGATGAGAGATGAGAGCGAATTAAATTACTACTCGCCAGACTCTCTTGTATTGACAACTCATCAACTAAAGAGGGCGGCATTACCTCATCTCTAACAAGAGTAACACGCCTATTCGCTGATGGCAGTTTTTCATCTTTAATATTTCCATGTCAAGTCCTTACAGGAAGACCAAAGACCTGATTTGAACCCTTAACCGCAGAACTTCATAGAATAGAATACATTTTAACCCATGGTGCCCCGTGCTTCTCCATGTATGAGCTATACATAAAATATGCATTCTTTATTCTCCCATCTATAATTGAAACAAGTCATCACCATCATCAATCTAAAAAAAATGCCTGTACAAGTCAAGGCCATTATCAATCTAAAAAAAACTTGTTGGGAAATTCTGCTGAATTTCTATTAAGAGTACACTAGAAATGTATTGTTGTTGATTGCAGGCTAGATTTCGCAAGGGGAAAAGGGAAGAGGTGGAGCGATGTTAAGGAAAATGATTATTTGTGGGGAGTGTTAGTTTAGCTTGTTGACTAATATTTTAATTTTAGCCTGGGGAGTGGGGTGGACTCTTCAGAATTGAGATGTTTGTGTGAGTCATGTCCAAGAGTGTAAAAGAAAAATGGCATCGCTTTCGGGAGACATGTACGAACAAAGCAGTGTGCTGCACTGAATATGCTGCTTTGCTCGGTTTATCTGCTTGTACTTTTTAATATGTGTGGATGACCACTGACCAATCCCTTCTAAAACAATGTACTGGATCTCAGCTGATCTGAAAGCACACACCCTATATAGGCAAAAAGGTGTGGCCTCCTTGCCAAGAACATGAATTATTGACGAGGTTGTAAACTTTGAGTCACGCTAGACGCCTTTCTCACTTTGCATGTTTTTATTTAGAGCGATCTTTCGAAATCCTCCTTTTGTGACGCGCACACTTAAGTCTCAAACGGAACTGTTCTACTGGAAGAAGTGAGACAAAATGTGCAGGGAAATAAATGGTTCAGGAATTTTAAAACAGAACTGACCAAGTAGTTTCATCAATAGAAAAGCAATTTTTTAGGACTCTTATTTAAATTTTTGTGTAAAAAAATAATAGAATTGATAGCAAGTAAGTATGCAGGCTTACATACTAGGCTGCATATAAATAGTAGTCTGTTGTGTTGTGTTGATTGCCAAACATTTGTAGAATTTCAGCTATTTCTCTGCGGACATACTTGGATAGAGTTGGGGACTGATAGTGGACGAGGAATGGTGGGTGCGTGTGTAGATTTCAGTTTTGGACTTATAATAAGTAAACACAGCCAACGAGCCTAATTGCTTTTAACAATTTAAGAGGGGCTGTACAGTATTCTGGCAAATATACATTTTGCTTATGTTGTTCCGGTTCAGCCTATCAAGGATAGAATCAATCATTTTAAAGAGATTGTTTTAGTTTTTACACAATACTACTGTTCATTTGTTTTCCTTTTTTTCTGTCAGTATCTGAATGAATGGAGTTAACTTGCAGCCTTTCCATCTAACTGTTTTGTCTCCCACCCCGTCTGCCCTTTACTGACCCGACCTCACAAGAACGTGCTGATTGTGGAGGTGAGTCAGCCGTGTTTTTCATTCGTTATTGTTCTTTCCTATGTCCTAACAAAGATGGCGAACCAGGTCAAGGGCAGCCAGCTCAAGTTTTCCTTTTGAAGTGTGTTTAGCTGTAGTCCAATGGAGAAATCTACATTTTTCAACATTCACCTACAGATTAGTGTGCAAGATTCATATTTTTCGAACTGTTTTGCAACCATCCTCGCATAAATAGAACACATAGAGATTTTTGTCTTTGCAACACAACAAAAAATGCTTCACCTCATTAGACGGCTCTTATTTTTAGTCAAATACAATAAACCCAGTGTGATGTCAGATCCTGACTGTCAATGCACAAGGCGCCAAAACAAAACCAGTTGGTTGCTATTCAGAGGGGTTTTGAGACAGCATGAATTAGTTACAGCATGGCATGTAAGGCATTTGTATGTACTGAATATATAAAAAGAATTGGCATCACTTTCCTGAAAAATTGCAAAACAGTTTTTCAATATATTCAGTTTCTTTATATGGAAATTTGCAGGGTGTCAAGTTCTAAAATCGGATTAAATGTGTATTTTCATTTTTTGGGGGGGTGCCTTATAAATAAATATCTTATGCAACTGTGTTTACGCATCAGCGAGTCAACAACCTGAACTTAAGATGCTCAAATTGCATGTAAATAACTCCACAAGCAGCAAGCGTAGGTTGTGACAATACAGAAGTAAAACAATACTCCATAAATTTTGTAAGTGATATACAATACATAGTGTTGAATGGCTTATCACAGTGGGCGTTTCTGTATTGTTTGCTGCTGACTGTGAGTGTTATTCTTGTTGTTTGCCTTGTGTTATTTCTTAGTTTCACTTCTCGAGCATTTTGTAATACAAGAGGTCAGTTGTGATTTTGTTCATTCAGTAAAAGCCAAATTATTTTTTTAAGAGGCTACTCCTAATATATTACACAAGAGTAGCTGACTTGACAAACTCCTCCCACTTGTTACAGTGGGAAATTAATCAGTTCTTAGTCTGGAAATTCCACATCGGTAATCTTGTACTTTCTCAATCCTGTTTTCCTCTTGCTTGCACGACTCAGGGCATTATTGGCACCGGCAAAACCCTGAAGGCTCTCTTGAAGCACGTCGAGGCCTTCCAGCCCAAAATGATCAGAGTTGCTGGGTGAGTTATGACTGTGTGGAACACTAAACAAAACAATTCCGCTTGTCCCACTCTGTGAATCACTCAATATCCGCCATCCAGTCTAGACAGTACACAGAGCCAATAAATGACACAGGTGGTGCTGTTTAAAAATTAATCCACATTGGTGCCATATGCAAGAGCATAAACATATCCTAATATTATTATATCTGATTTTTATGCAGATTGCTGGTGAAGAGAGTCCCACGTAACACTGCGAATCTCCCTGACTGTACGTATCTAACTTATTCTCGCTCTCATGTGGTAATGACTCGATGATTCATTCTGACACAGCCTGGACTATTTTATTTGAGTCGGTAAACGAGATCAAAAGTACAAAATGCTCAATGTTTAGTGTTTGTTCCCCTTTTATTTCAGACATTGGCTTTGAGATACCCGATCGCTTCGTAGTTGGATATGCTTTGGACTACAATGAGTATTTTAGAGACCTCAATGTAAGTGAAAAACTGTTTTTGATGATCACTTTAAAAATGTCAGGAAATTATCCTGTTTTGCTGATCAACATAAAATTAGTTGGACACATTATCCTAGTAGGCATGAGATATGTTCAAGGACCCATGCATGAAATAAAACTGTATTTTCATTTAGAAATGGCGCCTTTAAATAAGCCAATTTAAAAGAGAATATCAGTGTTCATATTGTGACCAACTTTGAACATGGATGTAGTGGCATTTTCAAGAAATACCAAGGGTAGGAGGCCATTTTGCCGCTACTCTGAGCTTCTACGTATTCTTGCTTATTTTCTAATATATAGTAACATTATATATATATATATATATATATATATATATATATATATATATATATATATATATATATATTATATTTATCTTTTTTGTGTACCACTTTTTCTTACAGCATATATGCGTGATCAGCGACAGTGGTAAAATGAAATACAAGATATAAAGGAAAGAATCGACAGATCTCATCTCAAAACTTTAGTTTGTTACAGCTGCTACAGAGAGAAATATGTTCTCCAAGATTACTGTTCAACATTACCTTAGTGAAATGACCAACCAGCAAACACACTGCTGTTCAAGACGGCATATTACACACACACAAATGTTTTTTAGTCATTGTCCACAAATGAACATTCTTACAAGTTTGTAAAAAGAAATAGCTAAAGTGAGAAATATTCAGGACATGCATTAGAAGTTAAGACAACTACACACCTAGCGAATGATGAACGTCAGGTTTTTTGTTGTTGTTGTTGACATTTGTAGCAACTTATCCCCAATTGTTTGATCAAATTCCGATTTTGGGGGGGTCTTTTGTCCTCGGTCATTTTATTCTTAAACGTACAGTACATCTATGTGATGCAAGGGATTTTACAACTAACCCTGAAACTGATTTTTAAGTAGGAAATGTTGCATTTTCTAACAAGATGCAGAATTGCTCGTCTCAAGGTTTGAGCACAAACTAACATCTGTTAATTTTTTTTAAATTACTTTTGGTATTTTGCATTTATCTTAAAGCTGATGAACTTATTTGAACTATTGTGTGTTTATTGAAATTGTGTACATGAATTAATGTGCTCTGTGTTAAAATATACACAATCTTTTATTTCTATTTAGGACAATAGGTCATTACTATCATATTACTGAAAACATCAGTCGTTATGCTTATTTTTTAGGCCCCCTGCAACCCAATTTTTAAGCAGGTTGTCTCACAATAGCAGAATGGAAAATATAAGTTGCCCACAAATGAGCCAAATATGCACAGAGAGTCATTTGTGTCGAACTGTTCTACTCTTTTTGTACACCTGACATACGACTCCCTACCTTTTAGCTGGGAACACTGAAAGCTATTCAAGTGTTTTTTCACTCACTGCTGTGGGAAAAATGCTAGATTGGTGAGATGACCTTTCCAACCAGAATTTAAAAAATCAACGTAATAGGACGTAAATGCAATGTTTTTTGAAGAAGGAAAAATAATGTAGTAGCAGAATATGCACAAAAGAGTAATAGGTGCATCAATCAAATCACTGTTTTCAGTTGACATTTGACATTGACTAATGATATTTTATGATCATGATGGGTGTGTCTAACAGGAATTTGTGGTCATGTGTGGTAAAAGTCATAGGTAGTACATGTTTTTACATTAGATTTATATTTATGGATTGCAAGGTTTGTAATAAAAATCCTCTGTAAAGATAGGATTTTAGTATTTTCTTACCAAGATATTTGTGGTGCTATGCTGAGCAAATGTTATGAATTGATGTCTATCAAACTATGTTTTGTAATGTTTAATTAATCTGCCATAGAGTAAGTAGCACATTCATAGATTGATTACATTACATATGGAATTGGTTAGATTCTAACCAATGGACAAATGTGTCCAAATATGTCCACATTGACTGAAAAGCTTTTTGGCAACAAAAGCCAACCATGTCCAAAAGAAACAGGTGGCCCCTTCTGTTCCATGGTATAAAGAGGACATTTGTCGGGGGGCCTGGGGATTGAAGTACATCGAGACCCTCAGATTCAGCCAGTTTCACCAGGAAGAGTTGTGTGCGTGTGTGTGTCTGTTCAGAGCACTTAACCCTTTCAGTGCCATTGCCATTGAAAACCATTTAATTAGGTAAAAGTAGATCAACCATTTTGTGGCATCAGTCTTAACCACACACTTGGTGATAGATTTGAGCACAGGTGCATGGGATAATGTGTATTAATAAGAAAGCCTAGAGAATGTGCAATATTCGCATTTAAATTGTTAAAATAGTTCTGGCATGGATAATATGTCTGACCCCCACACCCACCCCAGTCCCGGGGGGCCACTTCCTGGAACTACTGGCTTTTATTTACAATTTTCTCCGCTATTACACATGAGAGAAAATATATATGGTGGTATTACACTGTTTATTCAACAAGATTATCCTCTTGCAGGCAGATGGAAACGTAGTGTCTTCCCTCTTAAATAGACAAACGGTATGAATCCACATTCCTCATGCACTGCCATCCACATGCCAACTAGGATCGACCTCCCTTTGAACCACAACACGTGTCCCTTCGTTCAAGATCCTTTATTTCAATTTAACAATATTTACAGGGATTTGGTTGCGCTACGTAACCGTTGGGTTGATTCAACAACAACACTTCAAAAGAGTTTAGTAGAAGTCTAAAACTCCTTTGTCACTATTGTCAGCGCAGTAGCGACGTCGTGTAAAGTCACGCGTGATTGGTCAGATCAAATGTAAGGTCGCCTGTGATTGGCTGACCGCGTCCTGTTGCCCAAAGGTGGACTCCCAGGGAGTTGGGAGCGCTCGAAGCAAGAGGAGGAAAAAAAGGCAACCACCAAACTACACCATGCGCCTCCCCTGTGTGGGACGCCTTTTATACTCCAAATAATTGACATTATGTCAACGTCGACCCATACCGGTACCCGTTTGCTATGGTTTTATTCGGATTCCACGCTTTTATTGACTCCCGTCGGCACAGATCGCTTGGAACGCCGTTCCGCAACTCTTCAGGTAACTTTGTTTCAACTGCAGCGTTAGCACAACGGCTATCTAGCTCGCAGTCTATTCGCTACTTTTTATACATTTCAATTCCTTTTTAAAAACTCACCGAGTCAAATAAAACCTAACGAGATTTCATTGGAGTGCGTTTGCGATCAATCGAGTGCGTTAACAAGTGAAGTAAACGATGGTTTTTCAAAGTAGTCGCCGTGAGAACAACTCGAATCGCTCAGTGTGTCGAACTGGAACAATAAACTAAGCCATTATTAAATCACAAAACCAGATGCAACTATTGTGGCTATGCAGCCTTTAATTTTATGATCGTGATCGCAAAAAAAGGTTCATATTAATCTCGGTTCTGATGCTTAGCCTTTTTAAAGACAGGTTTCTCACTTGTTGCTTATGTATGATGCGACGATCCGCTTCATCGGACCTATGACAAGCCCTTATTGTTAGTCCATGTGTTTATTATTTAGTCACTTTACAAACAAACTAAAGTCCAAAATGTAAATAATGACTCCAGCCAACAGTAGAAGCAATTGATGCGCATGGGCTCGGGATATGGCATTTTTTTCCCAGCACTAAATCACTTATTTTGAAGTACCACAAAGCGTAATGTGTTGTAATGCAGGCAGTAGTGCCATCACATCACTGTTTACTTAATGTAAAAAAAGCATGTAATAGTAACATGTTAATTCACTTTGTGGTCCTTATCATGCACACATATTAATATATTTTTTGTCCTTTCACTTCCAGATGGATTAGCTAATCCAGAAAGGATAACATTGTAAATTGGAAGGCGAGGAATATATTCTTCCATCCTACCAAAAGGTACCTTTGTCCATGTGGGTGTTCACCGGTTAGGGGATTTCAATTGGATTTGAACGATGGCGTCACGTTGGGCACATTCCTGTGACGAAGATCTCGAGCGACAACAAGCAAGATCGTCGTTCTGTGAGGTAGGTAACAATCGTTTAACAACTTTCAGGTCGTGAGCAGTACGGTTTTTGTTTTTTGAGGGGGGCAGCTGATTCAGGGTTTCTAGAGTCATCCCTCTGTTTAGTCCCATGTGGGGGGTGGAGTTACGAGGGGGGGACTCGACACTTTGGCCCAGCTGTTTGTGCTTGTAACAAATCCTGTTCGATTTCTGTTATCCACTTATTCCACCATTCCTGTTTGAAGTTAAATCTCTCCTGTATGTGTGTACTTTTTATGGACTCTGGTCATGTGCTTGGGGATGTAGAACAAAGGCTGAAACTGTGTTGTGTCATCAAACCAAATTTTATGTAAAATATTTATTGCAAGCCTTGGTCAGTCAATCGAGGTGTCCACATCCAATTAAGTGACAGAAAATTTGGTTACTTGGCTTTTGTTTAAGTTTTTCCAATAATAGTGCTGGTATTATGCTGTGTAGTAACTATTTATAAAAGTTATTATCAGTTGAATCAGTATGTTGCTATTGGGTATTTGGTTAAATGTTTCCCTCTGATTCAGAAAAACCTTTATTTTTGCGAGTGGGGCAACTAAGAACAGATCTCCATAACACTATCAAACTGGCATCAATTTAAAACAAAGTATATTCAAATTCCTGATTGATTTATCAAAAATTGATTATGTTGTGTAGACTATGAAATACGTAGGTGAGAACCCATTGCCATTTTTGTTCTCTGCCAATTAAAGACCATCAAAAAACATTTTCATAATGGATGTTTTTTGAAAGCTATCTTAGTTTAGAATCTGAAATATGTTCCACTTCAGGAATTTTCAAATGTCCTCCAGAATTGTGTGTGCTAACTGTAAGCTTTCAACTCAGTATAAAAAAGTGTACTTTTCTTGTATTTCCCTCCCAGATGAGGTTTCAGTTGTATTTTTTCTTCTTCTAATTTTCACATGAGTTGCAAACGCTCTAAACGTTTTCATTTGTGAAGTGTCACCTTTTAGCCATGAAGATTGGGATTTGGAAAATACAGTTATTTGTTGCCATTAGCCTCACGTAGCAATGCAAAGACTACAATGTTTAATATAGATGTGCTTTATTATTGTGTATCTCTGAACTTTAGTTCTACAGTGTGTTAATGACTAATAGACATCTGTCAATGGAGCGGGAGTGTCACATCCAATGAATGGGTGGGTTTTTAACACAAACATGTGCCGAGTACACGCAGAGGAAGTGCGATTAAATTGCAGCTGTGGAAATGACTGACCTCTTTAATTTTCCATATGATTAATTGGCTTACTGCATATCGCAAGAGGCTTACTTTCAATCTTACATCTATCTTCCCTCTATTGAAACCGCCCATATGAGTTAAAAGGATGAAGTCATGACAAGCTGACACATGATTGGAGGTGTGGCGTAAGTCCTACTTTAAATTATGCAACATCACCAAAAAATCATCAGTCGGAAAACCCCTGCAGTCTGCATGTAAATAGCATCTTACTGAACACTTGATAAACACTATAAACCTTAAATAACCATTTATAAGGCAAGTGACTATTCATTTTCTGTTCTGGTTATCCTCACAAGGGTCGCAGGGTTGCTGGATCCTATCCCAGACTCCAAAGCGCAGTAGGTCTGATGCACCCCGAATTGGTTGCCAGGCAATCGTAAGCCTCAATGAGACAAACAACCATTCAAACTAACACTCATATCTCAGTAGAATTTAGAGTGTTCAACCAGCCTAGGGTTCATGTTTTTGGGATGGTTCAGGAAACTGAAAAACCCAGGGAAAATCCAAACACGGGAGGACATGAAAATTCCCGTGATTGAACACTTGAGCTCTGAACTGTAAGGCAGATGTGTTTATAGAAAGTAGATTCTGTGTTACCTTACTTCAGTTCATCATTGGCTTTATCTATTAGGTTATCACATCACCTCTTCATTGGTTTGGTATGCTCCCTGTTATGAGAGCACACACACACAGTCAAATTGATTATTGTTTTAGATAACGAAGCATGATCCATATTAATAGCTGCGGGGGGCTTGGACAAACCAACCCACCCGGCTCCCGCCCCTACAGTTTTTGCCTCATTAAAGGTCAGTGTTTATCTCATTTGGACCGGTTGCCTTTCACAGAAGCCTCTGCACAAGCATCGCATGGCTGTGTGATGGCAAACGGAAGGGAAAATTAAGCCACAATTGGATAGAAGAAGTCTGTTATTTCCTGTTGCCTTATGGTAGTGTCTGTGTTGTCTCAGGGGGCGGGGCGACACCATATGGGATTTGTAATCAACTGTACCAAGTGCTTTTTTAGTTCAACAAAAACACCTGTTAATACATAGCTATAACAAGATAGCAATTTGTCTTCAATTAAAAAAATGATTTCCTTGAACATAGCAAGTGGATAATATCAGACTAATGGTCATCTTTTGCAAAAAAAAATATTTAATTTTTTTGATTCATGTGTATTTTGTAGATGATTTAACCTTCCATGACCCCTAAGCCATTTTTCAAAATGGAAAACAACCCGCAGATTGCAACCGCCTGTCAAATTACTCACAACATAAACAATATATATATATATTTTGGAACATAATTAATATATTATAATATTTATTGATATTTTCCACAGTTTCTGTATATGGCTATGTTTTCAGTGTCAGGACTTATTAGAAATTGATGAGATAATATCCAAACTGCAGGATTTAGGCCTTTTTTTATATAATATCAGTTTCACAACAGTTGATGCTGTATCAAAGCTCAGTACAAATTAATACATTCTCATTTCCCTTAGATCCGATTTATTTCACTCCTTATTGCCGACACTTTCCTTCTACAACTTCTGCATCTCCTTTGGGATGATGACCTCATGCCTCATCCTCAGCTCCCCTTATGTAGTTATACTGTAGTTCTTATCTATGAGTACATTTCTAACACTATTGATTGGTTTTAAACTCTTCCAATGCAAGCCATGCTCTGGAAAATAAATTCCGAGGGTGTACACAAATTACAGCATTTTTCTGATGTCTAAAATCCCACAACATTAAAAAAAATACGCACAGCAGTTATTTTAACACTAGCACTCTAAAAGTCTACTGACACCTCAAACTTCTGACTAGAACTTCTCTTCTACAAAACATCAACAACGATGAAAAATTAGTTCTGTTAGTAAAAGGTCTATTTACGTACTCATGGTCAAAAGTGTAGCTTTGTTTGAAACAACAACCACTCATCAGAGGAATACAGATATATATCTTGGCCAAGTGACAAAGAATTGGGCTATTAAAATGTTTCGTAAGCTCACACCACAAGAAAACCATGTATCAATAATTTTCACCCATTTGAATAATGTTTTCAATGTTGTAGTCAGGTATTAATAGCTTGCTGACAGGAATTTTACAACTAGAGATGTGGCAAGCACATTGTCAGTCATGTGTACTCTCTGACTGAGTATAGTTAAAGCTAATTAAACCGTCCTCCTGCATTACAAAACTGTTTTGAATGGCCTTCCATTGGCCCCAATGTCATTAGCTGAGACTTTTCACAGCAAAGTGTTAACTTTGGATGAAGCATGGTGTAGAATCTAGCAGCCCACAGCAGGTTCCCTCACTTTTTACTCCTGTATACTTTTGTTTTTCAGAGCGACATCATACAGTTAGTTTGCAAACACTAGAGGTCTCTGGTATTCAAGTTCCTTTTTAGGTATGCGTAAAATTACTCTGTGTTTTATGGATACTCCTGATTCTAGACCACATGGTTTTACGGTGCAAAAGTGATTACACTCTGTTTGACTATGTTCAGACTGCAGGCCCAATTCAGATTTTTATTGTGCATATATAAATAAGTGTACATGCAGTGTACATGGGACAATAGCAGTTGCTGTATTCCAAATTTGACCCATGTTACATTCATGTGTGGATATGAATTTGACACCTATCCGATTCGAGCGGCGTATGGGTGCTCCTGTTGCTCTGATCCAAACTATACGTCAACAGCCACTGGTCTTGTCCGGCAAAAAGTTGCAGTCAATTAGGTAGCAGCAGCATTGGGAAATTATGTAGTCAGGCAAAAAATTATCTTGACTTTGCCAAAATGTGTCTGGAATAAACGTACACCTGGTGGCCATATTCACTTCTTGAAGAAAACAAAACCACATGACTTCCTGTTTTGTGCGTGTGCGTATGGCTTCAGGAACGCATTACATTAGAAGTCACTATTTTTTTGGAATGTGACCGGCTACTTAAAGTTTGGAATCCGGAAAAATAGCCGAATTGACTCACGTCATGACGTGTGAATGTACCCTTTATGATATTTGGGTTTTTATGATGTGAAACAAACTAAAAAGTCAAATTCCTCAAATATACTCTTGAAATGTGTTGTTCTCCCTCTAGGTCTTATTGAACTCAAGAGTTAAACTCTAGGTTACGTGACGCAATGCAAGATTTCACACGGGCATTCTTATGATTCAAGTTATGATGGACAGGTCCAGTGATGTGACCCTTTCCCTGTTGATAACATAGTCCTTCTCCAAAATGATGAAACTGAACAAGGGAGAAGTTGGGGTCCAGAGAAGGAGAGAAATGTCTGGTATTCATTGAGCTGGAATGTCACAACAGTATTAACTAGATGCATGGCATGTGAAGAGCACAACAGCCGCCCCACCCGGGTCTGCCATCTCCATCTTAAGATCAGAAGGATAGGCAATGAGCACATGCGCTTCCTGCAAAATCCAACTCCGGGGACTCGTTTGTCGGCATTTCAACTATCCAACTGATCTGTTGTCATCCTGCTAGAAGTGCCTTTCTGGGTACGGATTAAAAAAATGTCATGGCACGAAAGATTCCACAGCTTAAGCAGCACTAATTTTTACCCGTGGCCCTCTGATTTTAAAACAAACCAACTGAACATAGTAAATCTGTACAACCGGTTACGCTAGTTTCAGTTAAGAAAATTGTGTCCGCTGCACCTGTATCGTGTTTCCCAGCCAGGCACAGCACTGTGTTTGAACCACTTATGTACACATAAGTTACACCGGGCACTTACTACAATACCTGCCATTGTGCCAAGGGTGAGCATTTGAACTGTCCTTGGTCAACAATGATGGAAATGATCTTTATTATAGATCATTTAACAACTCCACACTAAAAGTATTTTTAAAAAAACAGCACCACTGTTTTAAACCCACATAAAACTAAATATTATCAATGTTAAAGAAATACAATTTAGCAAACATTACTACACATGAAAGGTACATTTATCATGATTATTTTGACCCAAAAATGTCCGACACTGTTTTTACGCCACCCCTTCTTCATTGACAAACTATTTAAGAATGTACAAACAAAAAGTGATTTCTTAACACTCAATTCATGGGTGAATCTACTCTACCTGTTCTACGGTGTGAAAGCAGAATTAAAATAATGTTTACCGGTGATGAATGCTTTTGTGTTTGTGTACTTCAAATGAGCCGCGTGATGGTGTAGTGGTTCACTCGCCTGACTTCGGTGCGGGCAGCCACGGGCTCGATTTCCGCTGGTATGAATGGCGGTTTGTCTCTCTGTGTGCCCTTTCGCTTGAAGTCAGGCTATCTTGGGATAGGTTCCGGCAACCCTTACGAGGATGCGCGTTATGAAAAATGGATACTTCGAATGAGCCATTTAGTTAAGAACTCAGTTGCCATCTGGTGACACTCACAGCAATGGCTCTGTACTTTTTAAGGTGCCGTGAGCAAACATTTTTTCGTTTTTTTGTTTTTTTTTGTTTTTTTAACTCTTGCACACATTCACTTCTCGCTTGCAACAGCTGTGTCAATGAAAAAAGTCCGCTTCAGACATTGATTCTTGTTCACAGACTTGAGTGCATTTGTGTGATTAATCAATAACACAATAGAAACCTTTATCGTCTGACTGTGAGAAATTTTGACGGGATTCAGTTCCATTATCACTGAGGCAATCTGCTCAGGCAGAGGGCATCAACGCAAGCTCATCAAATTCTTCACACAGCAGGGAAGGTCTACGTTTCTAGGGGGAGGGGAAAACTG
Source organism: Stigmatopora argus (assembly GCF_051989625.1). Classification (NCBI taxonomy): domain Eukaryota; kingdom Metazoa; phylum Chordata; class Actinopteri; order Syngnathiformes; family Syngnathidae; genus Stigmatopora; species Stigmatopora argus. The sequence continues at coordinate 8,925,683 of NC_135398.1, forward strand.
GTATGAGATACAATGGATGAGGATTTTTTTTCCTGTGGAAATATGGAGTAGGGATGTGCAGATGTGTTTTCTAAAGCTAGTGGCATGGCATATGATATGGGACTGGACTGTGCAAAGAGGGAGTGTTACTGCACACTTAATACCACTAAGGCGTGAGTTTGTAAATAGTAAGTAGTCAGTAAGTAAACACTCTCCCAAAGGTGGGTGTTTCAACGTTTTTCCCTTAAAAGTTCATGTGCTTCACTCTCCAGCTGTGCAAATGGTTCGTCACTGAACCTTGAGTGTAAACACTAAAGGCTAAGAATCTGACACGTGTTTATGTAGAGTAACTGTAGAGTACCCAAGATAACCTCTTACTAGAATATTAAGGGTCCTCTATTTCTAACAGTCTTAACTTACTATATATGACTTTTCCAGTTACAAATGATGCACATAATATGTAGTCATAGTGTAAAAATACACTTTAAAAATGATATATTTTTACATTTCTACATGTATTTAGCAGATCATGACAGTTCCTCAACTACTACTACCTATTATAGGGTATTCTGACTTGGATATAAAGTCAGTTTTATTCGAACTTAAGCTAAATATAAATAAATCACAAATGAGAAATTATAAATACATTTTTTAAATGGCATAGGAACTCTACTGATCTAAACTATTGAATGTATTAACGTTAAACTAGGGCGTGACCCGCCGTTTGGTCGCCCGGACCCAAACAACGGGCGACCAAACGTCCGGCGACCAAAAGTCCGGCGACAAAACAAGGTAAAACAACACGGTCTACGCATCAATAAAAGCCAACAATGGCCCTGAGCAGTTTCACTGAGCGGACGTGTGAGTGTATAAGAGTTTGTATGTACATGAGTTGCCCCCTTAGGAAGGGACGTCAGTCAGGGTCTTAACAAGTTCTCCAACAAAACACAATAAAAGTACGGGAAATTTGGAGCTTTTCTTTAGCCTAATAATTAATAGGGCATTAAGTATGACTAAATAATAATTCGCAGTTTGTATTTAGGGAATTTGAGCAACAATTTTAAATGGTAATTATCAATACCTTCCGGGCGACCAAACGTCCGGCGACCAAAAGTCCTGGCTACCTGAACAGTTAATACAATTCATCCAGCACATTGTTCTTTTTTACAGAATGATTGTCCTGACTGGAGAGGGTTGGACCCCAGAGAAGAAGAGTCGTTTTCATGGCCGAGACCCAAAATGGTGGTTTTGCGTCGCACTTCTCATGGATTTGGCTTCACCCTGAGACACTTTATTGTGTACCCGCCTGAGTCAACGATGCACTACTTCCTGGTAAATGTCAGGCTATCACTAAATTACAAACTATAAATTAATCTAATTCTATGTTACATCATTTTCTTGTTTGTTTTCAGGGGGAAGATGTTGGGCGCAGAGGTAAGCAAAAAAAATGCAGGTGTCCTCCAGTTGTGTAATAGCAGTGCCTCTATAATTTAATGACCCTTAATCTAGCCACTTGCTGGCTCTTTTTAGCTTTCTTATGTGTAAAGAACAATGTCGCTCCCTGTGTCACTGACCTCTGTGGATTCATGAACGGTTTGCTAAGCACCATCTGCTACTGTCCTGTGGTGGCCCACCTCTTCATATTGTTCCACTTTGTTTCTCTTGCCACTTTTCTCTATCACCATAGAAATCCCATCAGAAAGGGTTGGTCTTACTTTTTTGGCCTGCTCTGTTTTGAGGCCACAACAACAACAATGTGCATGCTGCTTTTGTTGGGTTAAATATGCTCTCATTTTGAATTTTGAGTTTGCTAGGATATTGTTGGACTTTAGAGTACGGCCTTGTAATAACATCCCTGACTTTTTACCACGTAATTTATTTCTTGATTTTAATTGATTGATATATTTTGATGTGATAATAATATGTATTATTCTGTTTTCTGATAATGTTAGTATTTTCTTGGACGAGATTGCAAACCTTAAACGAAATCGTTACACACAAATTCACTTTTTTGAAGTCCAGCACAAAGGTTTACCGTGTGTCTTTTCTGAAGATGAGCCAGTTTTGCCGAGGGAGGGAAAAACACTGAGACGAGAAAAGAATGTTTGTCTCATGGTGATGTAGTTGTTGATGGCATTCATAATTGAGACTGCCCTCTAAAATTGAGCCTTGAAAAAGCCTTCAATTCGCATAATGAATTTGAGTAGTCGTTGGAAACAAGAATAACTAAAGCACAAATAATGTATGTTCACACAATATTCCTATCATATGCAATTCAGGTGCACAAATATTGCACAGGAGCATTAATGATAGTGCTCCACTTGCATGAACCAGGCACAGTTGAGCACCCCATCAATTATCTTATTGTATTAGAGTCTGCAGCCTCGTAGGACAAAGCTCCTCTGTTACAGCCCTGGGTTCAAGTTTGGGTACACTTTAAATCTAATGTTCCCTGGTCTTGTCTCACACAAACAACCAGTGAAGCAACTGGAACTACAAACAAGTGCCGTTAAATCTGTCAAATAAAGTGAAAACTTATATTTTGACACAGCAAAGCTTTCTTTCCATAATTTGTGTCATTTCATGATGTTGGCAATTTGTGCATAATATTTGAGGAAATAAACAGTTGGCCAACTTGTTAATTTAGTGTTTCATTAACAAATGACACAAAGCAAAATGAAGGTAAATTTTGTCTTAATTCTTGCTGAATAAAATATGATCATGTAGAAAATATACACAGCCCTTCTTGATTAAAAAAGACTATGTGCTTAGTTATGGAGTTCCGTATTATGCCATTGGAGGGCGTGTACCTCATTCCACTACACTACATACTACATTACATAATGTTTGACCACACAATAGGCTTGTGATCAAGTAAGAAAGGCTAATTGTAGGCATGCACTTCTCTCTCAGTTATCAACAAATGCAAAATAGCTGCTTTAATTGTTTTCTTAAACATCAGTTTTCAACAAAACACGTCTCAAGTTTCCTCTTCTCATTCTGGCTCCCATTGGCCTCTAGTTAGTCTTCCATGGTGTGCTGACTCACTAGCAGAATGTTAACTATGGGGAACTCTTTGGCAGTGGACAACAGAGTGAAAGAAGAAGTGGGAGTTATGCAGCTGAGCCCACTGTCACTCCACCTACTCCTATTCCCTTACAACACCCCCCCACACACACACATACACCGCCTCTTCTGTGCAGCTGCTAGGAGACAGGGACTGCACGAGCAAACTGGTTTTCCTCATGTCAGTATCCTTTATTTTGCCTTGCTCTCTACTCAAAACTCTTCACATTTTTCTCTATTGAGACGCTCCTCTCCCATCCCATGAAAGATTGTTTTTAAAACATTTCATATATGTAGGAGTGGGCCAAGTACTGGTTTGAGCACCTTTTTGTTCTTATATTGTTTATTTTGATCTGTCAAACTGTTGGGAGTAAACCAACATTTTCTTGTTCTCGCACGCAACCAAATTTTTTACAGATTTTTTGTGTACTGCAAAATGCTCGAGTTCCTGTTTTTTTCTTACAATAATGAAAGTAAAATGTTCACACTTATATTTTCATTTGGTAGGGAGACCACGGAACAAGCTCGAGCCAATGGATACTATTTTCGTAAAACAAGTCAAGGAGGGTGGTCCTGCACATGGAGCTGGCCTCTGTACAGGTTGGACTATTGCTATTATCTCTAACGTGGAACCTTGGTTGACAAACCTTATTCATCATGCAGAGTTTCAATAAATACTTGGGACTACATCCATTGAAACAGCTGATATTTGCTTTTAATGTCCTTTAGGTGATCGTATTGTGAAGGTGAATGGGGAAAGTATCATTGGGAAAGCATATTGCGAGGTTATATCTTTGATCCAAGACAGGTGATACACTATAAACAATTGGTTTAATTATGCTCCTGTTTGACTTTGGTCTCATGTTTAATTTGCTTTTTACTTTCTGTCTGTTCCTCGTAGTGGAGAATTTCTGGAACTTTGTGTAATGCCAAAAGATGAGGACATATTACAACTGGTATGAATTTAATTCTTTTGTGTGTGTGTGTGTGTGTGTTACTGCAAGTACAATTTGTTCTTTTTTTAGAATAGAAATGACCCTCTTGCTTGCATCTTGTCCCAGAGAGCTGCTCCAGTTTTAGTCCATGACAGGAATCCTAAAATGCAGCCATCCCATCCTACAAGGGTTCTCTCTATTGAGGACTCCTAATTAGGACAAATCAGCATTTTTGCATTCTATCTCTTCCTAATTATATATTTTTTAATCATACACTTCCAAACTAATAAACCTACCATAATTTCTCAAGTATATTATATTTGTATGTATTGTACACACCCCCAACAAAAACACTCGCCCAAAAAATATATATAGTAAACATGATAGAAATTGTACGCCTATGCATATCATTGTCTGAATACACCATGCTCTTTGCACATTAGGAGCAAAGTGAAGCTGCACTAAACTCCTAAGTGCAACAATAATTGCAGATGGCAAGGAATCACTTCTGAGTGTTTGACAGCCTCCTTGTATAATGAAATCCAATCACTGTTAACCTAAACCCTCCCCTGTGTGCGTACTCTCTATGGCTGTGTCTATTGACAACACTAAGGAACAATTTGGAAAAATCTGTTGAGTTAGATTTCATTTATTCATTTTCTGGGTTCTCTGGGTACTCCGGTTTCTTCCCACATCCCAAAAACATGACATGTAGGCTGGTTGAACACTCTAAATTGCCCCTAGATATGAGTGTGAATGGTTGACCATCTCCTTGTGTCTTGCAATTGCCTGGCCATCAATTCAGGGTGTCCCCGCCTGGTGTCTATAATTAGCTGGGATGGGCTCCAGCACCCTTGCGACCCTTGTGAGGATAAGCGGTTCAGAAAATGAATGAATAAATATTATCCTGTAGTGTATCGTACTACCAAATACAAAATGCCCCGAATATGTAGTGGTGAAAGGCCACCTTTGTATTCGTATGTCCAATATTTTTCTGAAGATATGGAATCAAAACTATATTATGATGATCACAGCTGTCATTATCCCATTCCTGTATACTACTCCAGCTCTACCTGGTCCAAGCCCCTTCCTGTAGTCTTCCTTTGTTTCCATAGTCTCCCGAGTGTCTAATGCCTTTGTTGTCATGTTGCCGAAAGCACTACTGAACATCAGTTGGCCTCCAGCCATATGGAACTTTGGAAAGGCAGAAAGACTGGTCGAATTTGTCCGTTAAATGTTGAGGATATGCACACATACTAGCAAGATGACATTTCACTGTGGTAGGCAGCACACAGACTGCTTGGAAACAGCCAATAGTTGCTTAGCAAACAGCGAAACTCAGGGAGAAGAAAAGAGAGGGAATTACATGTCAGGGAAGATGAGGAAATGCCTAAAAAGAATGGAGGGTAAGCAGAATCGATAGGATGAAATCAGCTGACTGCCTTGTGTTTTTAACAGGTTGATGCTGGAGGGGGGAGTGCAAGAGAGGGAAAGAAAGATTGGGAGGGGGAGCTCTACCATCAGAGCGGAATGTATAATCAGCAGCTGCTGCTTCTGTCATGTGAGCAGCAGAAGAGGGAGGGAGTGGGAGACGTAGACTCGAGGCACCTCATTCAGTTTGTGCAATGTGACTGAGTATGGAATACAACCGTGGAAGCTTATCGGCAACATGAGAGGCAAGCTTGCGGTCCTGCCGCCTCGCCCAGGACTGACTGTCACAGGCAGGTCGTAACGTGGCAACGCTCTACTTCACGTACGCTTCCTCTCCCTCCCTCTGTATTACTGTGGCTTGAGCATATTTTTAGCGTTTCAAATTCAGACAATCTGTTTAGCTGTTTGATGTTCTCGTCTTTTAATCCGATCATTTCCCAACAGCATGTTTGTCCCATTCTTCTGGTATCCTCCTCTTTTCTGTCTCCATTTCTTAACGCTCTTGTCTGTTCAAACGGCAGCCTTTTTTTCCGGATGCAACTAGTCTGGTAAGCAAACTGCTCTCTAGTTCGCCATTTGATATGAACATGCAGTGCATATATTTTGCACGTCATGGACTGCATGTCATCGTAATGGTTACAGGCTGTAGTTTACATTACTGCTGTTGCTTGACTACTGGGTAGTCATTCAGATATACTGTAGAAATGGCTGATTCATGGCGTTACCTGTTAGATTAAGACCTCCTGCTGACATCCCTGTCTTCATTCTACTTGTCATATATCATTACTGTCATAAAGATCAGTGACCTCCGAACTCTTTTGCATGTTTATGCTTCACGAAGGGTGGGGGGTGGAGCCAAACACATTGATTGTTGCCCACACATTATGTAATATTTTTTTTAATTTTTTACAACCGCTGGATTAAAGTCCATATGGGCCAACACTTAGACAGCGCTTTGCTTCTTGCAAAACAATACAGTATGTTAGGAATTTAACAGAGTCCACCAAGACATTTTGTAAAAAGTGAAAAGCTCTCTACATGTAGTAATCAAATAATTCCTTAATCATACACACACTGCACTATACAAATCATTACTGTCCAGTGCCCATGTTCATATAGGCCCTGGAGTGTAATCAGGCTAAATATAGTTCTCACAATGAGGGAGGGGAACCTCCGGTCTCTGTAAAGCATCTGTCAGTCTGACCTGGGTAAATTGACACATACGTTATTAATTATTATTCCCATCCACAGATTTGATTATCTTGAAAATACATTCACACATTTGAATCAAGCAAGTGACCAAGATAAATTCCTCTCCAGTACATTGTTGCCCCCGAGCTCTATAAATCCACTATCTTTGACATGCATGGGATGTATATTACCGTCAACGGAGAAAAGGATAATGAGTAAAAAATGTAGCATTAATTTAAAATGAGTCAATAAGAACCACTGCTGACACTCCCAGTGCCTCCACTCACTCACATTACAAAATGTCCCACCCACACATACACACCCGCTTTTAGTTATGTTCCACTCGACTTCTTTTAGGATCAACTGGCTTACTGTTGACTATTACACACACCTCCTTGTCTATTTTAACACAAGTTTATTTCTCTGTTTCCAGGCCTACTCACAGGATGCGTACCTCCGTGGCCACAGCAGCTACACTGGAAATGCCTGTCACATTCCTGAGCCGCCCCCTGCATGCTACCCCAGAGTAGACTGTAAGCCTACGGGCATGGCCCAGGTGACAGACTCGGTGGGTTTGGGCATTAGGGGCTCAATAGCAGCCCCAGACCATGGGTACCGCAAGGAGATCACCGTGCCCCCATCCCTTCCTGCTAAATCATTTCCAAAAAGTCAAATGGCGGTATGTGTGCGCAACGACAGCGTGAGGACAATGGTGATTCCACCTGAGCACATGGGCCGTGGTATGGGTCCAGCACATAGAATAGATTACATGGACCCTGCATTAATGAAGATGAGGCCTGCATCATTAGCCCAGTATCCCCACCCTCGAAAGACAGACGTCTACTCCAGCGGACCAGGACCAACTTCTTATCGAGGCCCGATGCATTACTACCCAGCCGCTCAACCAAATATTGATTGGCGAACCTACCAAACCTATAGGGAATACATTGATAACAAAGGAATACATTCTCATGGTAGTCGTACTATCCAGGAGAGACTTGATAGCCTGCGATCTTCCAATCAAAATAGTTTTGAAACTCCACATCATATTCCCCAGATGGGCTGGGGCCCAAAGGGGATACGTCGGAGGAGTACATCCCATGAACGTTCTTACCACGGACCACCCCCTCACTTCCAAATTGCCCCACGTAGTGCCTCTCAGGACCGCATGACCAGTTCCGAGAGAATCAGCCACGCTAGGAACTGGCCACCGAGGAGTGTGTCTCAAGATGGCCTCATCCACAAAGCACGGTCACACTCAATAGACTATGTTGACCCCACAGAGATTGCACAGCCTGTCGAAAGGAGAGGTTATCAAAGGGCTGAACCTGGTACGAGGCCAAGCAGGCAGTCCATGCCGAGACAGGCCATGCTTTCCAGGCCTTCTTTTGGATACAACAGTGGCAAGAGAGGGCCAAACAATCCGATGTACACAAAAGGACCGGATTCTCTCCAGACCCACTCTTCATCTATTCTCCCTGAAAGACAGATCAATTTTACAACGAAAACAAGTGGTGACCAAAAAGCTCCAGTCAAAGCTAACCATCCGGGCCACATGAACCATCAAACCCACTACAGGGTGAGAGCTGAAAGTGCAAAACCAGTGGAGGTCAAGAGAGACATTGCCTCCGTGGGGAAAAGATCTTCTTCTTGCTCTTTCCAAAAACAGATGTCTGAGCGTCATGGCATCCTCAAGCCATCCCATGAAGAGTCTCAAAGCCAGAAAACTGAATGTAGCCTCTCCGAGTCCGGAGTTGTCATGAGACCTAAACCACCCTCTGGGAAGCATCCCAGCCCTCTCCGCCACCCTTCCTACATCCTGGCTGTGAATGATGACGATGGGCCAGACTCAACCGCATATGTAGCGACTTGTTGGCTCCCCAACGATGCACGTAGGGAGATGCATATTCGTCGCCTCGGAGAACGTCACACCTCCTCCTCCAGCAATCTAGATGAGTCGTTGGATTCTATTCCATTCATTGGTAAGAGGAAACTATATAGGTTTCTTGATCTTTGTTGCCATGGAAACTGCAGTAGTAACATGAATCAGACCACCAACGGTTTTGCAGAATACTAAACTTTACGTCTTTAATTGCTCATTTCACATATATGCAGTTTGGTTTGTGACATTTACATGCTGAAAAGATGCTCAAAAACATTATCTTTCAAGAATGTTAGCATTATTTAGTAGTGATGGCCTTAATGGAGTGTTAGTAAGCAGGGTCTTGCTGGGAAATTCAATTTTCATGGCATCTGTATAGGAGGCTGTTTAGTGAAATATTTTTATTTTTCAGAGACAATACACTTGTTTATTTGGTTTTCTTGCAAGAAGTCGCAAACAAGATGGCAGGCAGTGACGAGTGATAAACAGTTAGCGGGCAAAATCTCCAATATACAAACACTACTTATGTATTAGGACCAGAGATCGTTGAGAAAGAAGCTCAAAATATATATAGGCGACAAACTTGAAGTATAGTTTTAAGCCCATAATTTGACGGGTGGCCTAACAGAAAGCCTTTGAACCATCACCAATTAAAAAATAGGCCTTCAAATGTCCACAGGCCTACTCTTATTTTTTGGGAAGGAAACTTGCGCAAATTCCTTTTGTAAAGCACAGAGCTGTGACGGTGCTGAAAGTAGATTAGTAGCTACATATGGCATACATACCACTTTGGCAAATTAAGAGTTTCATGCACTTTAGCGTCTTAGCATAAACACATGCATCCATGATGCATCACATGATATGTAAACAAATAGTTGTTGTCCTGTTGCTTTCCAAAGTGTGTAAGGCAGTTGTTTTTCAAGTCTGTTATGAGGGATCGATCTGTTTGCCCTGGACCGAGATTTTAAAGTTGGCTACAGTACACAATAGTTTTATATTTCCCCCAAAGGTTTTGCATTACTTTAATTCAGCAAACATGTTTTCCTGTGCATTTGCAATTGAGATTGACTAGCAATCCTTCTGAAAACCTTGCTGTCCTCCATGTATTGTTAGTTTGTGGAGTTGGCATGACAGTCCAGGTGCACACAAAGCAAACTGTGACGGTGCTAAAACGCTAGGACTACCATTCTGGGAATAGTGCCATGGCCCAGGAGAACAGTGTCTTGATTGAGCTAGCTGAAGAGCCGCCCTCAATGGTCTTTGTGAATGGCCCCAGTCACATTGATCAGCTTTTGTACCCATCACCCACGTTTTTTGTAGCACGGTTATACATTTCATATCTATTTTTTAGAAACGGTTGCAATCGCTAATATTTGTGTACTACTAAACTGGATTCAGATTGAGAAGATCCCATTAACATAATACAATACCTATGAAATACTAACTGTTAAAAGTTGTAATTGCTGGGTCAGTAAGACAGGCTGTCAAGAAAGACCAATATTAACTTGTCCCCATAAACCTTTTTCCAGATGGTGATGTTGGTTTTAGTTTGCCCTGCTTAAAAGTTTGGTACAAGCTTGATCTGGGACGGTGTTTTTAAATTTAGCTCCAAATGTATCTGTAGGGAAAAGCTTTATAATTTGAAAGGATGTTTTTTTTTCGACCTGTAGATCAAGAGGTGGTTAAATATATACTTGCACATATGTACTAATCTCTTCATCAAGTTGTGTTCAGGTGTCAGTTGGTTTCTAAGTGTCATAATTCATTTATTCATCTTCCATACAGTTTATCCTCACAAGGGTCGCTGGGTGTGCTGGAACCTATCCCAGCCAACCAGCGAGGGACACCCAGAATTGGTTGCCAGCCAATTGTAGGGCAAAATGAAAAAGATATCCAACCACGCTCACAATCCCACCGCCACAGAGTGGAAATCAAACCCACACTACCCGCATCAAAGTCAGGCGGGAGAACTTTACTGCACTATCGGTGGCCCAAGTGTTATAATGTCTTAATTAAATTACACATTATTTGAAGTTGATGATGACATTTTTCTGTACAGTGAGGAGTAAAAGGTTACCTTTTGAATTGTTTTATTGTCTATTGTAATTTTATTTTGACCTATTTTGGGTAAATCTCAATTTCCTAAGTGTTGAGTGCTATTCATATACTAAATGCAGTGTATTTGAAGTTAACTGTGGAAATGTAATTTAAAATAGATACTTGAACTTGTGCTGCTTTAGTCTATGATACACATTTTAAACTTTAACAAAAATTGTTGTCGTTTTTTTTAATGTTCCTTTTTTAACAATCTCTTCTGTTTTTCTATTTTAATAGATGAGCCTGTAAGCCCCAGTGTTGACAGAGATGCTGCTCCCATTCCACCCTCTGCAGTCATATCTGTGCCACCCTCAATAGCTACAGGTCCTTCCAGTCCAGATTCACCATGTCCTCCCATTCGCCGACAGCTGTCACATGACCAAGGTAAAAGGCTTTAGGCATATTAAATCATGATCAAAACAATATAGTCTTCACGTTGTTAACTTTGTGAGCAACACTGACAGTCTCACAACTTCGAAAGTCACTGAATTTGATATGTTCTGCTTTAGAATCCCTCAGAAGTGCTCTGCTAGAGTCGGAATCTGCCAGCCAAACTGAGCGGTCCAAATCCTACGATGAAGGTCTGGACAATTACCAAGAGGAGGGGAGAGGGTATGTTCAAACTCATATTCAGTGACTGCTCATATCATTTATTGTTTGCATAACGTTTTTATTATGCACTCTCTTTTTGTGCCCAGACGACCTTCTAGTCGGCACATGCCAAGTCTCAGAGGCCTCAGAAAGGTGAGCTTCATGACATATAGTAAGGGGCGTGGTACATTTGGGGTCATCGTGCTTTACAAACTGCATCTTTTTCATATGCCTGTCGTTGTGAAAGGCTTTGGATGGCCATAAATCCTCCGGGGATTCGGGATCTCGGAGAGATTCCTCTGCTGATGTTTTTGCTGATTCTTCTAAGGAAGGGTTGCTCAACTTTAGGCAATTTTGTACAGACAAAAATAAGGTAATCCTGACCGGTCATGCTTTTGGTTGAAGGAAAAAAATAGCTGGATTGACATTAGATACACCATGTCTCTTCTCTGTAGCGTGTCAGTGGGGGGATGAAGTCATGGAAGCAGATGTATGCAGTTCTTCAAGGTCATACACTGACCCTCTTCAGGGACAGGAAAGATGCACTCCCACACGTCAACACGCCGCCTGACGAAGAACCGCTACGAATCAGCATTAAAGCCTGCCTGATTGACATCTCCTATAGCGACACTCGCCGCAAGAATGTACTCCGTCTGACCACCTCCGATTGCGAGTACTTGTTCCAGGCTGAAGGGAGGGAAGACATGTTGACCTGGATTAAAGTCATTCAGGAAAACAGTAATCCAGATGAAGAGGTGAGTTTGCGCTTTAAGTGTGGGGAAAAAAACACACTTGATTCAATGCTAGTCAAAATGCACTTCTGTTATTACAGTAGAACTCAAAATTGTCGTTTACCTTTTTTTTCAGAATGCTACAGTTACAAGTGAGGATTTGATCAGTCGCAAGATCAAAGAATACACCTCGATGAGGTCGGAAGGCTAACAATTATTGCTACTTAACCACATATCAAAAATGATTCATAAATTCTTACGTATGCTTTATTTATCAGTGCGCCCAGCAGTAGATCTGAACCATCGCCCAAAACCTCCCGTCAGTCTTTGAGCATCAAACAAGCCTTTTTAGGAGGAAAGACTGACAGCAAAAGTCACAGTCCTCATTCACCTAAATCAGATGAGCGGAGGGCATTGCGAGGTACTTGAGAAGCTGCCATTAAACATGGTGTCACATCATTTGCCGGAGCTCATCATAACTAATAACCATACTTACTATTTAGATGAGGCCAGTCCACCAAGGGACAGAGGGGCATGGAAAATTGGCATCCCAGGGATTATTAGGAAGCCCTTCGAAAAGAAGACACCGGCTGGGGTCACGTTCGGCGTGCGGCTGGATGACTGTCCTCCCGCACAGATTTGCAGGGTGAGTCAGTGCTTCACACCTGCAGAAAAGTCAGACTAACTGAGTGATTAATCAATTTAAGCGATCTTTCATTGCCAGGCCCAATTAACTCTTTAAATGCCAATGATGATGATAGTTGTCCAATCATAGGGCTCTTTTCATGCTTCTAATATGAATTTAACCAGTTTAAATTGATTGGATGTGTTACGCTGTCAATGGCATCTACCGTATTTTATACTGTTACATACCTGTCAACATCTGCCGATAACTGCCCTTATAAATGATTATTGATTCCCCTTACAAACCCCCAAAAAACCTTACAAACACCGTACGACTCGTACGGTGTTTGTAAGGTTTTTTTGGGGTTTGTAAGGGGAATCAATAATCATTTATAAGGGCAGTTATCGGCAGAGGTTGACAGGTATGCTGTTAGTCTCAGTTATTTCATGAAGTTATTCACACACTCATATCATTTAACATGTCATTTTTACATTGAACCACAGGAGGGTGCTCTAAGAGGCCTTGTTTTGATTTTTATCTTGACTTGACAAGATACGTGATGTGTTTTACTAGTTTGTTCCCCTGATCGTGGAAGTGTGTTGTACTGTGGTGGAGGACAGAGGCCTGGATTACACCGGGATCTACAGAGTTCCTGGAAACAATGCTGCCATCTCTAACATGCAAGAGGAGCTCAACACGAAAGGCATTGCTGACATAGACATCCAAGAGGATGTAAGTGAATGCAGTGTTACTTCAGGCTTTTGCTTTCAGTCTGGCTAATGCACTTCAAACCATCTCACTTTTTCTGCAGAAATGGAGAGATCTCAATGTCATCAGCAGCTTACTCAAGTCTTTTTTCCGGAAATTACCAGAACCCTTGTTTACAAACGGTGAGAGTTCAAGTGATAAACATTGCACAAAAAGCAATTGTGTTGGAATATTTTCTGGAAAAACTGCATATCATCTCATTCTTTTCTTAATGCTCTCAACAGAGAAGTATGCTGACTTTATTGAAGCGAACAGAATAGAAGACTCTGTCGAGAGACTTAAAGAGCTAAAGAAGCTGGTAAGGAATCTTGGCACCACTCGGCACAGCACTTTTTTTGAAACATATAATTGTTCTGGGAAGCACTTTGAAGACTAACTCTCCTTTTGCCTTCAGATCTACGAACTGCCCGATTACCACTACGAAACTCTAAAATTTCTCTGTGCGCACCTCAAGAAGGTTTCTGACAACTGTGAGAAAAACAAGGTGCAACTTGTAATATTCCTGTCATCACATTTGTATCAGCCTTCCCTTCAGGGTAAAAGCTCAGTCTCAACTTTGTCTGTTTAGATGGAACCTCGAAACCTGGCAATTGTGTTTGGGCCAACACTGGTCCGAACGTCTGAGGACAACATGACAAATATGGTCAATCACATGCCAGACCAGTGCAAGATAGTTGAGAACCTAATCCAACAATATGACTGGTTCTTCACTAAAGACTGCGATGAAGATCCTGTCGTATGTATATTAGAATTTATTTTTATTTATTTATTTTTTAACGTCTAAATTTGGTACCAGTAGGGTTGGTATTTAAAAATATAATCTCAGATTCTCAGAGGTTGTTTTTCACGATTTTTTTTTCCTCCCCCTATTTTATTTTATTTTTTTAAAGAAGACCATAAGGACAAATTACATAGAAAACACAAAACATCTTTAAACTTTCAATGAGCACTCATTCAACTCTTTGGCTGAGTTCATTGACCTCTCCAAGTGAAAATGGATTGGAATGCATTATAATTTTAATCAACCACAGTTAAAAAAAACAACTTTGAATTTATTCTTAAAATTGGTTTATCACTTAGACTTAGGTGGTGGCTTTATATTTTCTTTCTTCTTGCAGACCACAGCCGAGCAGGAAAGCACAGTACAGTCTCAGCCTGTGCCCAACATCGACCACCTGCTCTCCAACATCGGAAAGACTGCAGCTTCGCCCGGCGAAGTCTCAGGTAAAGCGAGAGAAATTGTGCTCTCAAACAATATATCACGTTCAAATATTTGTCCATGTCAACTAAGTTTGATTCCATTGCTATTTTAATGAACGGCACATATATTTATAGATGTATTAATTCTTAACTTTATGCCTGTGAGTTTTAACATGCTCAGAGCAAAGGCAGTTTTTATTTGTGGTTTGACCGTTTAAGAAATGTAAAGCTATTTGTGACATTTCTTTTTTATTTATTTATTTTCCCCATGAAATCTGTTTTCGTTTCATTGTTATATAGTTCAAAATTTCCAAGTTGTTTTTGTTCTTTTCTTTGCTTTTTACTTTCTTTCTTGTCACCCAAGCCATTTTTTCTTCTCCCTGTGCTTTACCTGTGTCCAGACGACTACTTTTCTTTCAGTTCTTTTTTTTCCCTTACCTCCTCGTCTCACATAGCTGGCATGTTCTCTCACAGAACTAAAATCAAATTTAACAAACTAATGGAAGTTTTTTTTTAACCCTCTTGTGTGCAGTGTGTTGTTTCTCTCCCCTATCTATCCCTTGTCCAGCACTCACACATGACCCAATCTTGACACAGGCCAACTGGGCGGCGTCTATCACTCGATGATGTCACTGATGGACTCTGTTTTGTCAGTGGTGGACAACTGGGACTGTAGGAAGAAGGACGAGTGTTGTGCCCAGTGTAGCTGCCTAGTCTGCAGAAGCCCGCAGCTCTTTTAAATTGAGGGCGAAAAAGGAGGAAAAGAGATTTAAAAAAAAAACAAAAGAAAGAAAGAGAAGTCGATGTTTGTCATTTTCCTTGTGGTGTGCACGTCTCACATTTAAAGCAATACCCTGCATTAAGGGCATACAGAACCATGTCGCCGTGCGTTCTCTCAAAAGCCCTTTTGCTGTCTCTTGTTGTTTCTAAAGCTGATCGCAAGGACAAGTAGCATGGTACGGTCAACGTCAGGTTCTCTCCGATCATGTAGCGTAATCTGTCATGATGTCTGGGGGTGCGGGGCCATAGCGCTGGGACTGAGCTGGATACTTCCAGGCACACATGCAATCGCGAACAAACCATCACAAATTCACACCAGTGTTTTTGAGGATGGGATAAGGTCATTTTTATTTCATTATGTTAATTCTGTCACCCGTCTCAGTCTTATTTCATCTTGGTACTTGGTACAATAGGCAAGTCTCCCCACAATACACAAATATACCGTGGATTTCACCCCAAGAACATTTCCAAAGGCCATTTTGTGGAACTCTGGACAGGAACTTGAGTCACGTTACGAGCAGATACGGATAGCTACACTTGGTTGTGGTATATAGAGTTCCCTTTTCACCTTTGTTCTTGCTCCCTCTGTAAGCTAATGAGATCCCTGCAGGATGTGGGACGCTCGCACAGGTGTGAGCTTGTGATATTGTGGAAACCTTTTTTTTTTTTATCGAAATGTGCAATTCTGCACATTTTGATCTGCTCCAAGTGATGATAGTGCTGCTATTTCTGGTGTCTATATTCTATATAGATATAGATTTACTTGCGATATTTAAACTTATTTTTTGGGTTAGTAACTATTTGAGGGAATTTAAGAAAGTGTACTTGGCGCCCACTATGGGGATCTCACATTTTGGGTCATTCAGGCCTCATTATTAACATTTTTATACAAGTGTGGCCTACATCACTCTAGGTCTCAATTATATTATTTTTAGATCGTCCAGAGAGAAGTCTTGAAAACTCGCTTTGTTCTTGTTCTTGGAGAGAGGTGAAGGGAAATTGCTACTTTGTTATTTGTGCGCAGATTATACTGAAATTCGGTAGGTTGGGATATTCCAAGAATGTAAGCACATCTATCCTTGTAGCCCGATTTATTTATTTTTTTATTGCAGACTTTAAATTGCCACTCCATTGTTCGAGGATGGACTTATTCTTGCCTCTAGGTTAGCCAGTATTTTTTTTGTATTTGTGTACAGTAATATAATGCTTGCAGAAAAATAACATCACAATACTATAGAATAGTATTGTTGGAAAAAGAAATTGTCCTAGAGAATTGTTGTGGCAGGCTTTATCTAGATGCCCTTTGATATCTAAATTACTTCCAGCGGAATTCAGAGCTTATCTCCTCGTTGTGGATTTCAGAGGTATATTATCTTATCAATTTAAAAAGGCCTTGTTTTGTTTGTTGTATGTAAATACCATGGTGCATGATATAGGAAGAGTCCAAGTAGTGTAGTTTCTACACAGATCTAATGTGAAGACTTGCCAGAAAACATACACTCACTGATTTGTTCAGCTCAGGACCCTCAAGTGTTTTAAGTCAGTGCGAGCGCATCACGCCGTCCTCTTTATGACGCCTTTTGAGTTGGGGGAATGAATACCTACAGCCGGTTAGTGACGACACGTGATGCTCCGTGACTGACGTTTTGTGTCCGTGATGTGCCGTCGTTGCTTCCATCGTCACCCGAGCATGAACCGCTTGTGACCGTCTTTGTTTGAACGGCCTGGGCTTTCACGTCCCCAATTTCTCTCTCGCTCTCTTTGTCTCATGCGTCATCTCAGGCTTGGTTTCCTGCTGCCTCCTCTTTCTCGTCTCCACAAACCGCTTACTTAGTGAGGTTGTGGTTACTCGTCCTTGTCAACTGTCATCTCGCTTCATCCAGCTGCTCTCCGTAAAGCTTATGTCTGTCAAAGATGATGTTAGCAAGCCATCAACCTGCTCCTTTTTCTCCTCCTCCTCTTGAAATGATTGAGTTGCTTTCACAAGGCCACCGTCGGCCCACTTCTAATGATTCTCTTCTTGTCGATACAGATTCAGCATGTAGTGACTCCTCCAAATCAAAGGTGACGTTCTCTTTTTGTTTTCCTCCCGGCAAGTTGTTTGCTCCTGCCCAGGTTCAGTCACGTAACGCTGGACTTTGTTGTCTTTTTTTGCAGGGCCTTTGGGCATCCGGGAAGGATCAGTGTAGCAAAGAGATGCTACGCTCCTCCTTTTTCGTCAGCCGCAAGCGCAAGAAGCCCAAAGACAAAGCGCAGCCCAGCAGTTCAGATGATGACCTGGACGGCTTTCACAGGAGGGGGATCCTGGGAGAGAGGCCAACGCCACCGCAACAGCAGGCTCTCTGGTCTTCGGAGAGTCGCACTGAGGAGGAAGAGGACGGCACCAGCGAAAAAGAACGGCCGAGGAGCAGCTCGGAGGAACGGCTCGAGAAAAGCGACGGGACCGAGGAGCCGGCGGAACTCACGCCGGCCTCTCACTCGCCAAGCTTCAACTGCACCGCGGGGGCGGCACCTCAATCCTCGTTGTCGGACCCCCCCTCCACCTGTGACGACACGGTGTCCGACCTGGGTACAATGAACAGCACGAGCTCTCGGGCCTCCGTGCCGAGAGCCAGGCGCTGGAGGACGGCGGCGCCGGGACAAGACGGCGGCGCCAGCGGGCCGGGAGCAGAAGTGTGCTCCATCACCTCAGACTATTCCACCACGTCGTCCATGACCTTCATGACGGGCGGCGAGGTCAACACGCTGAGTCCCGAAGTCTGCTCCGTGACGGAGAGCAGGGGCGGGGACGACGACGCCGACGACGAGCGCAGCGAACTCTTCAGCGAGGGTCGCCCCGTGGAGACGGACAGCGAGAGCGACATTTCCGTCTTCGCCGTGGCCAGGGACGGGACGGCGGCCGAGCGTCGAGAGCCACACGGGGCTCCCCGACCTTTGGCCTCGCACAGGCTCATCGACTGCGATACGTTGTCTAGAAAAAAAGCCGCCCGCCAGAAGACGGACAGCGAGTCTTCGCTGGACGCCTCACGCGGCGACAAAGATTCCAACCGACTGTCACAGCTTTCGGTCAAAGGTCGTTCCACCGGCAGCTTAAGCTCGTCGTCCCGCGGCGAGCTGGATAAAGCGGAGCCAACGTGGAAGCTGAAGATCACGGACCGGCTGAAAGTGCGTCTGCGCGTGTCGGTGGACGACATGTTTGGAGTGGGAAGCCAGCGGAGCGGCGAGGGTCGCAGTAAGAAGAAGAACATCCGACGCAGACACACCATGGGCGGCCAGCGGGACTTTGCCGAGCTGTCGGTACTGGGCGACTGGCCGCAGCACGCCCTCTCTTCCGGCTCCCGCTCCGAGCTGTCGGCCGTGGACCGCCTGCGACCCAAATGCAGCTCCCAGGATTTCTCCATCGGCGACTGGATCGCACGCGAACGCCACCGCACCAGCAATCCCGAGGTGAGCCTGGACCCGAGCGAGCAGCCGGGCGGGCTCTACGTGGGCGGCGACCCTCACGGCTTCAGAGCCTCGTCCTCCTCGGAAGCCGCGCGTCGGAACGCCGAGGCGTCCAACGGTGACACGCCGCAGGCAAAGAGCCTGAGTTTGTCGGCCACGGCGCATCCACACAAGCTGACGAGTTCCCAGGTGGTACACTCGCGCTTCTATCAGTACCTGTGAGTTTGCGTGTGCGTAATAGAGGAGTTTTTTTTTTTTCATTCAAGTCCGAGTGGTGTTGGTGAATGAGACATGTTCCACACATATTGCCATGTGAAGTGCGTGCGAGACAATAGATGTGTTTAAAGGCATGAAAAACATACGGTTCATAATTCTATTTTTTTATTGACGACCGAAGCGGGACCAGACCAGGACTTCCCTTCCACTCTCTTTCCGCAAATACCCGTCACACTTGAGGATGAAACTCCGCCATGGCACATTCATGAAGTTTTAGCCCGATGGATTTAAGGATTAGATTTGAAGAAAGAATGGAAAAAAAGGTATAGATTCGTAGTTTATGCAGATTAGCTATTTTTGTGAAAAGAAGGGTTACAACATATGTGAACTATTAAATGAAGAATGTACAGACGTGCTCACCGTATTTCCGACTAAAAGCTTTAGATGTTTGTGTTTCTGCCAAAATGTTCCTATCTGCTGTGTGTGTACTTGAAATGTATTTTTTGGTACGACATGCGTGATGACTGCCAACCAGCTTTTTGCTGGTTTTCCAAAGGTACATCGCTGAGAAAAAATGGTGGATTTACAGTATGCACATGTTATATAATACACTTCTTTGTGGTCCTAGAGAGCAGTGAACAAAATGGATTGAAACAAACAAACAAAATCAGCAGAAAATGAATTGTCAATTGCAAAAAAATATATACATTTTAAAAAAAACAACAGGAAGTGCCTGACAATGAAATGTTAAGAGTGCCATATTGTCTCGTTATACTGTACTGTGAAAGACTTCTTTTTTATCGTTGACTGTCGTTCTACAGGTTCTTCATTAGAATAATGCCGATCTTCCATTCCTGAGGCATTCCACTCTGGTCTTAACACATTTTTTTACATTGTTTCCACTTTTTGTTTGATTTTTTTTAGCAACTTCAATTATAAATATTTACTGTAAGATAAGTAACTTAATTGTACATATTGAACTTATGTTTTAGCTGCTTCTGTTTTCCATTTTGCTTTGTTGGATTCTGTACATTCATTATGAGAGGATGAAGATGATGCCTGTACGTGTGTATGTGTGGACAGTTTTGGTACGCCAAGGGAGTGAAAAAAATATGTCGACTGTACAAACGCTGCGTTTCTCTTGATTGGGGAGGATTGCATAGACTCCGGAAACACTGGAAATAAATTTTATCAATGGCAATGCCATGTCTGAGTTATTTTGTCCGTTTGCTTTTTATACTTTGTATCAAATTTTGTTTCACGTGAAACAGCACATTAACTCAGTGCTCATTTGACTTAAAAAAATACTTTTAAGTAGTGAATAATTTTAGATTTGAAAACCTTTAACCCAGGGTAAAATTTTTTTTAATTTTTGTAACGTTTTCTAAATAATTGCATAATATGGGAAACTTCGTAAACAGTGTTTATTTTGTTTTTTATTTCTATTTTAGGTTTTTTTTTAAAGCTTTTATTTATATTGTTAATTATTTAATGTATTTCTAACTATAAAACCACAAAAGTTAATAACTCAAAATAAAAATATTCTTCCTAACAATATTAGATTTTTTTTTAATGACCAACAATAATATATACTGTTTTATTTTTTATTAGCAGGAAGTACTACATGGAATTTGAGAACATATTATTAATTTTGGCGTCTTTGATTTCCGGGTCACTGAAGGCATCGATCAAGAATCACG
Source organism: Stigmatopora argus (assembly GCF_051989625.1). Taxonomy (NCBI): domain Eukaryota; kingdom Metazoa; phylum Chordata; class Actinopteri; order Syngnathiformes; family Syngnathidae; genus Stigmatopora; species Stigmatopora argus. Next base: position 8,946,319 of record NC_135398.1, read on the forward strand.
TGCGAGCGTGAAGCGTGCTTGACAGAGACTGCGCGAGTGAGGATGAGGAAAAAGTGAGTTGTTTTTCAATTACTGTTAACGATAAGTTCCTGGTAATCAGTGACTTGTTACCCAGGTTCCATAAAACTGTTGAAATTAGCAACATCATTTTCCGAATGTGCCTTTTTGTCTTTGTTTTGTTATTTAGAAAATCCTGAAACACCGTAGACGTCCGCCAGAGAGCGTTTGCTTCCCGTGACAAAGTGGGATAGACGCGTTGAGCGCAACAAGCCACCCAAAAGGTATGCTTCAAATTGCTTTATGGATGTTGCACACACAAGATCAGGACTCAAACAATGTATTACTTGATACAATTTGTACACCATCTGACTGCAAACCACCTACGCGTACTAATTTAACGGTTTGTGAGAGTTTAAGCCACTTAACACACAAAAATATAATTCACAACATGAGACTTCAACATGGAGGACTTCCAGGATAAACTGCTGATTGGAAATTGACATTCACCAACGGCACCTAATAATAAATACCATGTTTCTCACATTAATTTGTGATGAAATGGTTGGTTTGATTTATGGAATTTTGTTGCTTGCAGATGGATAAAAAATAACTCATATCCCCTCACTTCTGTAGTCAGGTGGGCTTGTAACATTGAAAGTCTGCCCACTTTTAAGGCACGGTGACTAACATAAATAGAGGAGTAAAAGCCATATTTTTGAATATTTATACATATTTGATGGACTACAACATTGTGTCTTTGATTTGTCCAACTAACACAGCCACGTAAAAGTATGAAGGAATCTTGGGGCCATAATGAAAATAAAAATACTATGATTTTTGAGTTATAAAAATGTTTGTTTTATATTATGTATTATATTTATATTATACTATTATAGTTTTATGAGGAACACAATGTATAATTTTAGGATTAATTCAGTTTTGAGAAGTATCATTTGATATTTTCTCAAAAACACAAGTTCTCTTAAAAACACAAAAGCAATTGTTTTTGTTAAAATACATAACTTTAGCTTCATTGAACTCGGGCTTGAATCTCATTGTGTATTATTTTTATTATTATTATTTTCCTTTAGGTGTCATCCTGATTACTTACAGTACAAATAGGGGTAACACCAAACAGAGAGTACTAAAGAACATAAGCAGTTAACTCATTGGCTAGGACTGCCAGTTCAGTCTCCATGAAGATTGGGGGTAATATATTGTACTGAAAAGTGCTGGTTTCCTATAGGCTCAACCATTTCAGTCCTCTTCTACTGTGCCATCATATCCAAAATTGTGGATTTTTTTTCAGGTTTATTGAATTTCTAAGTCAGCTTCTATTTTAATTGTTTATTTATAGATTTCATTCACCCCCCAAAAAATGAAGTGTATGCGTGCCTGCCTCTCGGATGCAAACCAAAGTTGTGCCTCTCCCAAGATACTAATGCTCTGTTTTGATTAACATGAATAAAATGACCAAAAGATACACCATCCATTTAAAAAAAAAATCTGTACAGTGTTACATTGACCTAACTTTGAGATACAAGCTCTTGTCGAGTCAAATTATTTTTGCTTTGACTTGCAAGCAAGCATTTTACGGGCACTAGATGGTTGCTGTGAACTCAACTCACTTGACATCAAGATGCAGTTTGGCAATTCTTAAATCAATGCCTGCAACTGACAGTGATAAACCTAAAAAAAAATTGAACTAAAGGAGCAGACAGTAATCGCTACTGCCAGTCTATCCTACTTGAATTGGATGGAGCGACTATCGCCGTCAATGGCAGCCAATGAAATATGTATAGTGAAAAACTGATCAAACAAGGAGAATTTACATAATTAACTAGTCAAAGTCCAACTGTAATGCTTGAAACTGTTGATTTATTGTTAATCTCCCAGCTACGTCTTTTGAAATTTGCTAACTTTCAGACTGCACATCTGAATGGACGACTCAGATTTTTTTTGCTGTTATCATATACCTTTATGTGTAACTGTTTAGACTATCATTTTCGAAAGTGGCCATAAAATCATTGCGTATTCCTAGAAGCTCAAAGTCAACCATGCACTGGGCCAAAGTGACCTCTGAGCGCAGAAGCATAACAAAATTTGACATTATCAGCCTGAACATGCTTGGTTTCATCCTCCGAGACGTTATTTAGGTAATTGTACAACGGATGTGTTATCCATCTTTGACCACTTTACTCATTTACACAATAACATTTTATGTAACTGTGTCATGAATGCTGCTGACTTTGTGTGACTGGATTGTTTACACCGCAGTCACATTCATTCGTAGACAAAATAAGTCCAAGTTAGTTCATTTCAAGCTGCAATCTGAATCGAATATGTTTCCTAACAGTAGCCAATGTGAATAAAAGAAATTATCTGGTTTGGCTTTAAAACCAAACTGAGGGGAACCATAACTGCCATCGAACTTTAACACCCTGAGGAAAATATTAGGAACATCTCTCAGTATGAGCACAATAAATAAACACACTGTCAAGGTTACAGTATCAAAATGGAGCATTAGAATCGATGCACGAAACGATATTACAGCGTTTGTTTTGTTGTGAACATTTAAGATTGTACCCAATACATGTTCCAGTGAGCGTATTGCCTGGCCTATAGGTTGTCAATATTCCACACTGTTCTCTACTCTTTCCATGAACAATATGTCCAATTGTTTTAAAGGTGCAGTTTGATCTGTTAAAGTTCCGTCCGGAGGGCAGCAGCCAGCACAAAGGTGAGGGCAGAAGTCAAGGCCCGTCGGGTCACTTTGTTGAGTCACTTGTTGCATATTGTGCTGCGTTAACTGGCCGATGGGGCGGGGAGTGTGGATCAATCCACTGAGAGGAGGGGTGGATCTAGCTGTCGTCCTCGTCCGCTTCCTGCTGGTCGTCCTTGGGCGCCTCTGGGATCCGAAAGCACTCCCCGAAAAAGTTGACCAAGGAGCGGCTCAGGTGCTTCTGGGTGTCTCCGCTATGCAGGAAGTGGCCCTCGTCTGGGTAGATCTGATCAGGGAAACAACTTTTTAGAAAATTCAATTGATCCAAATCATAAAATTAAGCATGCAATATATCATTATGAGGGTATCAGAAATCTGTCTTTGCAAGCATTCAAAGAAACCTCCAATAAGGGTAAACCTCCCATTATCTAATTTTTTTCATGATAATGCAATTATTTAGCTAAAAAGTAGACAAATACAAATTATGAGAAATAAGGACTCAAAAGATTCTTAACTATTGAACTTGTGTTAAAATATTTTTGTTTCCATTTTGTAGTTTCTCTTGGCAGTGAGGAAACCTGATGACGTTACAGAAGTACACAAAGCAAAAGGTAACATTTATTTATATTAAATACATTGAGTTTTTGAATGTAAATTACAGTTGTTGGTTATATTTTGCCAAAAATCAGCAAACAAAGTAGAAAAGAGTGTTAGAAGAAGAAAGTATCAAAGTTGTTTTGCCTTTATGCCCATTGGCCTGTTTAGAAACTTGGACTTAAATTTTTTCAAATCTTCAATATGAGAGCCTAAACAAAAGTCAAGTGAAAATAACACATTTGCAAATGTCTGTTTTTAATATGATTAAGGTTTTATAGAATAATAACTGAAAATTACAACCACAATAATGTGCCCATGTTTCATAATCCCCAAACCCAATACTAGCTTTGTAAAGATAGAATTGCTGAAAGGGTTGTGTGCTTAATGAATTGCCTGGTGAGTGTATAAACCCTGAATAAGGTTGGTTCATTTGAAATCTCATTAGTAAGCACAACACACACGGGCGTCGCTCACCTGAAGAGTGTAATTGGCCTTCTTGCTGATTAAATGGTTGATAAACTTGGCTGTGTGCTGAAAGTGAACTTTTTCTACAGACATAAAGAATTAAAACATAGTAAAAAGCAAGCCTGAAGTCTTTGTAGAGCAGTGAAAAGAGTCATTAGATACCATCTGCAGTAGGATGGATAATCAAGTACTGCTTCTGCACCAGCTGACCTGCTCTGTGAGCTAAATTTGACATCTGCGGGATGCAACAAATGCGAGCTGTCATAAATATGCTCTTGTTTGAGATATGATTTGATAAGTGGAGGCATTGAAAATATTACCATGTATACTCTGGAATCAGTCTTTGAGCCTAGATATCGCTCGGAAAATGCTGAGACTGTTGTACAGAAAAAATGTAGATAAACATTCTACATTGTTTGGCACACTATTGTATGCATAAGACATTCCTCATCTCAACCAGCCTTGCTTTGATAAAGAATAAAAGGAATTCCTACCGTAAAGTTCAAAATCTGTGATGGGCGAGACTGCAGTTCCACATTTAAGATGAGTGAACTCATCTGAACTCAGCAGCATTGTGGATAGATATCCTCCATAAGCCTGTATGCAACAAACCAGATGTAAAAGTATATTTCAATATTTATTTCTCAAATAAGAACTGAAAAATCTGGGAAATCTAATACTAGTACATTACCTTTCCATACACGCCCATGCGATTCTTGTCAATGTAAGGCTCTTTGGATATGAACCTGGTAATGACAAATACACAAACAGTCATTAGCTGCCATTCACAGTGCTAGACGTCCAATCTCTTTGAACTGGAAGGGGCTTGTAGGGAAGCCTTGGCAGTTTACCTTATTGGCTGCCATTGATGTCGCTAGACATCCAATCTATTTTGCATGGGAGTGGCGATTGAATGAGTGATCTCATCAGCTGCCAACCTCTCCCAGTCAAAATACATTGGACATCTGCTTTTGTAATGGGTGATCATGAGTTAGTAAATATTCTCATATTTTAAAAATAATAATTATATATATATAATATATATAATGTGTGTGTTATTAGGAGCTGTGATCGGAGTGTATTTGTTTTATTTATTTTAAATCTTATTTGTCACACTTATTCATTCATAATATTATATAAAGCAGTTATGCTTGTGTGTACAAATATATCATTGAGTCCGAGTGTGCTCATAATATATGTAGACATTACATTGTGGGTCATGTAAGCAAATTATTTTGCTATACTAAACCTACATGTCCCAAAATGTGATATTCATATACAATACTGGATGGGAGGTCTTTATAAGGTTTTATTTATTGATTTAATTTATTTATTTTTAAACAAAATATAGTCAGTTGCCCTATATACAAATACTCAGGCTCACCTGAGCGCTTCCAGCTGGTCACGCTCCTCCAGCTTCCCTAACCGCCTGTGCACTTTGTGGAGGAGGTTAGTGCCCTGGAAGCCGCTGCCGTGGCCGTCAAAGCGGATCACCACGGTGCTGAAGCTGCTCACCAGAATAGTGGCCCAGTCCACTTGGAACTGCTCGGTGACCATCTGGCCGCCGGGGGTTCCATCACTTTGTATTTATAGTAAGTTAAGCCTCATTCACATCAACCTACCGCTTTTTTAAAAATGAAAATATGAATACATATAACCAATTGTGTGAAGTCATACTTACACCAGCAGCAGTAAAGGGTAATGGGCTGTGTCTAAAAATCCAGCTGGCTTCAGAATCTGCATGGTTAGGGCTATAGCACGTGCACACAAAATAGTGGATGTTTTATATCAAGTTGGCGCAGTATTGTCGTTGTCAATTACACACAAATGCCTACTGTAGTCATCTATGGTGATGGTCTCGTACTCCACTCTGGGCATCTGCATGTTGTTGTACGTCGTGTTGACTCGCTCATTTGTCTCCACATCCAACAGTTCTGCAGATTAGCAAAACAACTCAGTCTGTGCATGATAGTCTGCACATGATTTGATTTTAAATCTCTCAGAGAGGACACTTACTCTGTTTGTCCTCTGTTCTGTAGATGGCCACGCTAGGAATGTCAGGACCTAAAAGAGTTAAGGAACGATAGATGTATAGACTAACTGATCACAACAAGAAGGGCTTGTGACTATGTCACTGTTGGCAATATATTTTTAACATTTTATTATTCTCTTTGTTGTCTAAATTCTAAAATAAAATAAAAAACCCACTCGCCTCTACAGCTGAGAAGAAAGAAGCGCATGTTGTGACTGAATGACACATCCACATAACCGCACTTGAACTGGCAGGACAGGCAGCAGCGGTTGAAAGGAGGAATCGTGTCTGTGCTGTAAAACGTTGTCATACGCAGGTCACTTAATGGAATGGCCCTGAGCTTTAGGACACTCGAAAAGGGCCTCTCAGCACAAAGCATATATACCTGTACAAGTGCCTCCTCTTGGGATCATCCTCCGTGCTTAGAAAGTATCTGCAAAGTAAACCAGATGTGAGCTCCACCAGTCTGAAACTGCAAACCTGCAAGATGGCGAGCCAACCAACTGACATGAGGTTCCTCTGGTGGTCGTAGGCCAGGATATTGGTGACGTCCCAGTCTCCCGAGGTCAGGGATTGAAGTATGTCTGTGCTTGTGTTTGGCTAAGACGGATAGAAATTGAACAGCCAACCTCAAAGGAAAAACATCCAATTGCCGGATACCCTACCATGGAGGTGGACATAGAAATGTGGAAGAACTTCCCTCTCCCACCCTGAGGAATTGCTCGCGTGAAGAAGAACTTGTGTCCGTCGTGGGAAAAGAGTGGTGCTTCGTTCTGGAGGGAGAAGGGAAATGATATGATCCATGTTCATGCTGGGTAACTTAATGAACATTCTCTTTTTGATGTTTGACACCTACTTGTCTGTGCAACCAGCTTGTGCTCTCATCTTCATGTTTCTAAAAGAAACATCAGAATTTTATTTTACCCTCTAAGACATTTATTCAACTCATTGGCTGCTATTGATAGTGCTAGACGTCCAATTTGGCAGGGGGTGACGACCGCCAGTTTTTTTTTTCAGTGAAAAAAATGATCAGTTGGGACCAGTACTGAGCCTGAACAGGTTAAATGAGCAAAAATTATTTTGGGAGAGCTTGATCTGAATGAAGATAATGTTGTTTGGGTTTCATTCTTAGCGTTGTAAGAAAGACAGCCCTGCCTTATTCATCATGCAGTCCAATTTTGATAATCCCAAGTCGTCGAAGCAACTCTCGGCCTTCTCATACCCAGTTAATTGAGGGGAAGAGATGTGTGCTACAAGACGTAGGCCACATACTGGCAATGTTCCCTCTAATTTTTTGTTTGTCTGGGCAGAAAGACAATCTCCCTGAGCACACTGAGTACTGGTGTGAGCAACATCATTGCTCGCTATGGGCACACACCAGTATTACACCTGCCATAAGCAGTCTACTACACATAAATGATTTAGTAATAATAAAATGTAATGATTAATATCTATGAATGGGCGGCCCGGTGGATGAGTGGTTCGCGCGTCGGCCTCACAGCTAAAAAAAAAAAGGGGGATTTTTTTTTTGTGCGCTCCATATGATTTGCTGTGCACAGAGAAGACGAGAGTAGTGCACAATTGCGCACCTTAGAGGGAACATTGCATACTGGTTGAATACATTGGTGAGGTACAAACTGGTAGTTGTACGTAGGTTAATTTACAAGGTTTTAATGCCCTAATTGAAAAGAGGAGACGAGAACAAAAGTTTTTTTTGACAGGACACAATGTTTGTGTCCTTTTGTCTTAATGTGGATTGATTGGTGTTCTGCGAGAGACGAGAATAGTCGTCGTCCAATCAACAGCCGTGTATTTTTTTTAATGGTCTTGCCCAAGGAAAAGCCCTCAATTGGATATTTATCAGATGGATTTGTAATGCCAGGTTACTTCATTCTGGTTCCAATGAGCGAATTTTAGAAAGCAATTCAATTTTCAGTTCAGGCATTTCAGTTGCACCTTGATACAGACGCCTGTGGTAGCCTCACACAGTGTCAATATGGAGTTGTTCTGTGCTCTGTTCAGCCAGTTGACAGCCAGTTTTGTGCTGGTGGCCCACTTCACCATCGTGATATAATATTCCCTCCTAGAAAAGACAACAAAGACCAGGGACAGTCAGGACTAGCCGCCGTCAGGCTTCCAATGGCCTCTTCAGACGGTCACTTACCCAATTCGGGGGTCATCGGGCTTCTTCATGACCACAGTGTGCAAAGGGCCATTGAGACTCACTACTGATAGGTGCACCACAGGGTTTTCTTCCCCGGCCTGGAGAGGCCCAAAGGCATTCAGGTGCAACGCCAAAAGCCGTGCATGCATTTGACAATGACATCCAAATGTTTGAGTAGTAAATAACTCACCTTTGGGTAATGGTATTCCAAAGTGTTGGGATATGGCGTTCCTGTGAAGAAGGGGACTTCCATCTTTGGCACCAATGTGTCATTGATTGTCATGTAGGCCAGACGCATGCCATCGGGAGACCACCAGTGGGCTTTATAACCTTGAAGAATCTCCTCTGCACCAAAAATAAGAAACGTAACGAAATTCAAAGGTGCTACAAAAGATAATTGCATTTGTTGTGTGTAGAATGTGGATGAATGGGTGACATTGTTTTGTCTAATTAGTTTTAATTAAATTTCATTTAAATTCATTTACTATTCAAAAGGGAAAGTGGCAATTATTGACACATTTTGCATAGATCATTACCGGTACAAAATGACAATAAAACCACATGAAGTGATGCCTTGCGTTACAGTACATTAACGAGTGCCAATTACATTTAATATTAATACTATTAAATCATGATGAACAATGCAACATTGATGTTTAAAAAAAAAAAAAAAAATTCTCCTATATACCTATATTTTAATAAAAACCATCAGCTCCAAGACGTTTTTAGTTCAACAGGGGGCACTAGAGCTTCACAGAAACCAGCCTGTTGCTAGATAAAACAACCTCCAAATTGGCTTTATTAATGAAAAGTTTGTGTCTATTGAATAACACAAGGGTGTAATTACTGTATTATTTAATATTGGTTAGTGCTTCAGGAGAGTTGAGTTAGTTGTCTCCAAGTCATCTCGAACCCAGCAGCAACAATTAGTCACGTTATCTTGGTGGACCAGAGCATCTGGCACAGCCCCAGCATGAGTCCCTGGCTCCACATCCAAAAGTTGCCGTTGGAAAATAAAGCGCATATAAATCTCATTTCGTTTGTGCAGCTCAAGGATGAGAGCAGCACAGAGGGACAATGCAACCTAACCTTGTTTGTTTGTGTGTGTGTGTGGGTGGGTGTGCGTGTGTGAGAATAAGATGTATGATTTATGTATGGGTGATAAATCCTTATGAGGCAGTGGAAGAATGCCACAAAACAAATCTTTACACGCTAATGAAAATGGATGATGTCTTTCATTTGGCTTTCTGGCGGCCACAAAAATGAGATAATCCCATTAATAAGGACACAATTAGAGTCGACCCTTTCAGCAGTTCAACAGAATTAGAGATCCTCAACTGGCATTTTGTAATTGCATTACACATTCATGACATTCAACGATTGTTATTACACGTCTCTTTGAATGAACGACATGAATAATAAAAGCATTTCTCAGAAAATAATTCCCCTTAAATGAACCTAGAAGCTTATCGTGAATGACAGCGGGGTGCGGAAAAACAGAAACCCATTAGTGAGCGATGCTGGTTTGATGTTAGTGGCAACTTGCCAGTAGAGGGCAAAGAGCACACTGTCCTACCAATGACAATAATTCACAGTATTGTCAAGGCTGAAGACAAGTTTATTTATTTATTTTTCAGGTCAATGTGTATTGGCCTCTAACGTCACAATTTAAGGGTGTAAATTGGCAATAAAAAGCAAAGTAAATATTAAAATCGCTACTCATTGTCACTATCGTTTGTATATTATCATTGTGTGGGAAAATTAATATTTTACCCTCACATTTGCCCGTGTCTAATTTTACGATTTAACGATTTAATCTTTTTGACGCCAGGCACTAGTAATTTTAAGTTATCAGGTCCTTGCAACAGAAAGCGTGAGCTCACGTGAACTTGTTTTGGTGGGGTCCATAAAATGTTGTCGTGGATCTTTTAGAGGATTTTTTGCGTTTTTCTTGTCACTAGGAAACTGCTGCCCCTTCAACACATTTTTCTTTTAATCTGCAAACTTACTAGTTGAAGAAAAATACTTGCACTCTTTCAAAAAAATGGGAGACGTTTGAAACCCTGATTGTATCTTAAAAATACATAACCTTTGCCTTTCGTAGATTTCACCTTCTGAAGGAGACATGTTTTATATGTCTGTACATTTGAGATAACCAGGCATTTAGTTGTTTAGTAGAAGTGGCATTAAGGTTTTATTTTTATTTTGTACAATATTTTTATAATCACAAATGCCGTTGTACCAGGTTGGCACAACAATTTGTTTTGAAAGGTCCCAGAATGTAATTTTGCAAGTAATTGTAGTTGGTGCTTTTGGGGCTATTTTCCATATGTTTAATGTCTAATGAATATGAAGCTGACTGGTTTGAATTTTAATACTTTCTGCAATTTGCGATTTGTTGGCCATCGGTGGAGTGGATTTGTCAGTGGGAGGCTCGTCATACGCAATGCATGTGGTGATGTTGAAACATAATAGAGACATGGATTACAATAGTTCTTCAATAGCACCAAGCTGGTCCTGAGAGTGGTCATGAAGAGTTGATCAAGTGGCCATTGATTTATTTAATACATGTTTGCTAAATAGCATGCAGGTGACTTTTACACTTTTCCTTACACATTTTGTTGTGTACTATTGAAGAATGTGTACAAGAGAGTGTAGTGAGTGGTACCTTCATAGAGCCAATCGGCCAGGCCATTAAAGACCACACCTTCTTTTCCGGTGGAAACCAGACGGATTGTGCGACTCTCTACCGTTGCTCTGTAGTAGATGTTGTTTTCAAATATGAAGACCTAGGACCAAATGCAAGCAGAATAGTTAACACACAGTAGCCTGATGTAAAGACCAATACAGTATGAGCACCCTACTACGGCAATGGTATTCAGTTTTTATTGCTATTGTACACCAGGTGTCCGGACAGGATCGCCAATTCTATAGACAATAGAATGCCCCCCAAAAATTTTCAAGGGGGGTTTTGTGAGGGTGGGCAACTCAAGAAATGGTGCAATTTTGACTCTTTATTTTTAGTCTCATTTGATAAATGTCACATTCACCCAACAATAGATCCACACCTTAGGTGTTAAAAGTGAAATTGAACTTCGGCAAATAAAAAAAAAAGCAGCATGCTATAATGAATGTTACTGAATGCCTGAATGGTGTTTAATCAGAGAAAATAGACAATGGAGAGCTAAAAACAACCATCCCAAAGCCAATTAGATACACATTAACTTGTTTAAATGAATGTGTTATTAGATATTTTGTCTAAAATTATTTTAATTTGTTTTAATTTCCGTCTGTCTCATCACTCCTTTTCTCATAGACCACTTTCAGATGTGTGGGTCTGTTTGCATCTGTGTGTGTGTCACAGATTGCTCTGTCACGGCGGAGTAATTGCTTTTGCTTTAATGAGGGCATCTCCATCTCTGTACATCTGATGCTTGACTTCACCAATACTCAAACATTTACATGCTGATGGTGCGCATCATGATTAATTGCTCCATTTCTTAGGTTGGGAGGCCACATTATTTGGTTCAGAAAAGAAATCCATTGAAAATAGGAGAAAAGATGTTAAACTGATTCAAATGCGAGCTCAACTGGCTGGAATTTAATGTAAACAAAGAGCTCAAGAGCAATAAAAAGCCTTAGTTTTAAAAGTTAGGGGGAAGAAAACTAAACAAATTATTAATGAGTATGATCTCGCTGACCCGGCATATCAGTGTGTGGATGAAAATGCCAAAAGCATGAAAACAACAAACTATAATTGTACACTAGTTCTATTTATCTACTTGGGCGCAGCTAGAAAAATCAGTGCCCAAAGTGTTTGGTGACACACGCTGACATTTTTACTCATCGGTTTGGGCCATGTGTTTTGGTTCCCGTGGCGACAATCCAAATAATTAATTCTGTCGCCACGGCGCCATCTGCCATGTTGTCGCTCAACATCGTCTTCTCGCCCCCTTCAGTCCAGAATTTGAAATTAAAGTCCACCTGTAACTAGTTCACTACTTGGCTGCCATTAACGGCACTATACATCAAATACATTAGACAGTCTGATCATACACTGCCAACTCTTCCAGTAAGAAGAATTAGATTTCTATCATTGCCAATGACAGCGGATTAGTTAAGTTTAGCATAACATTCACGATTTTTAGGGCTCTTATTGGCTGCTTTTGACAGGGAGAGGATAGTAGCGAATGATCAATGGTCAAAGTGCTTTGAAACATGAGCATTCGCAGCCAGTCCTCGCAGTTTAAATAAGTTGGACGTCTACCAATTTCTATGTATGTTGACACCAGGTCTTAGTGTGGCTTTTTGGGGTGTTTTAATTTAACAAAAATAGTCAGCTCTTGGGTTAGACACAATTCAGATTTTTATTTATTTTGTAAGTCCTATGGTTCTGTAACATTTGAGGTATTATGGATATGAATGTGTGTCCATCCTTACCAGCTGCTGGCCTTTTGGCCCCCATCCAGCAAACTGCAGCACTGCTTCATGCACTTCAGGGGGATTCAAAGGCCAGGTTTCCCTGTGTTGGATAAACAACATATGTACCATTCATGTACACAGGGTGCTTTTATAACAATAGCATGGAGTGGACTAAGCACGGCCAAGGTTGATACAGTCTCTAAAGAAACATGAAGTGTCTGAAATCTGATTACAGATTTTATATGAGGGTGAGAATTAGACATAGAGGTATTTACAGGACAACTACTATATATGTTGTGAACTAAGTAAATAATCAACACAAAATTGACAGGATAGGAATTGCAAAAAGTAACACGGTGATTAAGCTAATGCAGAGTCCTTGGTAGGGGCTTCTTTTTTACATAAAGGCCCCAAAAAATAATTTGAACAAAGGTTTGAAGGCATATATTTACAGCAATTTTTAGAGACCATGCTCTTTCCACTATGTAATTCACATCATAGGCTTGAATTGAAATTTTCACAGAGCAAAAACAACCTTGTCGTTCTAAATGATGGTGAGAAGTCGGATACTGTCAGGTGCGAGGACATTAAGAAAGTCTTACTGTGTTACAAGGCTGTAAATAATGTACTTGGCCACATAGGAGTGCTGGTAGATCTGCAAAAATAATTATCACCGATAAATGCGGAGAAACCTCAGAGCGAAAAAAGATGCAGCACAAGTTAAAATACTGACGTCCTCACCAATTTCAAGTCAAAGGCAAAGAGCACTTGCTGCAGGTCAGGCGACACTTGATACTTGGCGGCCTTGGATCGTTCCTGGATAGAGAGAGAAAAATAACAAATGACAACTATGCCAACTAATCCTACTGTGACATTTTAAGTGCATTTAAGGTGGACTCACAAACATCTGGTTTGGCACGATGACACGTTTCTCCTCTGTGTCCACATTAAGCTTAATGACATCGCCTTCCCTCGTGCGATACAACAGCTCATTACCTGCACCGTTGTAACAAGATGAATAGATGGCTATGAATAACATTTTAGTAAATGGACAAACAACACTCTTTCAGTGACAGCGATGACGATAGAAATGCAGTCTTGCGGATCTTTCATCCTTCTTTCAATCAATTTCGTAATTTGATTGGCAATTTTAGTCTATTTCAATCACTTGGTCACAAGTAGGCTTCTTTTCCTTTTGAGCTGCTGGGCTATATTAAGTTAAAAGTTTGGAACAAATAAGCAAATGTATTTCAGATTATAAAATTGCTCACATTTGTAACATTAAATAGATGACTTAGTCATTCTTAAATTAATCAAGTAAATCCTTTTCCACGCTGAAGAAAGCAAGCTTGGGGGGGGTCACGCAGAGTGTCAGTGATTGTTCCACTCGGCAAACTTCCACTCTGTTTGTACTTTAAGCAGATTTGCATAAGATTAAGTGTGATTAAGTCCCAGATGCTTCCTATTGATGGTGCAATATCCTAGTTGGAGCTCAGTTTCAAAAGTTGTCATTGTCGTTATTGAGCAGTCGACGTGACGGTTAGGCGGGTTTTCCACTGTTGGTATGGCAGCGAGTGCCTCAGAGGTGATGTCAAAGACAAGTGAGGCAAGAAGCGGCCCGGCTGGGATCAGTCATGCACCCCCAGAAATATTGATGCAAACCACTGAGGAGGACGCAGATCCGGCCGGGCGGCTTATCGGAAGGTCATTAGGACCAAATGGGAGCAGTTTGCTTGAAATGGAGAGGCAATATCTTATGTGAGGATGATTTCCGCAGCACAAGGGTGATTTTCATCAGCTTCCTGAATGAAGGCACTTTTATTATTCTTGTCACGCCCATTGGTAATGTATAGGTCATGTGGATCTATTTATTTATTCATTTATAATAGTGAGCAACATATTCTTTGGCAGCCCGACGAGTGGTTAGCGCGTAGGCCTCACAGTTCTGGGGTTCAAGGTTCGGTCCCAGTTCGGTTGCATGTTCGCCCTGGGCTTGTGTGGCTTTTCTCCGGGTACTCCGGTTTTCTCCCAGATCCCCAAAACATGCAGGGTAGGCTGGTTGAACACTCTAAATTGGCTGTAGGTATGAGTGTGAGCATGAACGGTTGTCCGTCTCTTTGTGCCCTGCAATTGGCTGGCCACCATTTCAGGGTGTCGCCCGCCTGGTGCCCGAAGTCAGCTGGGTTAGGCTACAGAACCCGTGACCCTTGTGAGGATAAGCAGTTGAGAGAATTAATGAATGAATAGCTTGTTTTTATTAGGGTTACCTGAGTATTTAATGACTTGGCATGACCAGAGAATTTTCTCAGGTTGCTCCTCAGCACTTTTCTTAGGTGAAGACACTGCATTGCTTTTAAGTATAACTGATGGAGTAATTAAAGTATGGAATTTGTAGTCTTTGGCCATCTGGTATCCTGGTTTATTTTTTCCAAGAGGGAGAGGTTTTATCGGTCACTGATAGATAGGATTTACTGTACTTCTAGCTAACTTTTATAAATGCATACTTTTTTAAAGCAGGCCAGCTTCTACGAAGGAACTTTTTTAACAGTTGATTTAATTTGCTTATGCCTCATTTTGAAACTTCCCTGGACATATCTGTAATTGGATGTGCATTTGGTCTCATGATGAATTAACCTAGAGAGAGAACCTGTGCCTTTTAAAATGATGAAAATAAGTAGGCTGTCATGGTATTTCTGGATATCTTTGTTCTCATCCAACTTACCGCTGAGCCACACAGCGTCTGGGTCATGGATGTGGAGGTCCGGACCAAAGACGTCGTCCAGAGTGACCTTTTTCTTGAGGGCCAGGCTGTCATCTTCACCTGTTATGAACATGTCAAAAATCAAAGAATAAATCAAAAACTGGCAGACAGCGACAGCATGGAAGATGGATTAACATTTCAAATACAAATTGAAGAGATCCCAATGCACTGACATTGCAAATTAATATTATAATCATCTTGATTATAAGGCCATGTCAGAAACACATATTAGTTAATCTCTGATATATGGAGTTACTCTAGTATTGCAGTAAACAAATAGGCCATTTAGGATGTAACATAAGTACAAAGAGGCATTTAATTGCGTAAATAAAGAAGTATACTGCAATGGGGCTGTGAAAGGGCAGCTCTGCAAGTGGTGAATAGTTGTTCAAAAATATAAAGTGGAGTTAGAGTGCAGTATAGCGGCAATTGCAGTGCAAGTGATGCGGTTATTACTGTCAATAACAATGATTCTCATCCAGGTTTGCACTTGATTTTGTTACAGCCAATAATGTACCTTGGTAAATTCTTTGATGAACATATCTCATTGCATAAAATTTCTCAAATGAATTTACCCTATTGAGAAGCTTTTATGTTGACCTTTCAAAGGATCATCTCAGATATTCCGTGAATTTGTTTGACTGGTGTTATAGACTTTGATTGTTTTGTTCTTTACACTAGCGCAGTTGTTCTCAAGCCTTTTACACCAAATACCCCTCCAAACATACCACTCCAAATGCTACCACTGTTGCAAACAATACAATACATCAGTGCAGAAGTGCAAAATATTAATTTAAAAAATAAGGCAAATATATTTTGCGGAAGATTAGATTAGATAACTTTATTCATGCCGTATTTGGGAAATTTTATTGTCACAGTAGCAAGAGGGTGAGAATACAGACACAGTTGTTGCTACTGATTTACTTTGTAGTTAAAAAATGATTTAAGGATTTAAATGAATAGTGCTCATCTGAATTTTAATTAATGTGTATGAAAAAAAAGCAAAATAATAAATCTGAATCTTGTACAATTAGGTAAAATTCAACTGCATAATACTAAACAATGTTAAGTAGTGGATTAAAGAGTTTGCTGTTTGTAAATTCACTTTAATCCTGTGATTGCTTCGCACACAATTGGCGGAATTTGTAACTCATTGTTTACCTGCGTAGTAGCTTTTGATATTTTGTGCTTAAGAGTCGCAAATAAAACCGTCAAACAGGCATCCATTCTATTTGAAAAATCTTTCCATCCCGTAATTAAGGGATAATTTAAACAGTTACATCCACAAATATTTAAACAATAAAATACACAAAGGCACAAGCAACAAACAGAACAGACGATCACATACACAAAGCCATCACACGAGCTTGAAAGCGAACGCAGCAGGTGGTGGGGTCGTTTTGGGACACGTTTTAGTGCCCACCAGTTGGAAAAGTCACTAGAAAAGAAGAAAGTCTTTGTCTTGTTTCACACGTAGACATGTTGCTGTGTCTCAAGCCGCTAGCGGCGATGAGCATTTTTTTAAAGATAAAAGCAGTGCTAGTTTGATAAAAGGCTGTCATCTGCTTTGTGAGGGAAATCGGCTCCTAATCGTGTAAGACCTGGACATCTAGTAGTCATGTTGACAGTTTAAACAATGAAAATGCGCGAGCAAAACTCATCGTGTGAGCATTGCATACATACGTGGGCTCAGCAGGATGACTGAGGTGACTATCAGGGAGCAGATGACGAGGATGACCAGCAAGGCAATGGCGATTCCTTTCCAGTTTCTTTGTGGCGGTGCGCTGCCCACCAGGTCCTGGTGAACGACATCATGTGTTTTTGAGTTTGAGGAGGAAAAACCTTGAATATAAAATGATAATCAAATTCAAATTGATTTTACTGTATATGGTGCTTAAACTGGATTGGATTGGATTGGAACTTTATTTCATTGGTTGCAGTAGCAAGATGCACACAACCATTGCTGTACTTAAGTGAACAGTCTTTTTGGTCCTGCCCACACAGTTATTATCCTTAAGGATTCTGCATGAGGGCAGAATTCTCTGACAAAACCAATATATACTATATGGCAGTGCCGTGGGCGATGGTCAAGCCCTATTTAAAAGAAATGGGATGTTTATTGTTCCCAATGGCAGCCAATGAGTAAAACAGAGTGGCCTATAAATGGTTGACAACTTAAATTAGAAATAAGAGTGTTTATTGTATGAGGCCTCATTACGTCATTGGGTATTCTTCCTATTAATCTTTTGCGGTCAGTATTTGCTACTAGGTTCCCCCAGAGCATGTCTTCACTCAGTCTTGTTTTTTTTCTTAGCTTTTAACTTTATCCCCATCATGTACTTTAAGAGTGAGTGGCATTCTGGGTCATCAATATTGAAGCCGACTGGAAGGAACTACGAGGGGGGAAAAACCTGGTTGCTGTCAGGTGTCACTTTGGTGTGATTAATGAGCTTCATCCAACATTCATACCGTTGTACTTATGAGACAGGTCTACAGCCTTTATGGACTGAAACTCCTCTCCTTTATTTATTATAGTTATTTGACAACCCAATTATTTGGGACGACATTGAATTAATACAATTACAGACAATAACATTGAATTGTACAGTCTTTCAGTAAATAAACCAATTTCAACTGTGCAGGGACAGTGTACTCGTAGGTTTAGCGCGATAGTTTTATGCTTTCATTTCTGTAGAGAATCACCGCCCCCACCCTGACCCCTCAAAAAAACCCACTAGTTTAATACCTGATACACACAAGTACATTGATTCAATTGGTCACAGTGAAAAGAGGAGCCAACCAACCACATCACACCGGCTGTTGATATGCTTGTAGCTAATTAGACCTTCACTGGGTGTGTCTGAAGCAAGATGAACAGCTCACTGAACTGTCTACGAATTAATGAGGCGTGTGCATGTGTGTGCGCATGTGTACATGGAAGACGTCCGACTCAGATCTGAATGTTTATTTATCCTGTCACGTAGTCGCGACAGCAAACTCCTTTTAGTGAATGTACTACCCCCTGGGGAAAATAAATAAATAAATAAATAAAACGCACAAAAAGAAAACTTTGTAGTTGTAATCATGTCAAGGAGAGCTTAGCACATTTTTCATTGGAATGGAGTCTTTTTAGCTGCTCTACTAATTAGTCACGTAATGGATTTTAAAGTGCTCCCCGTATCACTAAATAGTCTTGGCTCAGAATACCACATTGATAAAGAAGTCCTAGAAGATGTACTGAATCACTGAATTTCACGTCATAGAGCAGTATTTACACAATGGAGACCCTCAGGGCCTTCGGCACCTTTATAGACAGACTAAATACATTCTAGACCAATACAAACTGAGTTTTAAATGAAAAATATAATTAATTCAAATTTTACAAGTATAGTACATCAATAAATTTCATTGTATCTGTGATGTCTGTAGTAGAGTTCTCATCAGCAACTAAATGGTTATTACTCTGAAAGCATATTATTCAATTGTCAACTGCTATAACAAGCTGGCTTATTTATTGGTCAGTACTTCACAAATATGAGGAGAGGCCAAGCACTGTGTGTTAATGGTGATTCAGCTTCCAGTTTGAACTTGTGTGGTGTAATCACATCATTTTGGGACCCCCTAAATTTAATTTTATATTCCATGATAAAACCAATCACAACTCATCTTCATACTCAAGCACTGTACTCGTGGCATTATTTTTCAGAAAGCTGATGACAATATTACTCTATTTTTTCTTTGTACAATTACAGTATAGTTATGGATCTGTGTTACCTGATCGTTAATTTTTTTAATACTCTGACAGGATTCTATCCTTCAATTGGGATGTAAAAATATGGGACAGTGAGCCTTTAAGGGCACCAGTCAAGAATGGAAATCATTTGGCAAACTGCTGCTAGGTTGCAGGTTCAATTCATTGTGCTGTTGCTAACGTATTTATTTTTAGAGCGATTGGTGATGGCTGAATATCCAGTAATAATATGCCACTGCATTCACCTCGTGATTAAAGAACCAGGAACACACAGAAAAAATGTAGTCAAATTGCAAATGTCATACTCAAATTTCATGCTTTTTATGCACTTATAGGCAAGATACAATAACGATTTGAACGTATCACATTTTGAGTGCTGCAAATCAACAATGAAAAAAAGCATGCTTCATCGGATGATATACCACAGGTCAACAATTTTCTAGGCGCACAATCATTTGCTAAACTCCTAAGAAATTCACCCGAAGCACCTGATAGGAAAATGTCATGGATATTACTGCCTGAGCCCGAAATAGCGCAACCGCATGCAATTCCGAACGTCCACCATTAAAGGTCCTGTTCCATCACTGTGAGGCCATTTTAATGCACCATTAAAGTGTGTCTGCCTTATCTTCCCCACACAAACACACACAAAGCCATACAGTGCACAAGTGTGACCGTCACGGAGGCAAAATGGCTCTTTGCAACTTAGTGCTGCAGGCAAACACGTGTGAGTAAATATTTTGCTGTGCTCACATCTCTTCTTCCTTCTGTGACTAATTGGCCCTGCATGCTTGATCACAGGCAAAGAGAAGAAAAATCTTTCTAGATGTCCATTTAGAAAAAAAAATCTTGCTCCTATGGGATGCAAAATGATAGTAATCAACCTAAAGCGGCATTTATTTAATGAATAGAATAGAATATTTTGAATGGGAAACTCAGTCTTAATGGGTTGGACGTCTAGCGCCGTCAATTACACTGAAGCATGAACATTCATTGCCTGTCCTACCACTTTAAATGAGTATATAGATCATTGTCAGTGGCAGGCTGAATTAAATATTATGAAAAATATTTTGTTTTTGTTTTTATTCATTTATTTATATATATACGGGTAATATATATTTATTCAGAATTCTCATAGCAATGCTACTCATTGCAATCTATTGTTATTATGCCTGCGGAGCATTTTCATCCTCCCACGTGCTAAAGCTGGCGCCCAGAATGAACATAATGTTTGTAGGGAGGGGAAAAAAAGGCAAAGAGCCCTAGCTACCTTATGTTCTGCCAGTGGACTGACCTTGCTGTGGAGTTGTGGAGGTGTTTTTTGCTGAAATTTTCACACTAATAAGCAGAGATACAAAAGGCTGGACCATATATAGTATTAAAAATCACAGTCAGGAAATATTTTAGAGATATCTGAGAATCTGATGGAATGGTCAGGAAAATATGCTCAAATTAAACGCAATTGCCAACAGGTTTCTTAATTCATTTTGGAAATATTCAGCCCACAATTTACCAAATTACCTCACGTCATGTCAGTATTTTTTTTCCAAGAGTGAAAGCTTTTGTTCCGGTCAAGCTTTCCCCCCCACTCCTCCCTAATCCTTTCTACCTCGCACTTTCCCTTTGTCAAAACATCTCTTTGTCCCTGCTCGCTGCTCAAGTGTGAAATGGATCTTTTCCTAAGCTCTCTACCTGGTTTCCAAGGGAACCCCAACACCCATTGAAGCCACATCCAAAGTCTCGTACTGTGCACGGGGGTTTAGGAGGAGGTCATAATGTCCAACAATTATGCACATTAAACAAACTGCGTAACACGTGTTTTAACCTACAGGCTAAAACTCAAAACCAGCAGAGATACTAGACACCGTAAACAGGATTCACAACACCATGCAAAACACGGGTTGAAGCGTAAACCATCGGACATAAGGGTAAACTTTTCCTCTGGCGCGGCATCAATAAATGATGACCGCTCATGAGAGAGGATTAAGAATTTATGCCAGTTGGCGTTTTAAACTATCGTCTATCCAGCTGGTCCACCTCGACAAACATCGGCAAGCTTTGTCGAAAACGCCCGAGGCGAGCCAATGGAAACCTGCTGTTTAGAAACAACTTTGAGATTGGCGCGGACAGTTGTTGTTGAAACGGATATGTTTTGATCATTCAAGGGGGAAATGCTTTGGGGGTTACAATTTAAGTGTATATACCAGGGGTGGGTCCCGAATATAAAAACAATGAGATTAATCAACATTAATAGAAATGTAATCATTCAGCACTAGTTGAACAGATTCTGGTGCATTTCTGTAGACTTGTTTACTCCCGATATCGCCAAAGAGATCGAAGCTCGCTTGCCAAAGCGACATCTGGAAGCTAAGTGAAGCAGTCTCAGAGTCCAAACACTGACTGGACAATGAAGTCCTAGTCAGGTGAAGGAAACGGAGCTGTTGTGTTGCACCAGTGAGTGACCATGCGCGTCCTTCCGCCAGACACAAAATCATTGGCGCTACTTTTGTAAAAATAATGAGGCCACACTTTCCCCGTTTTAGTCTGATTGCAGCAATGTCAAATAGTAACAGCAGCAGTTGTTCAACTGCTGATAAAAGACAAGCGAACAAGACAAAATTCTATTCAATGATTCATGCGACTTACCTTTCTTTAAATTATCAGTTTTCACTTGTGAATTATTTAACTTCAAGTCACATCCATCATTTGGACACTTAAACTCAATGACCTGTGTGTGTAAACGTGTCTGCGTGTGTATCGCTAGCCCAAAAACCCTCCATAGTTGGACTGTTCGAAACAATTATTTTCATAGTCACCTATATAAATTAAACAATGTTTACTTGTGTACTATGTTTTAAGATTTTATCTAAGTTTTTACTGAAACCATCAACTACACGCTGAGAAAAGTTGGAACAATAATATGACCATCGCATTATTTTGAAATGAGAGAACAACTACCGTTGAAGCACAAATAAATTATTTTGGTAATTTTATTATCTAAAAAATATCTCTAGATGATTCATCGATTATCAAAATAGTTGTTTAATTACGTTAACATTTAGATGTCAATTTACTTGCTTAATTGTGACTTACCCCACAGTTTTCCTGATTTTATTCCCGTGTTGTAAAGCACCAAAACTCCTAAACATGTATGAGAAAAATAAATGAATAGTAATAGACTTGCAATTGCCTGGCAACCAATTCAGGGTGTACCCCGCCTTCTACCCGTTGTTGGCTGGGATGGACTCCAGCACCCCTGTGACCTTTATGAGGATACGTAGCACAGATAATGAATGAATGAATGAATAATAGTCAATTAGCTTCCATAAAAAATAAACAATATCTTCAGAGGGCAAATAATAAATGTCTTTAAAAAAAGAGAGCCCTTAAAAAAGAAAATCTATGTTGAATTACAACATAACATGCCCAGTGAGATGTTCTTTGTCCTCGAACAAAATACAAACAAGTTAGCCATGTACCAAACAGAAATGTGGGTGATAAAATCATAACAAAAAAACATTTTTATCAGTCCCCTTTTATCAAGCTTTGTACAGCCTAGTTTTACAAATATAAAATAAATCAAAAGAATAAAACGGCATTCTCAGTCTGTGTCAGGGGAAAGTAAACATGTGAAATATCAATATAAAGGATTTCTCAAAGCATCTGCTTTAGTAAAAAGAGCAACAAAAAGTCATTGATTTAGGCCTTGGCCACTCACACAAAGGTCTCTACATTCAAAACATTGAGGTTATGAAAATCCTCAATGGAAAAGTATGACGCTTTTTCCATGTAAAATCTCTAATCTAATTACAAAAAAATCCACTTGTGAAACATGTTCTGGAAGAAAGTAGTTTTGTAAGTTGAGGTAACACTGTATTTTGCAAAAATAACTTTTTCTAAAAATGGTTATCACGTCCGCCTACAGTTCTGAGATCAATGGTTGAATCCCCGGCGGGTTCCGACCTTCCTGGAGTTTTCATGTTCTCCCTGGGCCTGCGGGGGTTTTTCTTCGGGTACTACGATTTCCTCCTACATCCTAAAAACATGCATGGTAGGCTGATTGAACACTCTTAATTGGTATGAGCCCTTCGATTGGCTGGCAACCGATGCTTCTTTATGTTCAACTGTTTGCTGAAATTTTATATATAGATATGAAAAAAAATGGCTTAGCTCAGTGGGAACTTGGTTTTTAAAATAAAAAGTCGGGCTTCAACAATGGTAATCTACAATGTTCCCATCTGCCTCTTAGACAGGACCTTAACCACTATATTCAGGCGTGTCATGTGTAATTACTTGATCAATGTATAGGATCTGATATGAGATATTGAAGAATGCAGTTTTGAGAGAAGTCAATTAAAACCAAATGAGATGGAAAAAAAAAGTGAAATCAAGATAACTTTGAAGGAGTGTGGGACATGTATGTTCTACTATAGGAATTATATTAAATCTTAGTATTTTTTTTGTTCTGTTTCATAAATCTCTTGTGACTTTACATATCGCTCTTTTACTAACTACTACGACACTACTCTGTGACCTGGGTTGCCAATGCTTGTGTTACGCTATTGATTGGTTGACTTTTGAAAGTATGACTTTTAAATGTCCACTGCAATGACAATTGTCCCTGAAAGAGTGGAGACTTTCATTTCTTAGAACTTTTTAATGTTTGTTAAAGCATGAATCCTTTTGACT
This sequence comes from Stigmatopora argus, assembly GCF_051989625.1. Classification (NCBI taxonomy): domain Eukaryota; kingdom Metazoa; phylum Chordata; class Actinopteri; order Syngnathiformes; family Syngnathidae; genus Stigmatopora; species Stigmatopora argus. The sequence goes on from NC_135398.1 coordinate 8,969,922, forward strand.
TGTAAGTTAATTGCCTATTGATTTGAAAGAACATCAGCACCGAGTCAACTGACAAGGTCAAAGGCCTTTCGATGCCCCTCATTGGTGTTAAATTACCTGGAACATTGGGAAGATTAGTCAAAGCAGCCATTATTCTGATTTAAAATGATGTTTGAGACAAAGTGCTCGAGGTAACTGTGGACTACCAAATTTGCTGCTACTTCTCCTTACGGCTGAGCATTTATAGCCTATCAGGGACTACAATAAGACATCGAATGTAACAAAATATGATGTATGGCGGAAGCCACTGGAGTAATGCGAAGGTTAGCTTCATTTAAATCAATAGGAGGATGAGTCAGCCCAGGCAATCTGCTCTATAACGGTTCATTCACTTGTAATAGTTATGAATTGTTGTTTGCTTCCGTCCGATGGCATAGAGGTTCAATCGCCTGAGTTTGGTGTAGGCAGGCATGGGCTGGATTCCCATTGATGGCAGTATGATTGTGAGTGGCTGATGGTCGTTTGTCTCAACCAGTCTAGGGTCTAGTCTACCTTTCACCCAAAGTTAACTGGAATTTGGATTTTCTAGAAATCATAAGTCTGCCTTTACAAAAAAAAAAGAGCACTTATACTTGCAGTGTAATTGTAATTGACTAGGGAGATGTCTCAAAAGGGTGACGATGGAAACGTCTTGCTCCGGCTTCCCTTCAAAGCTTCATAATCAAGCACATGTATTCTTTTGCACTAAAAGAGTGATCACATATCAGAGGAGGGCATCAATGTACTCGTAGCCACTACACTAATCAGAACATCTCCTCCTTTCCCGTCTATTTCTTGGCTCATGTTTCGGATTAAAGAAGAACGTGTTGATGCATTCAAAGCAGGCGAGTTGAAAAATCAGAAATGCCTGTTAGCTGTACTTTTTGCCCTGCAGAGGATATCTTTGCTTTATGTATTGCCAGTAAAAAAAAAAATAGCAAATGCGAGTTGATGCAGGTCACTGTTTTACAAATGGAGCTGGACATTTGCAAGTTTTACAGTAGGACAGCTTCCATTTCCAAGTCTGACACTGCACCTCTTCTATTCTGCTTGAACAGTAAAGCTGGCATTTTTTAGGAGGTTTGATGTATTGCGAAAGCTCTACTGCACTGCTCATTAATGTTCAAACAAGATGCCGTAAAACATTGGAAATAATCAAATGTTATGCCATCAGAAGTGTAGCCAAATAGAAAAAGGCTTTAATGAAAATAAATACAAATGTCATTTTTGAAGTTATTGGACAAACGGCTCATTTGTTCAAACAACCCCACAGAAAAAAATTGGCCTGTGTTCAGTGGTGCCTCTGAAAATGTTCCACCGGCCTGATAGTGACAAAACTAAAGCTTTCAGGATATAGTTATATTGTTGTGGTAAAGAGGCTTGTAGGAAAATATTATTAAAAAACAAAAAAAACGGAAGTGCCAATTGATGTATACTTATCTAATAAATATTTTAGGCACAAGGTAAAGCTGCCACATTTGAACAAAAAAAGGAACAGAAATAAATCATATATTTGCTTAATGAAACATGCATTTTTCAAACGGAAAAACAAATCTGATTTTCGATTGAAGTGGTTAGTAATTTTATAGGAGGAGGCAGTCCGGCGGCTAAATTTTAGATTGTTTTTCCACAATCTCTGTCGATATCAATACATATCACAATATAAAATAAATCTGATTTCAACTGCTCATAATATTAATATGAATAACTAATGTGATTATTTTTAATGGTTTCTTATTTGCATTAAATTGTATTATAATGGTATATATAATTATTCATTCATTATCTAAGCCGCTTAGGTATGCTCACAATGGTCACCAGGGTGTTGGAGCTCACCCCAACCAACTACGCAATCTATATATGACACCCAATCCAATTTGTCATACATTTCCCATTCATTTATATTCATTTTTGAAATCACATAGACTTAATGCCACCCACAAAACATATTTTCATTCCAATCCACTGAAGTGCAATGTTTTTAGTTTGCCTGTCACTCTCACAAATCTTTAAACTGCCTCAACAAGTCAACAATAGCCACCTGCTGTGCTACGACGTTAACAGCCAGCCTGTTGACAAAACACAGTATATTGCAGTCACCGCAGCCAGCAAAGCGATGACATTCTCCAAGCCAGTATCTCACTTGCGTTAAGTGCACGCATCTGTACATGATTACATTGCGTCCCAGCATTCCCTCTGGCTTCATTCGCGCCCCCGTCTCAACACTCTCATCATTAATGCTCACTCTGTTTTTGCTTCCACCCTCGTTATACGTCAGCGCTCTTCCAAAATCTGATGAGGTCCCTGAAATCTAAAGCTGCGCGCGAGAGCTCAGGCTGCTCCACAGGGCTGAAGTTACAACAGCTTCATCAAATATTGACTCCAAAGTTGTGCCTCGCAAGTGTCTTGACCCTCATGTCATAGATGTGATGAGAAACTCACGTCAGAGAAGAAACAGAGGGCTACAGCAGACGAGGTCCTACCTGGTCCAGCTGCTGAGCGCCTTTTGCCGGCCCGTTGCCGTCTCCCGAAGAAGTCATGGGTGTGAAATTTTTAAAAAAGCGGAAAAGGAAGGAGGGATGAGTGTGCGATGTCCGCTGGTGACAGGTGCAGAATAATGAAGACTACAGAGATACGGAGCGAGGGTAGAGAGGCAGGCAGAGCGAGGAGGAGGAGGCGGAGGAGAGAGAGGGAGTAAGCGTTCAAGGATATCTGATGATTTGCTGAAATAATGACGACCGTGGGCGCAGACAGCGACTCATGCGCTGCCATGTGGGAGGTTCGCTTTACCTCTGCGGCACAATGAATGGAGTCCCCTGACCCGACATTCAAACCTTATCATATGTGAGACAATGTTCATTCACGGAACATTCATTGGCTGAAAAATTATGTATTTGAACTAAGAGTGTTGGTAGTCAAAAATGGATTGGGCGCATACTGTCATCAATGGCAATGAATGAGTTAGCGTTAGATTTTATTGTCATGAATAAGCAATGTACTGCATTTTTCATTCTTCGTTCTTTATCTTTTAACCTTAACGATTGTTTTATTGGTTCATTTATTTACTAGCTGCTTTATTGTTTTATTTATGGATTTGATGAATAATGAATGTTCGTTCTAACCAATTTACTAGAGCAATATGATACAGATATGCTCTAACAATAAAAAACACTTTTGAGGTCATTAAGCACAACCAGAATTCATACATAAGGAACAGTGGATTTTAAAGTCGCACCATCACCTCAGGGGTACTTTATGGAATTAGGTAGATTTTTTACTACGTTTAACCAACACCCATCGTCCTAAATTTTACAAAAGTGCAACAAAAAGGTTTAATTGTATTTTGCCATTTGTCAGAAAGTCAGAGTTGCTACTGAGTGACGCACTGTTTAGCGCATTGGGTCCTCTTCTGATTAGTTTAATCACTGTGGCGGCCAGCGTTTTTTTTGTTTGTTTTGTTTTTAGTGTTGTTGTTCTTGTCCGGCCTGACCAATAAATTCAATCGTTTTATCAAAATATGCTGAATGTGTTGGGTAAGAAATTGCTCCAACACAGACAAAACTAAACAAAAGCCTCCATTTTTTTCGTCAGACCAAATGGTGAGCTGAGTGGATTAAGCAGATGGAGGTGGACCAGCTGGTAAGTACCCTTTGCTGCATTTTACTGAAGACTGCTTTGACCAAGTGACAAATGTGCCCAATGATTTTTAAGAAATATATATTTTGGGGGTATTCAATATATTTCTTCCCTCAGTTACTAAACTTGAGATCATGTAAGTGGGCAAATTGTTGAAGCTGGTACTTGCTCCTCATTGAATATATTCATCTACTCTAACTGAAGAAGACTGAATTTGTCTTAGAAGGGATGGCATAGAGGGTAAAAGTATTTAAAGTCTCAGATTTCAACAGTTTTTTTCTCCTTTAGTTTCTTAGAATATAGAATAGGATGTACTACTATTAATCTAGTGGCATTTTACCATTTGATATGAAGATTTTTTTGCTCTTAGGGTATTTACTTTTTAAATGCACCACAACGTTAGTCTGATAAAAGCTTGAATGCCAACAGCTTGAAGCCTTATTTGGAATGCAAATATTATCATCTCAAAATAGCAACCAAAGAGTTGAATAGTAGAGTCGATTTCACGTGCTTTCTTCTACCGAAATAGTATGAATACATTTGAGACCTAAGAGCACAGCAAACAGTGAAAGCTTGATTTGAAAGTTCACCAAACTAAGCAACAGTTAGTAATGCAGGTTGCCTTTTGAAAGTTTCTTGAACGTGTTCTTTTGTGCTCTGCAACTGCTGTTGTTGGAACATTATTCAGATATGATCCTATCACACATTTCCATTCCCACCCCTCGTCGCGGCCCTATTTATTTATTTCCCATGAATTTGTCACACGTCAGTTTCGATCTACCGGCTCCATCTGACAGCTCCGCCGATGATCTAAATGAGCTGTCGGCCCGGATCAAATCACTACAATTTTTGGTCCATTACGCGAGAAACCGAGACAAGAATCAATGCAAGAAAAACAAAATCCTTCCAGGTGTCAGCGATGCTCTTTTCAGGAGCAATCTCGTCGGTTCGTGCCAAATTGAAAAGCTCAAAAGGAGCGCGGGGAGCAGAAGAGGATACATTTGCATATTATCACCGGAAAAAAAAGAATGATATTGTCTGTGCAGTATGTGCTTGTAAAACAAAGAGGGCTGCCGCTGTTGTTGCTGCCGGCCTGGCTCTTGAGAGACACTGTTAGTGTCCTCCCACATAGAGCGGAAATAGTTGCTGCTCCTAACAAAACATTGTTAGTGCCTCATTCTGCTCTACGTGTGTCGCCTCGCTCTGTGCACACAATGCACGTTCTTGTTAGCACAGCTTGTCTGTCTATTTACACTGTGCGAGCACAGCCTCACAGAAGTCAGTGCACAGCCGTTGTCCTTTTAAACCAATCATCTGTGGGGAGACAACAATATTCCACAGGATGGAATGGTTTCCCCGTTACAACAATGCCCATTAGTGCCATTAGTGCTCTCAGATGGGGCATTAGGTTTAGGGTTTTTTTTGAATATGGAAAGGAAATGATTCATTCCATCTCAGCCATTTGCACAAGTGCAGAGTCAATTAGAGATGCAGAATCTTTAATTAATGATGGAGTCATTGGAAGAAAAAAACAATGCAATGTGTTCTAAAGGGGCAACATGAGCTTCAATAAACGAGTTTATTGCTTATGCCAGTATTTACGTGACCGGCCGATTCGCCGAAAGACGTTTCGCCGACGGACGTTTGGCCGACGGACAGTTCGCCGAACAGACGTTTCGCCAAAACGGGATTCGCGCGCTCGCCCTGCCCCCGGATTGTGTGTGTACATGTTTTTCAACCTCGGCCCGCGGGCCATATGCAGCCAGTTACAGATAACATTCATTTAGGAATAACAAGGGCATGTACTGCCCCCCGCTGGACATATTTCTAAATACGAGTACGTACTACAATGTGCTGCCAATTTTTTATATTTTTTATTTTATCATTGCGTTTAAAGTAGTAGCCATTTGGACAGGCAATGTAATTTATCAAAGCTGGGGATTGATGTCTGACACTGAGAAAAAAACAACACTAGAAGACTTATGTGAAATTCTAGGTGCCTTGGACAGACTAGAGAACTTAGAGAACAATACCTGAAAATGCCATGGAACACACTTTTACTTCTAGTTTAATTTTAAATAATTTCCCATTATTTTAGGAAATATATATTCAAAATGATTTGCTGAGAACCTTAATTCAAAGATTAATCTCAACGTTTTCTATGCTGGTGTAAATTTTCTGGAGTAGGATTTCTGGATTTACAATTTCATTACAGTAGTACTTACTGTTACTACTACTTTATTTTCTCTATTTCTTCTGTCACTTACTGTTCTGCGTGATCTTCCAAACACACACGATCCGGGGGCGGGCCGAGCGCGCGAATCCTGTTTCGGCAAAACGTCCGTTCGGTGAACTGTCCGTCGGCCAAACGTTCCGTCGGCAAAACGTCTTTCGGCGAATCGTTCGAGTACCCAGTATTTACTATCAAACAAATAAAAGGATCATTCGTAGTAATTGAAGGTGATCGAAATGAAATATGTATACTTTTTATCTATTTTTCTGCCATTGATGGAGATAAATATAATACTATTTGGACTATAAATCGCAGCAGCAATATTTAATGAGAAAGCTGCATTTATTCATATATAAGCCACACAAGACTAGAACCCGCAGGTGTCTACATTGTATTCAGAATATTTACACTGTAAGTCATACAGTCTTGCTTTCAAGGCTAAGGCTTTATAGAAGTCTGGTTGAAAGAATACCATTTAAAGGATGTTTTGGTTGAGGGACAGAAAAGAGCCTGTAATAACAGATTATTGCGTAATCCTCAAATGCATAAGAGTCTTAACTCAACAATTCAATTCAATTGACATATTTTGCTGAAGAAGTACCCAATAATGAGCGTTTCCTGATGGCTTGCCATTTTGAACTTGTGATAAAACACAAAAACACAAGATGCTGAGACAGGTATGGGCAGAATTGAGACTCAAGCACGCTGCATGCTGTCTCCCTCTAGTGCTTTCCTCATAGGCCGACATCACTTATGCAGAGAGAACAGCTGCTCTCACAGTCAGTAGAAACTGAAGGGCAAAATCAACGACACCGACTAGAGGACCCGAACATGAATTATTATCAGTCAGAACCATTGGGGCCTGACGGCAAATCAACAATGACCATGTTTTTATCTCACAATGAGGCAATTTTGTGTGTGTGTAAGGCCCAGGTGCCATAGAGGAGCGTTGGCAGCAAATAACGTGGTCTCCGGCATACTCTTTCATTTAGACTTTTCTGAAAAAGCCATCAGTCAACAGCCTGCTGATTTTATAACGAGCTGTTTGTGTTACGCCGCGGCGCTATCACAAGTGTCCCTGTTGCCCGCTGTCATTCACGCACCTGCAGCTGCATCATTGGGGGGGGGGATGCAACCTGGCCTCCACGCTGCGTCTGCACAACTGCCGCTCTAAATCACAGCCTATAAAAGGGTGGAATCGGAGATGTCGAGAAGTCGATGTACTTAAAATTCAAACCAGGTTTCAATTTGGTGAAAACCCATGAAGAACATCATCCAATCTTTTATACGATGCTTCTTCAGAGATTTTCCGGAGCAATTACTGCTATAAAATGTTAGCTCTATTGAGAAATTATAGATTAGTGCAGATTGTTTGTTATTCTTGCGTAAATGCGGACAGGTCCGGACCCAGGGGCCAGATCCGGCCCACCGTCACATCATTTTGTGTAAATGATGCACATCAACTTTAGTTTCACATAAATTACGAATATGGAAGATAAAATGGTTAAATAAATGGATGAATGGATAAAAACATAATTAATGAAAATGAATGGATAAAAAAGAATATTTTCATGTTTGCATGTTTTCTTTAATTGAAGAAAGCAAAATGAAGTTCAATAATAGTTCAATAAGATTATTTTGACAATGTTGAGGTCAACGTTGTCTCAAAAGGTTCGATCTACTATTGAAGCTTTCAATTTATTTGCTAATCAGGTAGTTGTAAAGGTGTTTTAAAAAAGTGATTCTGCAATTTATGGCGATGTTACATTTGACTGGGTAGGGTTGGCCGCAATCGTTCAAAATTTCAATGAGTTCAATATTTGAATAGTTTGGCCGATAAAATAGGACTCCGAAGTAAAGCAAAACTATGATTTGGCCCACAAAAAACACAAGTTTGACACTCCTGCTCTACTGAAGTATTTTCAGTATGTTCCTTGCTGCCAACGCTCTTCTATTGATCTTTTATACAACCTTGGACGTTGGTTATTATAATTCAGAAAAAAAGGCTGTGTGATGTGTGGAATTGCTGATGTGTTTTCCCCATTTTTTCCACTTTCATTATTAATTTTCCGTTCTCGAAGCTTCACCTCTGAATGACTCCAAAGCTTCTTGCATTAAATGTTGGCCTGACTAAATTGGTTATTACAAGATGCCGCAGCTCGCAGTGACATATGACGGAGACAACATTTTTTGGATCTCACCAAAAAATGGGGAGAAAATATCAGACACTGTACTGTGGTAATGATTTTGGTTTTCCATATAAAATAATATCAAAGTTTTTATTTAACTAGGACGTTTGCTTACATGTAATAATGATAATAATAGTAATCATAAATATTTTTTATTGCCATTGAGTCAAAAACCTTGCTACACAAAGACAACAAATAATAGGATTGAATTTTATTTGAAATCTAGTGACATTTGTGGGCTGTGACTTCTCAGATTCTATTCGAACCCTGACAAGAACAACTTAAGCCAAAGAACCAAAATGAGAATATCAGATGTTTTGAAAATCTGTCGAGCTTTTTTTAATACCACTAAATTTTTAATTTGCCAGTGAATAATACATAAATAACATTCAGGTGTACACAGCACTTTTCAAGTGATGCAAAGCTCTCCTTTGGGGGGTGTCAGAGATTTCAAGGCAAAGCCGCTAGAGGGAAAAATAAATTAGGTGCCTAAGTACATTGATTCTGATTCTTGCATCCTGAAGGTCTGTGAAGTTGTGACTCATGTTGTTGTTGGGGCGTATACACTATAATCTTTTATCTATATTGTTAACTGTGTGTGAGTTAGACTGAAATTTTAGGGATGGATAGCATACGCATAGATTCTCGGAGCCGGATTTTGAATTTTGTGTAATGGTACTGGTTAGTTATTTGTGGAACTGTTATTGCTTGTAGGTTAGCTTTGAGGATATGTACGCTTGTTGGAATTTGAACCAAACCTTTATCAGAAGTGGAAACCATTTGAGCTCCATTTCTCTTTTTTTTTTACAAAAGCATGTTTAAAGACAACTTTAGGATGCAAACCTATGGCTGAAAGTTTCTGAGGTGCGTGTTTATTCATGAGTCATTTGGAAAATATAATAAATATGGTAATGAAATAAAATAAATGTGTTGTTGCCACATCTCATATCACATTTGGTTTTAGTCGAAGTTAGCTCACCTCGGTAACTAAATGCGACAGTTATATTCATTCATTTATTCGATAATTTTCTGTACCACCAATACACTGGTTAGAGCCCCTCACAACACTAGTTTTTAAATCATTGCCGTCACAGACCGTGCTAGACGTCCATTTTAATTGTGAGTGCTAAAATTTATCATTTAGAGCCAGCCTCACAATTAATTGGGTCAAAATAATCTTATATCGATAGTATAGTAGTAATGCTATCAAAGAGGACTTGTATTTCTAAATAGATAGGTACACTTAGTCAGCTTATTGCACTTTAACCCATTTACATCGTTGTAAGCTTTTGAGAATAGTTTTCAATGCAACAAGATACTTTTTGAATGCGTGTTTGAGATTTGAGAGGCAAGCTATTGAGCACAGAATTAATAGCAATGGGACATACAGTACAATATATTACACTACCAGGACATGATCATTAATTATATTCAAGGATAGTATAATTAATAATTCAAGACTATTCTATTCCTTTGAAAGCACGAGGGAGCGGAAAGGCAGAAGGCAGTGATTAAAAGAAACAGAATAAAAAGGATGTGAATGAGAACGCCTCCATTCAGCTGGGACTGAAAGAGTTATCATCATCGAGCTATAGCTCTTCTTAAAAGAAACCCGCAGCCGACAGAGACCTTCCAGTCGACGTTGCCTTTAATTACTCCTGCTGGTTCTCATAAGCATTTAATACAGACAATTTGTACATAATTTAGTCTAGAACTCTGTGTTTAAAGATACGCGGGGAATATAATGTGCTATATATAGACGTGTCAAATTTACATTCAAGCCACTGAGCTTCAGTATCTCCGTTATTTGCTAAAAACACACCTAGTCGCTGTTTAGCTGGGAGGGCCAGTCGCAGCGAATGCATCCATCCGTCACTGTCACAAACGATATTCTCACCAACTGATACTTAGCCTCGAAACAGTGTTGAGAAGAAGCTGTAATCAACTTCACCTCTGAAGCTGATGCTGATCTCTCAGCCTGATCCTCGCGCAGACACTCAAGCATGAAATATGCATTGGCTTTGACGTCCGACTTTGACACACAGCTTAAGAAACTGCATCGGCATCTCCCGTGAGACTGATGCAGCGCTGACAGCGCACAAGTGAGATAGTGCGACTCGGTCACGATCTTTATTTCCTCCGATCCCACCTCCGCTGATAAGAATGTTTCAGATATAGATACACAGTCTGCAGTATGTGCTATATTCATGGTAAAACATACTTTCTTTTCTCACGCTTGAGTGTACCTATTTTTTCATCGAAGTCTATTTGCGCAAGTTTTTATTTTCTGGCTTGAAGTTTAAGGTTGTCTGCCTCCTTTCGAACAAAAGCCATTATTTAGATGAATAAATAAATAGTTAGAAATAAATCAAAAGTAGCCCAGCATGTCTCAGACTTTGGTTTCAATATACTGATTAGAATCGAGGAACTCTATTGTAATGGGAAATGAGCAACCAAGTCCTGTGAGATTTTCAATTCAGACAGTGGAGGCAGACTTTTTTTCCCTAGAAAAGCCACAAAATCTCAACTTCTAATTCTAACCCTAACAAACTGGCTGACACCAAACTTGTGATGTTGCTGACGGAAAAAAACACCGACTAAGTCGTGCTTGAATATAGAATTCAAGTAAACTTCCCAAATATACAAGACAAAACATTAACAACAATAGCAGAGCAAAAAGTAAAAATGTATCTCATGTGGGCCCTAAAAAAGTTGGCTTCTATGGGTCAGGCACATCACTGCGCCCCTATTAAATATGCACCCATCAAAGTAAAAAAAGCTAACAAAGCACAATGAGAATGCTGAGGCACTTTGTGCATTACAGCGCAGACACTGCTTAACCACAGACACAAAGGAAAGTGCATTAAGGTATTTTTTTTTCAAGACTCTGTAGGTGTTTTTCACATCTTGCTGCACAAGTCAAGTAAGGTAATGAGGAGTAAATGGTAATAAAGCACACTTTTTATTCCTGTTCACAGCCGCAAATCAAACAAATTGAGTGGCAAACAGCTGCTATAAACCGTAATGATATACACTGAACCACGTGCAATTGCTTTTTACAATGTTAGAGGGACATTTAAACAACCCTCAATAACAGTAATTTTACTACTTTTATGACACAACATTGGCAGGTAACGCACCAGTTGTTATATCGCCACTACTTGAATAATAAAGAAAGGTTAAAAAAAGAAAGTGCAGCTTTTGTCATACAAGAAGCAAGTATGACTTCAGCACTGAGAGGAAGTTAAAAAAAACCATTTCTTCAAGTACTCACCTTCCATATTCGCTCCACTCGGGACAACTTTCGCGCATTCATTTTGCCCGAAGAGGTCGAGCCTCACAGCAAGATGGAGAGAGAGTAGCAAATGATGAGGATGCAAAGCGAACATGAGTGAGTGAGAGAGAGAGAGAGAGAGAGAGCAATGCAGGGTAATGACCTGGTCGTAAAGTAGACACACCTCCGCCCTGAGTGGGAATAATCCTTGTCATCGTCAGCAGGAGGACATGAATCTCTTATGTCAAATTTAAGTGAGCCAAATATTGCTCGAGATTGCAACTGTCACACCGGCGTGAGCGGGCCACACACATACCGACATTCAGACCCAATCGGAGCAGTTTTACCTTGCTTGCGACCAAAGACTGCAAGGCCCCGATTATCCAAGTGATGGAAATATGATCACTCAGCTAAACCATTTATAGGCCACTCATTAAACTCATTGGCTGCCATTGAGGGCATTAGTCTGTCTAACTGAATAACTGAGTTTTTTATACACTGATTAAATGATGAAATCTTGTTAGAGTATTCAAACATAATTTATCAAGACTTGCACAGATCCATAACTATTAAAATTGTGCAACATTGTTTTTAGCGCATGTTTGCCTCTGCATAGTTGAAACCGATGATGTAATCAATGGAAAACAGTAGTTAAGACTCATTGACCTCATCCTCCGACAAAACCAGTGGCTGGCCGTCAGGGCCTTCAAGCCATTCTCTGCTGGCCTAAGAAATATCTGAATCATATATTAGATTTTGTCCATCAATACTTATTAATTGTCTGTTCGCTTCCTTTCATTGCTTTTCCCCCTGGTTGCACTGCTTCCAGATGTGTTTTCATATTGAAGCATTTAACCAATCACATTTCAGCCATTATTTGTTGCCAGGGTCAGAAATCTGCCTCAAGGCCTTCACAATCAGTTCTGCAGGCTCTGCTGCATTAAACAAGCATCGATAAGACTTGCTTTAACCAATCAGATTTCGAGTTGGCAACACCACAATGCCTTCTCGCAGGCGTTGGGATACGTCATCGTTTTCACCAACTATGATTGGCTAGTCATAGAATGCATTAGCCAGAGCTACCAAACTGTATCTGGAGTGAGCTGCACAAGTAAATTTATTGTTGCGTTGATTTAAAGCCATTTTCAAGACGGACTTTTCAAGAAAAAAAAAGCTGGACATCATTAAGAAAGGTCGGACACCTCCAAAGCAAGCAAGCCTGTCGCAACCGGGAACGAACATTTTCAGCACTAAATCGAATAAAAACGTATCCCAGAAATACGAAAGGACAGGCTCGAGTTTCAGCATTAGCTTCGATGGCGATAGAAAAAAAGGAGGAAAGAAAGGAGGATGGATATTGTGTACAGTTAAAAAGTATGTTTGGTGAGTAAAATATGGCTATATTCCTAAATAATATTTCTATTGTACGAGGTTATTATTGATGATTTTTATGTGTCGCAGCTGTAGCTGCAGTAGAGGTTTTATAGCCATAAAATAGTTTTTGAGGCTTGGATTCCGATAGAAGGCGCTACCAGAAAATGCACGGACCGCCGCTGGACAAAACAGAACGTGAAATTAAAACTGGGTCAGAGGTGGATGCTTCATTAATATCATACCTTGGGCACATACTAAATGAATGTCTTATATTTATACCTCCTGTCTTTACAAGCAGGATACATTTCTATTGTGAACAACTCTTCTATGGCAACACCTCATTGGTCAAAACAGTCTTCATTAAAATTATGAGATCAACACAATTACACACATTCCATTGAAGTTTAAATTGCTTCAACCTCTCATTTCCACTCTGTCAGAAAGAGCTACTGGTTACTCGTTAATAAAATGCGTTGGGAGGCAGGAAATAACCGCTGACACCGAACAGTAGAAATAAACAATGGTGCATTGCCGCCCTCTGCTGATTTCATCTCATTCACCTTTCCTCAAGACATGTAGTATGTTGTAACTAATAACAGACATAAAAGTATGTCCTGAGTGTGAACAGCTGGAATTGAATGCACGTGAGCTATTGTCCCTGAAAATGAATGAGTTAGGCACTGAACACAACACACTAGGACCAGATTGCTGATTTTATCACACCCGTGAAACAAAACAATTTAACATTTCCTCCCCATTAAGTGGTATTGAACAGACTAATTCCTGGAACTCGAGCTGTCCAAAGACAAAGTAGGATGAAGACAAAGCGAACAATCAGCAGACAAACATTTACCTGCACCATAAAACTGCATCTTGCTGTTGTTCAGCAATGATCAGTACACATTGCTTTTAACTCAACACTGGTGTTTGTTTTCCATTTAGCAACATTTCACCCTCAACACTATCTTTCTTGTCATTGCGGAGGGGGGCTCATACACTTGCGGGCTCACAAACAGCTAAAGTGTCTCTTGGTTAAATGGGTGACAGCAAAGGCGAAGTAAACACCCCGAAAAAGGAGTCACATTCTATCTGTGCCTCACAGGGCTCACTGGGCTCAAATGTGACATTGCTGATGGATGTTGTTCTCTGACGAGCTTCTGTCACTTGTCAATTATTAAATGAAGGTGGAAGAAATGCTCCGAGCTCAAAATAAATCACTTTTACAAATGCAGTTTCACCCTATTAACTACATCTACTCTGCCACGAGGGGGCTTGACATCGTAATCATTAACTCATGTTGATGAATAGACAAGCGAGACACACAGTTATGGGAGGGTTACTATATAAAGGCTTGTCCACAAATAGGTTTGCTTCTGTTTCTCTGCTTACCCTCCAAGTGAAATTATTAAGTTAGTACTCTAATAACAATTATTGTCAGTTTATCCTGTCTAGTATGTGGATATTTTGCCTTCTATCGCCGTCAGTGACGGGGAATAAGTTATATTTGTTAAAAAATCTTTGGCTCACCTTGTGATATTGTAAATAGAGTTTAAATCATACACCTTTTTAAAGTGCTGGTGTCCCTCTGTTTGTAATTGCCATCATACAGTAGATGACATGGCATGAAAAAACTATTTGTCTTACAGTATGTGTGAGCTTCTCGGACAGTGTCAAAATGAGATATACCACTCTCTCGACGTGGGGTGTGTATTTTATCAAATAGGGTGAGGATTTCATTTGTCCAGTGGTTGAGATACTGGGGGACTAATTTGGGCATCCATCCATTCGAGGATATTATTCATTTGAAGATAAGTATAGTTGGAATTGCTGCATTCTAATTGCATCGTTGTCTCATTAGGAAGCAGCCTGGAACTCACCCCATTAAAAAAAGTATGTATCTGTTGGACTGGTTGCCAGTCAATCACGGGCTACATAACCAAACACGACTGAACCGACTGCCGACAGCTGTCAACTGCTTCCGCGTCTAAGCAATTGAAAGAGTTTAGCGCCATGTTTACAGGTCAGCGTCAACATCAAATCCACCAAAGCTGCGGCAGACAAAGTTTTTTTCCCCCATAGTTAGATACATTCCAGTAAATACACAAAAAACTAACTTTTAATTCCCATGATACACAAACCAATACTGCGAGCGGTTGAACATCAATCATCACACTTGAACTCGCCGTCTTTGTCGAGGGGAATTATTTGACAGGCTGCCAGCTCCAGAACAGTCAATTGATCAATACTGCGACCCCACACTGCACCTCCCACCGTACACTTCTACATCCATAAATCGTTATCAACTCCCCCCATCACTGTTGGGCTCCATGTGAGCTCTGCACACTCAACTTCATCACAAGCCCGCCATCGACTCTAGGCTCAGGGAAAAGCAATCTTCCACCCTCCCTTTTCTGAGTCCCACCCCGAATCCGCTTGTAGCCTCGAGGAGTGCCTGGAACTGACGCCCAACACTCTGGATAATCACAGCTGTGCTCCGAGCGCAGGTGGGTGCAAAACAAGTTCTAAGAACAAAAAGAACAAAATAATAAGTAGATGGAATTTGCACAACCAACAACAGTTTCAGCTTCGCTGTGACACGTTTGTTCCAAACGGCTACTTTTCATTTTCGGAGAATGTGCAAACCAAAATTACAGTGCACAACAAAGGGCTCAAATGGATAGAAATGCATGTATTATTTATCAAAAGACTAAAGAGACCTTGAGCAAGAGATGGAGTCATTACAACGAAACAACAACAACACAAAACGAGGTATTCCCAAGGGATATCATTATTTGACATAATGCAAAGCAGTTATAGAACATTCTAAAGGCGTCACAGTGCTACGTATACTGTTTTCATATCTACATATAACTACCTTGAATAATGCCTGTCTCAGTGAATTTCAAATTAGATGTGATATAATTTAAT
This sequence comes from Stigmatopora argus, assembly GCF_051989625.1. Classification (NCBI taxonomy): domain Eukaryota; kingdom Metazoa; phylum Chordata; class Actinopteri; order Syngnathiformes; family Syngnathidae; genus Stigmatopora; species Stigmatopora argus. The sequence continues at coordinate 8,985,574 of NC_135398.1, forward strand.
CCAAAAGGTTTATGGTTTACACCTTTTGAGCTGCTGTCAATCCGAACTAGCGAATTCTGGTGCAGAGCAAACCGTCGGTTCAAGACCTCGGTTCGGTGACCTCGGTTCGGTGACCTCGGTTCGGTGACCTTGATTCATTCCCGAGCGACAGGTAGTGCGGTTCGCTATATGTGCAAGTATTAGGATTCTATAGCCATGGGCAAATGTTTTTGGTTAACATTACAGATTGTGCTTAGCAGTACCCTGGCTATGTCTTGGGATTCAACCTGGCGCAATGAAGAAACAGAATGTCAACTTGATATATGGGCACAGCCACCTGATGGTGTAGTGGTGCATTCGCCTGATTTTTGTGTAGGTAGCGTAGTATTGATTCCCACACAGTGGCTGTGTGTTTGTGGGTGCCAATAGTTGTCTGTCTCTGGGTTTGCCTTACAACAGGTGACCAGTTTAGGGTGTAGTCCGCAGTGTGGAAAATTGAACGGATGATTATTTGGGCAGAAGCCAACATAAAAACCATGCTGGAAAATACACATCCAAATGCTTATATATTTAAGATGTTTAGCACCAAGATGAAGGAGAATAGTTTATGAATTGATTTTTCACTTGTTTTGCTGTGATACCCTGCTTAGACCGTTTTGCCCAGTGATTGATCGATGTTTGCACGTGTGGGTTTGTGCGATAATTACAATGTGAAAAGGAACCGTATGAAACCAAAAAAGATATATTGTATTTTTGTCAGGCCCTAAAAGACTGCTATGTACTTTCCTGGTGTGAATCTATATTGCTTCTTCTCTAACTCCACTTTTGCTGCCAGTTCCTCTTATTTACCTATCCATACAATTATAATGCCTACGTTCAATTCATCATTTTATCAAATGTTAGCTATTGACCCATTGTTCTACCTTGCAACCAACCAAACTAAAGTCAACCAATCAGTGAAATGACTTGACTCTACCCATCTGCATTTATGCCAACTTGTTTACCTTGCTCTGTATACCTATAGCTAATCTATTGACCTAGACACATACATACGGCCAACTACACTTTCGTGAAATGAGCATGTTGTATCCTCAGGAAATCAGGATGACCTTGTAAAATGAGAGGATGTGTCACTACATTATTTTTGCCAAGCAATGAAATAAGTGTGCCTGCGTTTTTGTGTGTGGCAGAACTGTGTTGCCGCTGTATCATGGCAGAGTTGATAAGAGAGTGTGCCTGTGTGACACAACAGATTAGTCGTGCCACGTCTCAGCCAAGAAAAAATGAGAGGACTCGGGAGAATTGGTTGCTCGTTTCCGCCGCTCGAAATCTCCCTGGAAAAATATAGTGGAAATTACTATGCTCCGGCTTTAAAGTTCTGCTTTCATCATTAATAATTATTTTCCAGATCTTTCTCTTTTTTATCACAAGAAATGTTTTTTTTAAACACAATGTTTACTCCTTTAAGGGAATAGACAATGAGAATTCCATTTTAAGCACAGGCAGCAAAGGGAATGGTTGAGTGGTTTTCCTCAAAAACTGAAATTTTCTTTCTCTGAAGTATATTTGGCTTCGAGATGCTGAAATGTGCGTCTTATCATCAAGGCGATAGGCGGGGAGCTCTAATGATGTGACACTGCTGATCAGTTTTTCTCTGCCAAAAAAGGATAAGAGCAAATACCGCGTGGTTTTGATGTTGACAGGTCAGGTGATATCAGCTGGTTGACTTCTATTAAAAGGTAAACTTGGTACTTGATTCCATAGTCAAGATGGTGAAATGTTAATTGAGATGCAATTCTTCTCAGAAATGACCTCATTTTTTTACTAATTGTTTCCCAACCAAGGTGGCACAGTGGTTGAAGGGTTAACACGTCCACCTCACAGATAAGCAACAGGGAAGACGAATGAATGAATCTTTTCCAACCCTATAGATACAAATGAATCACATTTTTTCCCTCGCTCTTGTTGCATGAAGTACAAAGTAAAGGGAAACACTTTTTTCTTTCATCATAGCACACGCGTATTTCTGATTTTTTTTTTCACGGCAGAAGCCTGCAATTAAATGTCAGACAGTCACGAACACCAAATTATAATGTTCCTTATTATTATAATCAAGAAATAAGTTACAGAAAGAAAATGAAAAATGTTTTAAATGTGAAAAGTACTTGCACAAGAAGTAAAACGGGAATATTAAAGTCAGGGTTGTTCTTTTTGGTAGTAACAAAAACAAGTTTGTCTAATCAATTAATGCCGTTGTTAAGAATTCGACCGGGTGAAAATGAGAGAACAGAAATCTAGCCACAAGTTATTGATCACATTATTACATGGAAAAGATTGTGTCTTTGTTTCTGTGTTTTTTTGAAACACAAAGAGGGGCAGAATAGTCAACAAAGAACATTAGTTTTTTTGTTCTGTTTTCCGTTTTAATTCCAGGATAAAAAAAACTTAAGAATTTAACAATTTAATTGGGGGGGAAAGAATAGCATTGATTTTTCTCTCTCCTTAAGACAGAAAAAAGAGGAAACATGGTGACTGTTTTTTCATGGAGAAATGCCAGGGGTAAAACAGTTTTTCTTTTACCACATGAATAATTAGCACAACTATGAACTGATGTGAGGATTCAAAATGTCAGCTGAGGATGCCTTTTCCACAGGCTCGTCTAAATGCTTTCTTTTCCGCTATGATTAATATTCACTGTCAGTAGCTGTAATAATAGAGGAAATGACAAGAGAGCAGACATAAATGCTGATTTGCTTCTGACAGTGCTGATAAACGCGCTATCAACAACACTTAGACGTTGTTGGCGAAGGGGAGTAGGTCACCTGTTGCTATGCCCCATGGGAACATAGGAAGGGGTGGCAGGTCGATACTGACTAATTCTGTCCAATGTGACACACAAGTGCTGTCACTGAGAGTCAGATTGATCATTTTTCTCGGGGAAACACAAAATCCCATCGGCCGCCTGAGTGGACACGAGCAGACGTCAGGCAGCCTGCATCGTGAGGGCTGCGTCATCTCCAGATGGCAGACAGAACAACCCTGGTGTGTGTGTGTGTGTGTTTATGTAGATTTTTTGCAGTTGTTTTTTTCCACCTAGAAAGCTCGAAGTCCTTGGGAAACAGTAGTCCATCTAAAGCACCACCGGAACTGTTGTCCCAGTATACCATATATACCAGTATATGTGTGTGTGTGTGTGTGTGTGTAAATTGCCAGCTTTCAGCCTCGCCCTTTCCACCTTTGCAACCATGGCAACGTCGAGCATGAGGTCCTGCTGAGAATTGTGCACTACTGTCCTAAGGTGGGGGTGGGGCTTTTTACTGGCAACTCCCATGTCCTCTTAAATACCTTAATAGACATTTATTATCTGTTTATATTGGGCCCGGGGTCTTCAATTTAAGACATTTTCAGAACTGCTTTAGCCTTGCAAGAGCTCTGTTATACAGCTGTTTAGCCTTCAAAAATGTCAGGAAGATGGCATGTAGCAGGCGTGGCAGATCCATTACGACTGGAACGCCATGTTTTCAGTGAGACTAAAATAAAAAACAGTTGAAATGTTGTTAGGTACACATTTGCCTGCACAGCAGCCGTGAATTTCGTGCTAATTAAACGCTGAAATTAATTGCTTTTTATAATTTATGTAGAAAAGTTCTGCTAAGGACACACTGACATTCCTCTTTGTTTTGTATATCTGTCAAGATCCACCGGCTTTAATTTACCATAGAGTTGTATCGCACTTTCTCCCTCAAAGATAACTTGCAACTTTGTTTGTAGAACGAAAAGGTTTTGCAAAGTCCATATGTGAAGTCACATAATGTGCCACTTTAGCAAAAGGTGGCATCTTAAAATTTAAACAAGATGAATTAAAGGATGCCAGTTGATAGCCCGCAGCGACGGGAAGATAAACTGAACGATGTTGAGAGCGCTACAAAATGTTTATCCTGCCAGATGAAAGCCACGTAATCTCACCGCTTCGGATCTTCCTCTGGGACAACATTGTGCCTCCTCACTCCATTACCAGTCACATTTCCGGAATATCTTAAATCACAATTAAGCAGTAACTGAGCTTTAAGAGAGCCTTGCAGGTATAAAGCGATCATTGCTGACAGTTAAGCCATCATACATTGAAATGAACTTTTAACGTCACTTGAGAGTAACAGGTTTGTCTCTGATGCATTTTTAGTATGATCCAATGTAAGATGTGTGTCTGGAAGACTTCTTCCTGCTTTAGGCAACATTTGTGGATTAGCATAGGCTTCCTGGAGTACATAAACGTTATTTTACAGTTGGATGTCATCTAATGATGTCACTTAAAATCTCACATTTACGTTTGGGGCCACTTTGCTGAATTTAATAGATTGGACTTCTCTGAGCCACAACCCGCAGTCCTTTTGTTTGTAAAATCATTAGTAAAATTTCTTTGTTGTGACGGCCAGGGTTTTAGTTTTATCCACAGAATTCAATCATTTTCATCTGAACAATAGTTAATACATGTGTGTTGCTGTTGTTAAATTTCGATCTGAGTGTCTGGGGGGAGCGCAGAGTGGATTGAGCACATCAAGAAAATGGAGTGGGCGAGGTGACTAAGTCCCTTCTTTGATCAAAACGTTTTACTGAAAACTACTTTGATCAAACGAAGTGTTCCCAATGAAGAGTTGACGACAACGACATTGGAACTGAAACAAAAGGGCCATTGTTGGCCCTTTGCCAAAAACCTGATATAAACCTATTTTTGTAGATGATAAATTTTTCATTTTTCAATCGCTATGCTTCCAGTTGTGCTGGGTCCAGGGGGATAAAAGTATGATATTTATGATTCAGGATGCGCCTGAGATCCCGTGGAAATGGTGAAAAAGTTAATGCTTCTGTGTTGGTCTCAACACTTGTGCTGTTTTATCGTGATGATGCGTCCAGTTTGAACATGTATGGTAGAAACTCTCCAGGATCATGCTCATCGAAACGTATTCCCTCCACTGACCCATTATCAATTTCGTATTCTGACTCATTGCACGATAAAGTTAGTGTGTCTCAACTTTTCAGAAGCAAACTGTTACAGCTTTTATAGCACAATTGCAAATAGTTTACAATCTGTGTCAGTCTTTATCATTGGTATTTTATGCCTGTTGACAAGATGCAGTCATTCAAATAGTGAGAAAAACAAATGGAGGGACTTCAAATAGCCCAATGTGCAATGTGTACATGTGGAAAAACTTCATTAATTACATTAAAATGAATAAAATCAGAAATACTCAAATTATTTATGGCCCCAATACCGCTCAATTTTATTATTCTATTTTACTGTGTTTAAATAGAAGGACTCGTCTTTTAGTATTTTTGACAGTCCTGGGTGTTCTATCTAGATTGAGGATCCCTGCCAGCCTCTTGCAGTCAAAATGTAAAACTGTCAAAAATTAAAAAATACAGTAGCGGTGAAAAAATCAACTTCATTAAACCCACTAGATTATTGGACTATGCCCTAATGAAGTGCTAACATTAAGACAACACAAATATTAAGGGCCTTTTTATAGAAATAATTGACTATGGGTACAAAAATGGAAAGTAATGGAGTTTATTCAACCGTTCACTGCTAATGCAATCCATGTGCTAAAAAAGATGATGAAATTCTGTCAACATGCATCCTTCCCGTTAAATGTCATGTTCCACATTTTGACACACACTAATCAATTAGATCCAAGCTTCTACTGGGAGTGAAGTGAAAAGTGGGAAGGTCTGCTGCTGACCCAGCACCCCCCCCCCCCCCCCCCCCCCCCCCATGACACAACTCAGTAGCCAAACATTGCTGCTCACACGCAGAGCAGTTAATCAATCCTACAACACAAAGTCCCCCAAAAATATGGAGAAGTAAATCAATGTTACACCGTTTCTATGTTCAGCTCACCAAATAACAACAAGGAGAACAACAACAGTGAATGTAAACCAATCACAGTTGTTAGAGATGGTGGCTCAGTTCAACCAATTTCATGCTCGAGCACTACTCAATTCGAAGGGGGAAAAGGTGACCTCAAGGTTAAAGTCGCATCAGCAAACGGCGTCGGATCACAACCAACACTGAGGTCGCTTGTTGGGATTCTTTCTCAATGACATGCCTCATTAAACAGGCGCAGAGCCAAATGGAGCTAAAAAGGCGACGTCGTGTTGACGGCCAGCTCACGGCTCAGCGTGTCACGCGTCAGTAATGCAGAGAAATGGCGGCGGCCATTTTAGGGAACAAATCAGGAAAAAAAACAGTCAAGCAGCTGCGATTGAGAGGTCTTTAGTGGCCTTGAGGCAATCTGTTTGTGCCTCCTCAAGGGAACCAAAACAAAAAGTGGTAAAAAGTGACCCCACCATACCTATACTATGACTGAGCCATTTGAATTTTGAACTTGAATTCTCTAGGACAAAAGTGACGTGCATCCTTGAATGGTCAACCAAATACAAGGCACATATAGATCAACATACATTTATTTACATGTAAACGTACACGTGGGGTTTTTAAGTTGACTCGTTGACTCGTGCAATTGGCTTGGGCGTCTTACAGCATCAAGAGCATTGAAATATGATCAATCACTGATGGTAGGCGGGAGACTCCTGATGTTGAGCATGTTAATCTGTCTTTTGGGTGCAGTCACCGAAAAGCAATCAGTTCAATACAAGTGCTCCTGTGCATATTTACTGTCACTTGAAGGCTCTCTGAACCATTACATGATCCATGCCTCCTCTTGCAGGTCACTCGGAGTGATTTATAACTATACGTGCTGCTTCTCTTTAATAGGCCACTTGTAACAAATGAATTTGTCATCTCTCCACACATACAGGTCAGTCTGACTCTGTTTGCACTTGATTGCAAATTCAGGCAGCCAATGCTACTCTACTTCGAAACTGTGAATAGAGGCTGCTTTAACTCTCGATAGTGCCATAATTTAACTTAATGGCCGCCATTAACGCTACTAGACGTCCAATAAGCCTTCATTGGAACTCAGTTAAATACTGTAATATTTTTGGGGGAATTAGTACAAAATGAGTGGTATTGGGCTCCATATCCAGTGTTTTTATTCGTTTTCGTCATATGAATTGTTTTTAGCAACATTTTTAAGTTATCCTTTTATTTATTCTTAAAGATATCAAACTAATATATAATATGGATCAACATTGCAAATGTAATTTTGACCTGCTATTCAAATACGTGGACATTTTGGGTCTTATAGGCCACATTTTATATGGTCAAGTTTTGATTTTTTTAACGATAGCTATTTGCTACTGTGAATGGTCAAGTCATCGGCTGCCAATGAGGGTGATAGACATCCAATCATTTGCAAATGAGTTAAAGTGGGAGCTACACCCACATATTTTTAAAGTAAGAATGCAACTAGCAACACCAAGATAATCTTTTAAATGTATTCATTTCTTCATTTTCTGTACTGCATATCCTAGCAAGGGGCATATGGGGTGCTGGAGCCTATCCCGGCTAACTACAGGCAGCAGGATAGGGACACCTGAATTGGTGGCCAGCCAATTGCGGGGCACAAGGAGACGGACAACCAATCATTCACACTAATACCTAGGAGCAATTTAGAGTGTTCACCCCGTTATATTTTGGGAATGTAGGAGGAAACTGGATTACTTGGAGAATCCCCACGCAATCCTGTGCGAGAACATGCAAACTCCACACAGTGAGGACCGACCTGGGATCAAACCCTTAAACCCCAGAACTGTGAGGCAGATCGCGTTAACCACTCGGCCACAAGGCCGCCCCTCCTGTAAATGTATCCCCCAAAAATCTCATATCAAAAGATAAGCAAACATTTGTTGTCGATGTTCAACCCTGATGGCCCCGGGTAGTAAAACGGTGGCCTCAAAAGCCCCAAACTCACACCAACAACATCTCAAGCCAAACTGCACACGTGCCCCTTGCTCAAATGACAACTTGGCGCAGACTTTTAGTAGTGAATGAAATCTTACATCCTCATCATCTCGCGTGCACTTCCTGCGGCTCTGGACGTGCAGGCTTGCCTCCAGTGGCTGCCGGCGGCTTTTGCTCTCGTCGTCCGCCGCCTGAGCGCCGAGCAGGCGGCTTGCTTCGGGTGGTAGCGGGAACGAATTGGCAGTGTTAATCTTGCCGGTGAATCTCTGGTATAATGAAGCCATGCTTCTCTGCCGACGATTGTGCTCTTTTGAAATGCTCGATTTCTCTTCTCTTCCGCAGCGTTCCTCTTCAGCTTTGTCTAAGCGGCTGCACGTCCTCCTCTGCATGCACACCACGTTGGTGTCCCCTCCTCTCCCCCACGTCTACGGTGTCACCAGCATCAGCAGCAGCAGCAACCAAAAAGCGGTGGCGTCCGATTTGTGTTGGCGATGATTTCTCCACCGCACAATTCAACGGATAACAGTAAAAAGGTGCGTGCATGTGAGGTAGGCGATCATGTTGAGCTAAAGAAGGCTGTCGCACGCACGTTCTGCAAAGATGCAGCAGCAGCCACACAGACGTCCACTTTACGCACAGACATTACCTCAAATCACCTTCCTTTGAAAAAAACATCATTCACATTTTTTTCCTTTTTTTTCCCCCCCTTCTTGTGTGGGTATGCTTCGAGCGATGAATTTGTCACACCACTATTCGGTTGGAGCCTACCAAAATGGAGCTTGTTCTACTTTTGGATACACTGGAATTTAGAAGTATCAACAGATGGGCCATTTCAATATTGGACGACGTCCCAGTCTTCAAATATTAAATAGGCCACACTGAAAATACGAAAACACGTGGTTTCTGTGTAAATTTACTGAAGAAAAGAAAAACTTAGGAGAAAAGCATTTTATAAAATATTTTTTTATAAATAGTAAGTCTGTATAACCCCTTAAAGGCCATTTTCCCAGCCAAACTTCACAGTTCAAATAGATTGGACATCAATGGCAGTTAACGTGGGCAGTATTTTTATTTTGGTTGAAATTGCAAATTATTTAAAAACTGCATTCAACAGATCTTTAATTATTACAGTAATAATCAGTATTTAAATTTGTTCATATTTTATGTACAGGGGCTTTATGTCACTATATATAAAAATCACACAACATGAATAATGTGCTAAACACAGACATGAAGTAAATATAAAAAAAGTTCGCATGCCACTTGTGTTCATTAAAGCAGGTTTTAGTAATCATCATTTTTAAAGCGTTTACCACACCAATGTAATCTGTGAAATTTGTCTTTTGTGGTAGAAACCATTGAGGGGAAGTTGTACACGTGCACACACACAATAACATTTAAAATCATTTTAACCAAGAGCCAGCAGACTGCAAGTACCTTTTATTAACCCCAAATAAAGTTGAGGTTGATCCAATGACCTGGTAACCCTTTTCAGACATATTGAGCATCATATCTCTCAACACAAGTCATTGTCTACAACAGTGGTCCCCAACCGCCGGTCCGTGGACCGGTACCGGTCCATGAGCCACCTAGTGTCGGTCCGTCAGAGTAAAAAATATTAACGTTTTCAATATCGCCCTCCTACTTAAAATAAGAAAAAGTTTTTTAATAATAATAATACAAATAATTGTTATTATGCTTGGGAAAATAGAAAGAGCTTTCCAAGTCCGCGGTGAGAAAAAGGTTGGGGACTGCTGGTCTCCAGCATCAGAGCTCCTCATGTTCAAGTATACTAGTCAGGGTAAATAAATATTAGATTTTCCTAGGTACAGACAGCCATCAAGTGGAGAACCTGTGACACAACAGCGACATTACCAAAAACTGAATGCGCCTTCAAAATTTTGAAAATGATGGGGAGAAAATGAATGAGGGAAGTTTCAGAGAGTCTGGTATCAGATTTGGAGGAGATAAATACTAGTATTTTAACTAATTGACTACCATCCATATACTGAAATATTATCCACCCAGGTCCCCCTGCGAGAATTGCTCAAAATTACACAAAAATGCATGTTGACACAAAATGAACTTCACGCTTATCTAGTTGATCTCTTTCTCCCTGAACATCTGAACTTTTCAATCGTGCGTCTCACAGCTAGTCATTTGGAAGCCTCGAATGTACATATCTTACACGTTCCATTGCAGGTGATTTTACGGCTCACCGGGCAGCTCCGTTGCCAACAGAAATAGGATTCAAATCTCTGTCATTCAGACAAGTACGTGTTGAAAATATCTCATGTATCTGTGGGAATTGGGCCGTGTTCACTGGGAGGATGACTATTTCAGGGCTGACACCAAACCGGAATGTGTCTCAGGACCTCCTGTTGAATACTGCTGCTGTAATTTCCCATTTCGTACGATAAGGCTTCGTTTAAAATTGCAACGAGTAATCATGTTAAAGAGGGTGCATCAGCAGAAATGAACATACACTCAAATAAAAAGTGGGTTTCTTTGAATTTACTATGGTGTGCAGTTTTTGCATTAAAATGCCAATTAATACGGAGCTGGTTTGTTATGCAAACCCCCCCCAAATTTTGCTGGCTTTTCTGGAGAAACAAAATTCAGCAGAGGGTAAGAATGTAACTGGTTAGGGACCGACAGGAATGATTGTGTCAGTGCCAATGACAATGATAGACATCTAATCCATTTTACCTGAGATGGGCTAATGAGTAAAAAAAATGTGGGAAATAAAAAATAATAGTAGGCTTTATTTTCAATGTATTGTCAGGCAAAAAAAAACATCCAACACACTCCTAGATACTAAGTTTTGTGTGAGATCTAGGGGATAACGGTACATTGAAAGTTATAATAAAATCAGTCCTTTTAACAACTTGATGAACTAATTTGCGGCATAAAAAACAAAAACAATACAATACACGTGGATGCACTCAGTTATCGCAGTAACAAATATAGGTTATTTGTTTTACTTTCATTGAATTGAAAGCCTTTATTGTCATTATATAAGTACAATGTGATTTAAACACAAAGAAATAGGCATAAAAAGTTAGATGCAATAAAAATGCAATGAGATACAAACAAACAAACATTGATTTAAATTATAAACTTTCTCCCGTGTGGCTTATGTATATATTTGGTTTACTTAACTCAGTAGAAGATGCCATATGATTTATAAACAGACATTAAGTAATATTGATTCCAAACATTTGAACATTAATTCTAGATAGGAGGACATTTAATTTCCTTGTGAATGGATTTGACTAGATTTATTTAGTAGCCTGTATCACCCTCCCACATAATACTTTTGGGTCAGTGTCAATTATTTCTGCCCTTGAATAAATGTATTTCAAAGGTCTAACGGGAGGGTAATATTTGAAATGCATTTGAAAATCGCAAACTAACATTTACGTATTAGCTTGCATCAAATTTCAAATGCTTCCATGCTAAATCCTTGTAAATGATTTAGAAAACAAACCTATCAAATGACACAGATAGACCCTACTCTAGAGAGAGAAGCAAAACAACCTTAAAAATGTAAAAGCCTAAATTTCTGTGCCATGCAGAGACAACCTAATATTCTCTTTTTGGCATATTCATTTGCACCTCAGTGGCAGGAAGATTAAGTATTCTGAAAATGAACAGATGTTGTGGCACATTAGAAACACCGGAAGAAAATCACTTCCCTCAACGGTAGACGACTTGGAATAATGCCAAAAAGTACTGCTCGAATACTTGTGAGCAGCACAACAAGTCAAATACCTCAGAAAGTTGTGCTCAAGCAAACGCTGGAAGCAAATAATATCATGACGCATTCACAAGAAGCAAATAAGTGCATTTGTTTGCAAACACCCTAAGTTGTTCCCATCTGCTTGGTTCATACCCAGCGACTGACACAAATTAATTGGGGAGCAAGAAATAACAAGAACAGTCAATCATGCGTTCGGAGAGGGCGCAATAATATCTCATTTCCTTCTAATATCAGCCAACTCAATAAGAAAATGGATTGAATTTCGTTACAGGCATAATTACATTTTCAACTATTTTTGTTGTACATTAGTTAGACACTAATGATCTTCCTAGTTGGGATGATATGTCAACCGCAGCAAGATGCTTTCTAATTTATGTCTCATCATCCTGCTGCCTCAATGTGTGTATGTTATAAATCATCTTTGAGCTGTCAACAGGGTAGAGTCATATACTGTGATGGGCTGTAGACATTTTATGCTCCTCTGACTGAAATAATCATAAATAATACTTGGACTTGGACTACAGCAGGTACAAACTCAAATGGCCATTTCGACAATAATGTTTTGTGGCATTTAGTGAGAGGAAAAAGGTGTGTATAAAATATATATATACACATTTATATATATTTATGTGTATATACATATATACACATACATATAAACACATGCATATATACACATACATATATACACATACATATATATACATACACATGTATGTAAGTATAGTATATGTGTATAATGTTTTTTGTATTGATTTTGCTAGTTTGGTTTGCTCCAATTGTGACTTCATTGAGAAAATAACTAGGGATGCCACAATTGCATATTTCGACATGCGAGTCGAGTTCGAGGCACTTGATTTTGTTGATCTGCTGAAACTGAATCCCAATCCAATACTTCAGAAATGTATTAAGGAGGGGAAATTAGCAATGATTAATGACTGATTTTCTTGACTCTTTTATTGTTACTGGACCCCTGTTAGATCTGCTAAATTTCACTAGTGTAATTATAAATATGCAGTATGGTACTGCAGTATATATATTTGTTGCAATTTACCTCGAGTTTATTGTGATTATTTGTAGCCCTTAACCCGTTTACTGCCATTAACCGTTATAAAGATGAAATCTATTTCAATTGTAAAGGCTGGCATTGACTGATCATGTTTCACTGCCATTGATGGAGATAGATGTCCAATCCAGTTTGAGTGGGGGGTTGGCAGCGAACATTCAATCCCCCAATCAAACTAGATTGGACCTCTATCACAGTAGGTTAATGAGTTAATACTTAAAAATGAAAATTCATTTTTAAAACCCAATCTATTTTACCAGGATTCCAGTCCTCTGAAAATGATGTGATCGGGCCCGAATGAACAAATGATAGGGTTTGGGACATCTAAAAACAACAACTTTATTTCTCCAATTGGCTGTGGTAGACATCCAATCCACTTGAATTTTGAATGATGACTGCCAGACCTCCCAGTTCACACAATTCGGAGACCCTTTGTTTTTCAAAAGGCACTGAAACATGGTCATTTGGGGTTGCTACTACTTTTTTCTCCATCTTTCCTGCCTGTTTACTGTTGTGCACCGCCAGCAGCCCCTAACACCCCACCCACCCACACACACAGACACATAAATCCGTGCAGCGCATTCTAAATTGGCCTTACCCATCGAGATGCGGTGCTGGTGTCTATCTTCAGCGGCGTGGTGATGAACACAGACATGGTCTTTAGCGTTGTCAACTCCTGTGTAAGAAGCTACTTTCCCTTCTTTCACACCTCCAGTGAAGAAGGGGATGACCCATTGTTGGCAAATAAGGGCGGGTGCCTCCCCCTCTCCTCACTGGTTGCATCAATGTCAACAGAGGAGGGAATACACCTTCACAAGGGTACATGGGGAGGGTGGGGGATATTTTTAATAATATTATATATAATAAAGTTAGATATATATCCTAAGCAAGGAGTGAGACCACCACACTTCAACACATACAAATATGTTGAAATGTGGTGGTCTCACTCCTTGCTTAGGATGCTTGAAACACCTCTACACTTCACTGTGTTTAGTCCCACCATCCCCCTTTTTTTCTTCAATACTTTTCTCTATTCAATAGCTGAACTAAATTATACGGAGGTTTACAGTAGAAAATAGTACATATAAGCTGAAAACACGCATTGATCTGAGCAGCGATGCCGAGTGTATTATTGCACGTGAAGCATTTACACTGACCACTTTAAAATCGATAGTAAATGAAGTGAATATCTAGCCCCCTGTGAATAATTCAACCCATATGTAGTGGAATAACTACACGTGCTTCGATATCTGTTTTGCATTACAAAGTCTTTCCCTCATATAAAATGGATTCAGTGCAAAGTTTGGGCTTTCTTGTGAACCACCTAACTTTGTGAAATTACTTGACAACTGCTTCACTCACGTAAATGGCGTACTCTAGACATTTAAGGTGATGGAAAAAAGTAAACAATTCAGCAATATGAACACTATTTTTGACAACATCTGTAATGCACAAACCTTACAGGCTCTATTTTCATATAGGTAGCAATAATCGTGGTAGTTTTCAGTCGTGTCATATGTTTAGAGAGATTTAGTGTCTCAAGCCCTTCACGTTTTATGATTTGTGGCTCACGTCAAATATTAGTTTTGTGAACGTCACAGTTGATTAAAAAATCTATAGCAGGCAGAAAATGGTCTCCTGGCATTAGAAGGACTGTTGCATCTTCAGATCATCGTGACTTAATTTAGCTGTAGTGCGATTCATGGAGTCGAAAGAACTCGTTCCTTTAAATCAAACTTAACCAGCACATTTTGAAAAGACTTATTTCCATGATTAGTTTAAAATGTATTCTAAAATAATGAAGTACAATGGAAATCTGGAGAAAAAGGGGCAATACACAGATGTGGAGGACACACTAAATATGCTTTCACTTCATTATAGCCTGATGGAGTGGCCAGTGAGTGTTTAAATTTCTGGAGTGAATAAAATACATGTATACTAACTATGGGTTAGCAGCCAGCTCTATGTATTTATTTGTAAACCAGGTAGTATTAGTAATAGCTCAGAGATTTGATGGCCCACCATAAATAATCACATTTAAATGGCGCAGTGTCAGGAGCGCAACTCATGAATTTACTCACTTCCCCCTGTAGACGCGGTAGCTCATCCCTAATGGCTGCCGGGCATCAGCTCATATTTTACACGTTTGATTTGCACAAGGTCCTGATGACAGCTGCACTTTTTAAATATATGCCTGGCTCGTGAAATACTAAGACTATTAAGGAAGTTGTAAAATTGCTTCATTGCGTACAACGCTATGTTTGTCAAGTCTTCCCGTACCGCTGAGCGACATGGTAAAAAGGTGAAGTAAAGTTCATATGTGCATGTGCGCCACAGGAGATAAAGTTCCATCACAACGAGTAATTGCCGTATAGCAACTGAAGAGGGGAATAATAAAGTCCTTTGAATTAAACCTGACATAATGCTTGCAGCTACAGTCAGTTCACATAACAAGCTGATTTTGTGCCGTGGCATTTCCCCGTGGTCCTTTAAACAAACCCCCTAATGCTAAATTTTTGTCACATTTACCACCCTGACATATACTTCCATGATTACGTTCGCTGATAGCTCGCAGTAGGTCACCGGCAGTATAATTAGTAGCAAAGGTTACCATTGCGGCGTATGGCGTTTCAACCTGATGGGAAATTAATGATGTACAATGAAGCTTTAACTTCACCATTGATTGTGTTTACTTTTACAGGCAACAATGCTTTGTTTTTGTTCATGCCTTTATTTCCTCTGTCTGTAATGAAGTTGAGGAAATACGTCATAAACACATTAGAAGGGAAGGATCATGCAAATGTTGAAATTCTTGGTGTAATGGAGCCCAACTTGCGCTGACAAGTAACTCACAGTATATTTAATGCCTAGTATTGATCTGTATGTGGTGGTTCTCCATGCATCAATTGGAGCCTCAGTCCACTTTTTGTGAAGTTTGACAATCTTCCCCTGCAGTAATCCCTGTTCCCAGTGTGGCTTTTCCTACCACCATTTTTCTCCTACTATTCACTGTCAGTATTCCTGGATAAAGCACTATGTGAACAAGCAGTTCTTTGCTAAAGTGCCTTAGTGAAGGGTCTGCCTGTCCTGTGGACATTTCTCAAGTCAACAGTTTCCCATGAGCCTTTGTGGAAGCTTGTTTGAAGGCTTTTGGTTTTGAGTTGATTAGAATATTTGGATGTGAACGGATGAGTTGGAAAATATAACTTTGTCCTAATATTCACATTTTTTGAGAAACTCAATTTTGGGTTTTCATGATGTGTAATGATTTAATCTAATGCACAGGTTTTGCTTTGTTTTCTGCAATAATCTAATACTAGTATTATTTGTATGTATGGAAAATGAAGACGAATGACTTCAGATCGGCACTTTGAAACAAACAGTTTGCCATGAATTGGGTCCATTTTGTGAAACTTTTTATGAGACCGTACACTGGGGATGCATATCTCAGACACTTGCATTAATTCCACTGTAAAACTTCATTTTCTCTGTTCCCCCTGATGTTACTTAAACGTCTGTGTCCTTCTTGTGGTTTCTGAGCTCGTCCTTCAGACCGCAGTATCCTACCGTGCTTAAATGGCTCAACGGCCCTGAAGCACTTTCCACCGGCACACCTCCCCTGAGGAGGCCAAAGTTCCCCTCACTGCACTTGATATTCACCTCAGCACGCACGAGCAGGCCCTCTTTAAGCTCAATGTAGAGCTAGTTTGACCGAAGCGTGCATGTAGAACGTGAAAATGCCATATTAGCAATAAAAAGCACCGACGTGTACGGCAATGAGATTTGTTCAATGCAGGCAATGCACTCTTTAAAGTCATCTGTCACAGGTAACAGCAAATAGAGCCTGTATCAAAGGGCAGCTGCCCAACACGTACGTATCTTAACTGTGGAAAAGGAGGGGCTCGCAGGTAGCCAACAGGTGTGGGAATAAACTTTCCTCATGTGAGCAGAGGCTGGCCCACAAGCATGGCAGTAGGTGTTGCCAAATTACTGTTCTGCGGTCTTGCAGTGCGCCCTTTCTAGCTTCTCTCGTCTCCAGACTCCATTTTATTGAACAATATGCGATTGTGTGCCACGCCATAATAGCCCTAAATACGGCCATTGGTTAGAATAAGCAGATGCTATCAAGCTGAGCGCGTATTGTATAGTGTGTACATGTTTGTGTGTACGCACACTCGGAAATTGAAAGTCATTCTGCAGGCGCTAATGACGGCAGTGGGCGGCAATACAAACATTTTAAGCAGGCGATTCTATGTCTGGATGCTGAAAACACACAGCTCGCTAGATGAATACAGAATGTATTTGAAAGACTTTTTTTCTTTGACTCTTGCTGCATACAAATTGTGGCAGGAAAGGTTTGTCTGTTCACTCTGATTTTTTTCAGCTACCTTAAAAGTGAACTGAACCTAGAAAATTGAAGGGCAATACCAGGCAGGTATATTTTCTAAGCCCTGTGGGAGCAAGAACGGCGAAAGCTTTTTTCTTCTTCTTGGTTTTAATTACGCAGCATCATTTTCTAGTGGAACAGAAAACTTTCTGTACAACATTTATGATGGAGAATGTTTAAATTGGACAGGAGTGGCCCTCCCTAAGTGCCCATATATTTGCAGTGTAGATGTGGAAAGATACAAATCTTTGGCCCTGGTTGGAGTCTAAATCTCAGTCACCTAAGTTGGTCATCTAAGTCTAAGTCACCAATAACACAATCAAATTTGTTTTTGATTTTAATTTTTAATGAATATATATATATATATATATATATATATATATATATATATATATATATATATATATATATATATATATATATATATATATATATATATATATATATATATATATATATATTTATACTATACATTTAATTTTATATTATACATTTAATACTATTACATTCAACCAGCAATGAGAGTCTTTTGTGTGCTGTGAAAGAATAATGTCATATACCTTTTCTATAATTGTTTTACCCAGACCCCTGGGAACTGTTTTGAATGAGATTTTTTTTTAATCTTAAAAGTTTTAACAGTCAAGCCTTGAAACACATTTTTGAACCTCCCACACACAGGTTATCCATGCAGCAGAGTTAATTATGCTTGGAAGATAATGGATATTAAAACACTTTTCATAATAGGTGGATATTTCATTTTCATGTCAGTACTGAATAATAATATCACATTCAATTCTAAATCAAGAGTTTCTTCTTCCTACAGAGTAAAGTTGGCCTCAGTCCAGAACAAATGAGGCACGCCATTCAAGAAGACTCGTTGGACTTCATTGACCAGAAACCTGTAAGTCCTCCAACAATTTTAACTATGCACATTCTTTTTAATGTGTACCTGTATGTAGTGGATGGGTTGCATGTATTATCACTATTCATAATGAAAAAAAACACACCATCAATTCATTTTTGCACATTTTGTCTTTGTACAGCAAGACAAAATGCAGAAAAAATAACACAAGCTGGTGATGTCTACTTAAAGGCATTTTTGTTGATTAATTAATTTATATCCAATCCATAATTGTCGAGTAATATATTCCAATTTATTTTGCCTATTGGTAAATGTGACCAAACATTTGGATTGATTCGGTGGATGAAACAACATAGAACTGAAGTTAGTTTGAAATTACTGTACATAAATACATTTAGTTTAAATACCGAAGAATTGTGGTACAATTTGATTTAATTTTGTGTACAAATTATTCACCTTTTCATTGATTTTAAAGAATTTTAAAATGAGGGGATACGTAACATTTTAGTCCAGGGCATTCAGTTTGGTGATTTTAAGGCAAATATTTCTAAGAGAACATCAGGGAATAGACACAATTCATACAACCGCAGCTATCCTACTTTCCACAAAGTGCGCATTTGGATGATGATGGGGACAGGATCCACTTGGGGAACATTTTGATAAGAACATTTCCACAGCAACACAATATAAAAAACGTCATCACAGCAGAGCTGGCAGGCACGGCTTAGAAAAGCAACAAATCCTCTACTCTAATATTGCAGCTCAACACCCAATAGCCTTCACTTTCATGTTGCAACATAGCCAATATCACTTTTTTTGTCCTGTGAGAAGGACAAGTTGATACCCTGTTCGGTTTCTAACGTGTTGCTACTCTATATATATATATATATACGATTTACTCATTTTGATGAAGAAGGTTTTCAAGATCAGGAGCCCAGCATTGTGTGGAAGCCACAATTACTTAATCGTGTTGTTTCTAAGCTTCCAGCAGAGGGCAAACTCACACAACGTGAATATTCAGTCATTAGGCTCATGTGCCATTCCTGATAGAACACAGTCTGGTACCTCTGTACTAACTCGGGAAAATAGGGGGGCATAAACTCAGAAGCAAATTGTGGGCTGAAGAGTTTGGAGGAGGATGGCAGGGGTGTGACGATTGAACTTCCCTGGATTCCAAAAAGAAAATCATTTCATGCTCTGACACATTTTCTTTTCTCTATTTATTCAATCTGACGATTGATGTGTCTGTCTATGACATTCAAGTTAAGTTAAAATCTTTAAAGTAAGTCTTTCCCGAAAACGGCATTGTGAGAGCGCTACTGCTGGGCCATGACGACATGGAAGCAAAGAATACAGATAATATTTTTTCACTGATGGGAGGATTCATTTCAGTTTAAGTAGGCACTACTCAATTCCGCAAATTCAGACAGTTTAAAATGAGCTAGCAGTCTTGGAAGATCTGTTGAACCATCAGATATAAGCATTGCGATCCAAACACATGACACATACAGACAAATATTAAAACCTGAGCAGTTTTTAAAGTCCTCAATGAACACAATTTGGGGATTCAAAGGAAAACCAGATCAATCGAATTAATTCACTTAAAATATTTTTTTAATTAATGAATGAGACAACAAATATCAAAACTGAACAAAACTCATCTATAATGAAAAGTCCAGAATTATTCTAACCTTAATGTCAACCACTTACAGTGCCATTGATGATGATAGATGTCCAAGCATGTGGCTCTTTCCATTCTTCTGCTGTGAATTTAAATTAGTTTGGTTCTAGTAGACATCCAATCCATTTGAACTGCGAGGGCTGAATGTTCATTTGCTGGCAGACCCTCCCAGTTCAGATGGATTAGACCTCAATTGCCGTCATGGCAGCCTATGATTTCCATAAACCACACACGGGCATTTTCCCGAATAAGGGAAGAGCCACACACACAAAAGGGTGGGGTAGAACATGCCACCAACACATAAGAGACCCTCAGGAGAGATTTGAACCCAGAACGCCTTGACTGTGAGGCAATATCTTCTCAGACGCTCAATGTTACCGCAACCATTGAAAAGACATTACTAGCACTAGGAAAGCTTCAATTTTAAATGAGAAAAAACAACATTTTGAAAAAGTTCGAGCCAGATGCAAGTAGTAATGTGTCTGCCGCAGGCCTGACATTAAACGTTGCCAGCATGTTTTTCCCTTAATGATTCAGAAAACACAATCCATACATTACCTTTTCCCCCTTGATGGACGTCCGACGGTAGTTGCCTGCACCTGCTGACGAGTTCATGTTTACGCCGAGTGTGCCACAGCACAAGTGAAGGCAACTTCTCGCTCCACACCGCCTGAGCACGCACAGCTTTACGGGTGCACACAGCGGAACGGACGCATTTTACTCTTCTCCCTTCAAGTGGTTGCGAGTGTACACGGTTGAAGTCAGTAATTGGATTAGAGAAGATGATGCCCACCTGTAGCACTCAACTCTGCCGATTGGGTAAAAAAATCATATCCAAGTGCTGCAGCCTCCAAGCTCTCTTGCTCTCCCTTTCTCTCTCTCTCCCCCACTCTCTCTCTTTCTTTCTCCCTCCCCCACCATTTCATCTCATCGCAACGGTGATTTAAGTGAGAAGTGTCAACATATCATGAGAGAGCTTGTCTATCTGCTTAGCTAAAGCTAGGAAGTGGAACAAAGAAATTGTGAAATGTAAATAATTCATTTTTTTATGGTGGTAAATTATAGTTTGTGAATAGGGCCTCCAACGTCACTCTTGTTTGAGGAACAAATGTACCAAGGTTGAACAAACAAAAAAGGGGTTCATTAATAGATATACTTTAATAAAAGGAAGACATCGGAGCACATAATCCAGCGTTAACTTGCAAGTGAGAATCCATCTTGACTCGTCCCCGTCACGGATCATTCTAAAGAAAGACATCCTTTTCTGTCCATTTAGTTGCATTAGAATCAAAACAATTAAGATTATTGCATAAGCTAACCGAATAACACAATTAAGGTCAAAAAACAACTGCAACAACAATTGCATATGAGGTCTTCAAAACAACAATTAAGGTCGGAAACCAAAAACAACTGCATAAGAATTTACACAAGCAAGCCTCCATTCAGCAAACCAATTTCCATATTAGGTGAAACGAGCAACACTATTTTAAAACAATATGCGAGTATTTCCGGAAGTCGATTCGATTATCGCCATCTGCTCCGGAATCCAAGTCAAAGCAATTTAAGAGTCCTTCACAGATCTTCATTGCGAACCCAGATCAACAGTCCTCGGAGCCCAGGACTGGGTGAGCTGTCAAGTCAATAGTCCTCGGATCAGGGCAAAATAATTAAACGTTCTCAAAGCCAGCTGCAGGGGGAAGTGTCCTTCGTTAACAATTATACTAAGCGTTTGTCTGCTTATAATGATTAATATTTCACATATAGATATAATGATTAATATTCCACATATAATGATTAATATTTCAAGCACATTTATAATAGTACCCAAAATAACCCCAACACTGGGGCTCTGAAAATGTAGTTTTAATTCAATCCGGTTAGCATCCATTACTTCGGAAGCCATACCAAATTGATAACGGATAATTGCAAATATTTAAAATTTCTTAGATCTGCCAATCTTTGGTCGCAATAGACAGAAATGTTTCAAATGTGGCCGAATTGGAAACATGTATAGGACCCACCCTAGTTTCTCATCTAAATCTTCATGGCGATTTGAGGTGAAATTGTGTCACCTCGCCGGCTATATTCTTTATGGCCATAATGTGGAGGGCTTGG
Organism: Stigmatopora argus; assembly: GCF_051989625.1. Classification (NCBI taxonomy): domain Eukaryota; kingdom Metazoa; phylum Chordata; class Actinopteri; order Syngnathiformes; family Syngnathidae; genus Stigmatopora; species Stigmatopora argus. The sequence continues at coordinate 9,007,288 of NC_135398.1, forward strand.
ACACAGAAACAGTAAAATGGAGATGCAGTGGCAAAACTGCAGGGAGCGAGAAAACCAAGCACTGCATATTCTTCTGATGGGAGAAGAGGGACTTCTTGCATTGCAACTGTAGCTAATTAGAGTTGGGAAATGGGGCAAAGTTTTCCCTTTGTTAAAAATCTTTATATTGTGATCATTTAAGAAAGTCATTTTTTTTACTCCGTAAAATCCGAGCCACTGACAAAGTACTCACAGAATATTCTTCTGAATTCCTCCTGCACGAAATAATCCAAGATTTAGCTTAAGTGTTAATTAGATACACATAGATGTAAAAACAAAAACTCCTGTTAAGTGATCAAAATATGAATGCACATACAAAAATATTCCATAAAACCTATATAAACACTTTTTGCTTGGCTTAAATCTTTGAATACTTCTTTGAAAGTGGCCATAAGACTCTTAACTATAGATACGGGAAAACAACCTCAAACATAACTAAATATCTTGGTGTGCCAAAATACTTCATTAAAGCGGTATCAACAATTTTAACTCTGTATACACTGTATATTCTATGAGTATTGGAAGAAATGCCGGAACCTCTTTAACATAACATAGCATCAGTATTGAATGCAGTACATATATTGTATGTGCAAATGAAAAAGTACACACTTTGTGTGTGCTGACATGATGTATCATCCAAACAAACAAGATAAAGTCCACAAAGTTTGGTGTTTGACACATCACTGAGCAGCATGAAAGCATTCTGCCATCAGCACCATGGACAGCAGCCAAGCTTGCTGCCACAGTCCGTGAAAGAGAGAGCTTTTCAGCCACACGAGGCCAATTACACTTATTACATTATGGGAGGAAGCCTCAAGTTGAGAAAATGTTTTAGACCACACAAGTTAGTGATGCGTGTGAACCTGTGCCAAGCTAGCTGGCCAGATGAGACTTTGTGGAGGATGATGAAGGAACAAGCCCCCAGGGTGTTTTTAGAAAGTTCCTCTAATGGTGTCGGTCTACTTTCATGCAGAAACTTCAGGTTCCGGTTCCCAATTCTGAAATAGTACCTGCATATGTTAGATATTCACTCCAGTTGCCTCCCATATTCCAGTGACATGCATGTTGAATCAAAAGCTCTCACACTGACCAAAACAAAAGATCAGCATTACATGGTTCTCAATATAGTACCAATAAAATATTTCCCGTCATATGAATGTGAGCTGTGAAGGTTCAGCTGCAAGCACAGATCTTCTTTCAGGCCTGGTGTTTGAAACATGTTCTGCAAATATAATAGCTGAATCAGCTCTAGAGCTGTCATGCGATACCACAATATATTCACATGCAGGGGACAGTCTTTTATATCTGTTTTTTTTTTTTTTAAAGAAAGAAAAAAATGAAGGCATAGGAAATGGCTTTCATTTTTAATTACTTGTGTAATCTATGAAAAATATATGCAGTGAATTATAATCAATTCTTTTTTTTTTTCATTATTCTTTGATTTCATGGAGTTAGATCCATCAAACACCCAGTAAAATTGGTTTTTCTATTGTTCTGCATTGCAAATAATAAAATAAAAAAGCAACCAAAAGAAATCCTTAAAAAGGAGTAAGAAGAAGGGAACTTATTAAATCCCACCCCAATACTCATTCGTAGTACACTTAATTTTAATTTCCTGCAACTTTTTTCTTTCTTCTCTTTTAAATAATTCATGGTAACAAATGGTCGCCAATAATAGTAAAAACAAGAATATGAGCAAAGGCAAAATTTAATGTACAATTTTTCTGATCTACATTAACAATATACCAGCAAAGATAAAAAAATTGAATTATTAAGTACTGTGTGAATTTTCCTGTAGTCATTTTTCAGAATATTAAGGTCCCATTTAAGAAGTAATACATGTTGGATTATTACATGAAAAGCTAAGTCATTTTTGAAGTTGAAAGCTGGTGTACCGAGTTTGAGAAGCACTGTCTTCACTGATGTTTAGAATTTGACCCCAAACAAGATAAGAAAATGTGTTTACTTACTTATTGTTCTTATAGAGTACTACCTTTGTTATTTTAAGAGAGGAAGAAGTAAATTTGAAACCAAGCACAGCCTGATTATTGGACTGCCCTGCTTTACTGGTCAATACTTAATATCTTAGCTGCCTGTGATTGTGTTTGATGGAGGTAACCGTTCAATAGAAGCTGTTCCTTTTGGGGAAAAGTTGCAGCAGTTTATAGCGGCTAATGGCCAGCATGGCAATGGGTGAGAGTAATAGCACCTTTTAAAAGCATCTCTGTCTAAGTGTGTGAACATTTGAACACGTATGGTGCGTATGTGAATACGCATTCATTTTCTCCTATTCAGCTTTCACTTTGCCTTGAATCACCACTATACATGGCTGCCTGCAGGAACACAGAATATTCGATGGCTCGCCGACATCCATTTGTGCTGTGTGACTTGGTAAACACCCTTTTATAGTGCCAGACTCTCAAAAGAGTCTACGTAATGGGCAGCAGAACGATCTAAAGCCAGGTGGGAAGGCTCAATTATGGCAATGGATTATGTATCTACATCCATATTCAAATGGGCATCAATTTGCAAAGCAATCCCCTTTGGTACATTTGCAGTCTATAAGTTACACTTGTAATGATTCTACATTTGGATGGTGACCAGTCCACTGTTTAATCACCCTTTCATTGCAAAGTTTGTTGGGTTTCAAATGGCAAAGTGCTCATGTTTGTTAACATGCTTGCAATTTGTAGCAGTGCATCATACTGAGAGCAATTCAAATTTCAACCATGCTAATTGTCTTCACTAGTGTAGAGTTAGAGTGAAACATTCATTCATTCATTTTCTGAAATGCTTTATCCTCTCTAGGGTAGCAGGGGGTGCTGGAGCCTATCCCAGCTGACTTCGGTGGCCAGACGATCGCAGAGCACAAAGACACAGAAAACCATTCATGCCCCGAAATGGTGGCATCGGGCGACTTTTGGTGAACCTCCTCGCCATTGCTGCTTTTATGGTCGCGTTGTTGTCGTTTTTACCAGTTGTTGGAAGCTGATCATGATGTGCGGATTGGTCATTTTTCATTTGATGGCAGTGAATGAGTCAATTGAGGCAGTTCTGTCCCTCAAATTTAAATTCATTTCTTAGGTTGCGTTGTTGTCGTTTTTACCAGTTGTTGGAAGCTGATCATGATGTGCGGATTGGTCATTTTTCATTTGATGGCAGTGAATGAGTCAATTGAGGCAGTTCTGTCCCTCAAATTTAAATTCAGTTCTTAGATTTCTTAGGTCGCGTTGTTGGGTTTGTTAGGTCGCGTTGTTGTCGTTTAGGGGCAATTTAGAGTGTCTAATCAGCCTACCATGCATGTTTTTGGAATGTGGGAGGAAACCAGAGTACCTGGAGAAAACCCACGCAAGCCCGAGTGAGAACAGGCAAACTCCTCACAGGTGGACCGACCTGGATTTTAACCCAGGACCCCAGAGTTGTGAGGCCGACGCGGTAACCACCCACGCCGCCGGCCCGCTAGAGTGAAACAATGGAGAAAAAATAAGTCTCATATTTCTGTGAAAACGCATTATTGGAGTTTGATTCTGTTGCTAGAGAACGGAGCTATTAATAATTCTTTCTAAAGCTTCTGTGAAATTACTGAAAACCATTCATTTCCTATCATGCTTGTATTCTAGTAAAGTGGAGTCCATCCCAGCTGAGTTTAAGATCCTGGACTGGATCTGAAAAAAAATTAATAATGCAACACGTGCAGATTGTGGGACAGCTAAGTTTTAAGACTTACTGCGCCACTTCGAATCCAGAATCTATTCTATATGCTGTGCTACTCTACATTACCAAAAAAAAAGTATTTTATTCTCATGATTAAATGATTTATGATTTATGAATTGATAATTATGGATGTTTGTCCTTCTCCTCGTGCCCTGCAATTGGCTGGCCACCAATTCAGGGTGTGCCTGAAGTCAGCTGGGATATGCTCCGGCATCTCCTGCGACCCTTGTGAGGATAAGTGGTTCAGAAAATAAATGAAATTTTATTTCAAAGTGCCTTTCAGGACACTCAAGAATACATGACAACCGAATGTACAAAGAGATCAAAATGTAAAGTAAACAAAGCACAGATGAAAAGCAAAATCTGGGAAAACAAATGGGTGATGAGAAATGAAGCAGATGTGTTTTGAGTCTGGATTGGAAAAGTGACAAAGTTATAAAGCAAGGATTAAGGAGCAGAAACTTCCAGAGCTTGGGGACAGAGTAACTTAAAGCTTGGAACCAAAGGCAGCATGATAGGCATAGGGAACAAAAAAAATACAGTCTAGAGAAGGAGCAAATTGGTCAGGGAGGAGTGCTCAATCCGTGAGGTGATTAGACTGCAGGCAAGAGTAGCGGTGACCTGGGGGATACGGGAAGGGCGGACACGAGATATATTGCGAAGGTGGAATTGGGTAAATCTGTTAATGTCGTTAATATGAGAGCAGAAGGAAAACGTGCCGTCGAAGATGACACCCAGGCTCTTAACTTGAGTTGACGGAGAGATGAATGCATGGTGATGGCGATAGAAAAATTCATGTATTTAGTAAGCATGGTGGGTGTGTTTACTAGACAGACTACTGATTTTATGCTATTAAAGTAGTGAAAAAATAAATCAATAAATTAACAAGTTCTGAGCGGCCTGACAGGAATAGGGTGTTTGGGTGATACTCATAGAAAGAAGTTGGTCAATAAGGATTTTGTGAGCGATAGTATCGAAAGCAGTGGCAGGCCGTCAGGGCCTTCAAGGCCTTCTTTGCTGGCCTAAGAAATATCTGAATCATATATTATATTTTGTCCATTAATACTTATTAAATTATTCCAAATTGTCTGTTAGCTTCCTTTCATTGCTTTTCCCCCTGGTTGCACTGCTTCCAGATGTGTTTTCATATTGAAGCATTTAACCAATCACATTTCAGCCATTATTTGTTGCCAGGGTCAGAAATCTGCCTCAAGGCCTTCACAATCAGTTCTGCAGGCTCTGCTGCATTAAACAAGCGTCGATAAGACTGTTGCTTTAACCAATCAGATTTCGAGTTGGCAACACCACAATGCCTTGTCGCAGGTGTTGGGATACATCATTGCCTTCTCACAGGCGTAGGGACATTTCATCGCTTTTACCAACTATGATTGGCTAGTGATTAGCCAGAGCTACCAAACTGTATCTGTAGTGAGCTGCACAAGCAAATATATTGTTGTGTTGATTTAAAGCCATTTTCAAGATGGACTTTTCAAGAAAAACGGATTGAGAGTAAATCGGAAGCTGCAAGGAGGTCATTACTTATTTTCATTGATTCTGTTTCAGCACTGTAAAGAGGGCAGAAACCAGAGCGAAACTGTTTGTAGATTGTACTGAAAATAAGATGGTCGACAAACGTTTCAAGAATTTTTCAAAGATTAAATTGGAGATGGGGCAGAGGTTATTGACATTGGTGGAATGCAAGCGTAGGTGGGATGGCAGCTATTCTAAGAGACAGTGAAGGGAAATAGTAGTGATAAGGGGAGCAACTGAGGGGAAGCAGGTTTTAACAAGAGCTGTGGGAAGTGGATCAAGTTGGCAGGTGGGTTTGGATTCAATTATGAGGTCAGATGTCTTTGATCGAAACGAGAGCAAAATTAGAGAGGGTGCTTAGGGGAGGATAATGGAGGGGAAAGGAAGCCATTGCAGAAACTGCAGCTCCACTGTTAATCAGACGTTGGCAAATGTCTGTAATTTTGGAAGCAGGATTGTGTCACAGAAGTTAGTGAAAAGCATGAGATGGGGAAGACAGCTTGGTAACTTTGGTGAGGAGCAAAAACTAAATTTTAGAATGATGGTGATTGGCTTCAATTGGACCACAGTAATAGGCTGATTTAGCTGCATTGATTTTGTCTTTGTAAAGAATGAAATGATTGTTGTACATTTTCTTGTGAAGTGCCGACAAACCAGTTGTGTTGTAGCGACATCCAACTATGTGCTCCTGCATATTTATAACATAAGGCCAATGTGAATGTTTGTCCCTTAACATAAACACAATACCTGAATCACATCGCTTTTTTTATACGTCGAGCAATAATTTAATTTTTATATTAAACAGAGTCATATTTCATGGTAAAAAAAAATGTAGGCATTGAGTACAGCCCTGGTGGCTATTCATTCTTCCATTATATCCTCCTGACCACCAGGAAAAAAAATGTTGTCCAATAACATATATTTTAAAATTCCCCTATCTACTTGGACTAATTGGAATACTGCAAAATAAATTTGGCATCATTGGAAAGCTCTGAATGTCCTCTGTAGAGCACAAAATATGCAAAATTAATGCAATTGGAGGCACTGGGTTGGAGATATTTAGGTTTACAAATTTCCTCTACAGAGGACAAATTTGAACTACTGGTAGTCAGGAGGGCATATCACTTACCATGTTCAGTGAGGCCTATTCTATGGTGTCATATTCTTTACAGAGTTGTATCATTTGTATAAATGTGTGAATATACACACAAAACGGAGCAATCTTAGATATAAGTACAGCCTAACGTATAGCTGTTTTGTACCACAGTGCCAAAAGAGTCATTTGCTTTCATGTGAGAACATGGTTGAATTGCTCCATCTGCCTGCCTAAGTGTCTTGGAGGGTAATCTTTTACCATAGCGACAAGAACTGTCCGCTCATTTAACCTCAAACGTTAAACTCCCACCCGGATCCACACAAACACAAGGGGGACCAAGTGCCACCTTCATGCATCAATTTGCAAGTACCGCATGATTCACATGGCTGGATCATGGGGGAAATGGCATGGAAAGTCCCTCATGATGACCGAAATACCCTTTACACACCCAGTAGTCTGTGTAAACTTGTTGAAAAAGATCAAACTCTTCATCATCAGAGCCTTTTGTTTTTGTGTGCTTTGTTATTTTGACAAGGACGGTAAAACTATTCATCATGTTAAATAGAGGGAGGGGCTGTGTATTTTCTATGTACAGCACTTTCCCAAACTCCCATAAGCCATAGTTGACGGCGCAGATTCGTTGGTTTATAGAGGGCAATGATTTATAGCAGATGATTTATGATGATTCCCTACGTCAGATAAACAATCTATTGTCCCGCATCCACTTTGTTTGGAAAACTGTAAAGTAAACATTGCAGTGAAGGAAAGTTATCTTGTATAATATGTTGACTCAGAACTATCAACACATTAGATCACAGGTGTCAAAGTGGCAGCCCGGGGGCCAAATCTGGCCCACCGCATCATTTTGTGTGGCCCGGGAAAGTAAATCATGAGTGCCGACTTTCTGTTTTAGGATCAAATTAAAATGAAGAGTATAGATGTATATTACATTTCCTAATTTTCCCCCTTTTAAATCAATAATTTTAATTTTTATAATCCATTTTTTTCTTTGTTTTTATTTCAAAATAATTTTGTAAAATCTAAAAATATATAAAAATATTTTCTGTTTTCCACTTTAATATGGCACATAATTAAAGAAAAAATTGGTTTCCTTTTGCAATGAAAAACAAATGATTAAATAAATGATTTTCCTTACTAAGAAAAAAAAGCTCAAATAAGCATTGTTTTAGATCTATAAAACAATTGAATATTCAGTTTTTTTTGATCCAGGTCTTTTAATCCATTTATATAAAAAATCTAAATATTACATCTAAAATGGTCCGGCCCACATGAAATCGAGTTGACATTAACGCGTCCTGCGAACCAACCTGAGTCTGACACCCTTGCATTAGATCATCTGGAGGCTTACAATTAAGATGCTTTTGGGAGGATTTACGGTTTTAACAATGTTGAACAAAAAAACAAGGCTGCTGTGTGTTAATTTGTTGCAGAGCTGTTTTACACTGAAAACAACAACCAAATTAGAAGAAATATCGTGTAATGAATACTTCCCAATAATTAACCAAGGTCAGAAATCTGCAAAACTTACAAAATAGCAAGTTGTAAAATACCGAATGACAGATGTTGAAGGGAAAGAGCCTGAGGTGTTACACATGCCTCCAGCTGAATGTTGTTTACTTCCGACACCCTGCTTGCACAATTTGTAATTTGTATCTTAATAACCATACATCTGAAGCTTACAGATGATATTGCATCTGAAATGTTTCAGGTGTGCATAACATGGTTTTATGCATAACATGAAAGGAATTATTTATTCTTCGATGATCTTTGCACATTTTAACATCTCAGATTACCTGCGGGGAAGGAGGAAAGAATATTTTTTTTAAACTTCGCCTTTACCTTCAGGCTATTTTTTAAGCAGGAAAGAGAAATTCTGATACTTTCATTAAGGGTCTAGATCGCCTAATTTATTTACAAATCAGGACATCGAGGTCATCTTGTTTACTTGGAAGCATGTTTGTTTTCCCTCACTAACTTTAACCTTCCTTAGGTCATCGCAATAATGTTTGGATTAGATTAGAGTAGATAACTTTATTCATCCCAAATTTTGCTGATAATGTAGACCAGACATGTCCGCAATAATTGAAAAAACGCAAAGGAGGATCATCCCTATTATTACTACCATGTATGTTTTTGCGCCTATACAAAAATATTTAAGTAATTTATGGTGTTCTGGCAAAGTGCTAATGTTGCCAAGTTATTCCAGGGTTGTTCTAGGTGCTTTTTAAAAATCACAAAAAATTATAAGATGCAACACCTGCAACGCAGTTTTTGATGAGCACAAGTTTAATTATTGACAGATGCACTCCACACTACCTTGCCCAGCGGAAAGATACAGGACATCTGTGTCTGAAAGAACAACAAAGCACCCCTGATTCAAAAGGAGGCTTGGTTCCTTTTAGAGATCACACATTTGGATTGTCACATTTAACTGTAAAGCCAAAGAGTTATGGAAAATAAATGATCAAACATAATAACCTAATAGCTCTTCAAATGTCTCGCTAATTAGTGTGGATTCAACACACAAAGATAATCCAGCAGAATCTGGCAATCTATCCCCCTTTGGCATCGTTACCCCTAATTTAATTATCATATTTTAAATTTACAATGATTCAAACAAAAATGTTTAGTTTATAATGAACCTTACATGGAGCAATGAAACACATTGCGATTCATCTCACAGGAGTGCTTATTTTAATGCAAACCAACAATGTAGCAACCCTTGAAAATGAGCCCAGATCCCTTGTTTTTGTATAAAGGCTATACATACTTTTATTTCACAGTTAAAGAAATTCTTTATTGAACTATTATGAACACATATTTTCAAAGAAATGTTTATCTTCCTAACATGTGCAGCAAAAAAAGAATATACATTGTTATGAACCTTAAAATTTGCATTGGTCTCAATGCAATATGAAACAGTTGATTGCATAAATCCTTAAACATAGCTTGAATGGATTTTGGCTCATCCGATGTAATTTCACAAAGCTGTGGCATTCATCACCTATATGATGTACACATGTAATTCTGAAATGAGTTTTGTGGAGACATGATGGCTGACTGCTTATAATGCGTGAACGAGAGGTGAACATGAGGTGTAAGATGATTTAAAAATTAAAAATACGTACATGATAAAAGTATGCATCCACGTGGTGAATTATGCATTCGAGCACTTTTTATCTGTCCATTTTGATCCGGCTGCTTTTCTTGATTTCTTTAGTATTTCTGATATGAAGAAGCGAGCAAAAATTCATATCTGATAATTATCTAGCTGTAAAGAACTTATTTTGCATTCTCTTTGCTGTGATTGGCCATCAGTGCATACATGTCAGTGAAACATTTGTGGGTGTTGGCAATGTGCCTGTTGACTGACACATCGTGGAGACGTGCACTACAATTTTCTTTAAAATGACACCAAGCAATTGTACAAAAATAAAATATTCACTTACTTCCCATACCTGCTTCTGCGGGTTTCTGAGGGAAGTGAGTTTCTTTTAGTGTAGGTGAGCTGTCGTAATGGCTTCCTGGTTACTAAATCATCATTTCTACTTGTGCAACATTAACTCACTTGACGCCAATGGACTCACATGGTGCATGGGGGTCATTGTTGTCTTGCAGGCATCCGGAGGCGACGTGTAAGACCAGGGAAAGAGGCCAACTTTTGCTGGCGCACAACTGGCCAGACAGCAAACAGCGTTGCAGGGGTGGAGATCATTGGAAAAGAAAGACAGGATCAGATGGTACTATGAAAATGGTGCTTTTATTATATACACTTGGCTTAATGCTCTGTATTTTGAAAATGAGCGAATGAGGGGTTCAGGTACTTCCATAATAAGCCACACCGTGATGTCCAAAAGTATTAAAATTGAAAAACTACGGTCTGCAGAATGATTTAACTTGCAAATGTGATTGCAATTTAAAAAAAAAAATATTAAAAAATATATACATATATTTATATATATATATATATATATATATATATATATATATATATATATATATATATATATATATATACATATATATACATATATATATACATATAAATATATATACATATATATACACATATACATATACATACATATATATACACATATATACATATATATATGTATATGTGTATATATGTATATATATATGTGTATGTGTATGTATATGTGTATGTGTATATATATATATATATATATATATATATATATATATATATATGTATATATAATAAGATTTTTCCATTAAGTATGCATGACATAGTTTAAAATATTGAAAATATTGGGAAATGAATTTCGTTCCCCTATAACAAATAATAATAATAATAACAAGTATGTATGGTAAAATAATGCCAAAACCTGTAAAGTGACAGGTCTATCCTTATGGACTTGAGTGTCACATTCACTTTAGCTGCAGGTGCAGCTAGAGGACAGAACATTTGTTCTGGCGGCTTACAGCCCACGACCCATCCACACGGGTTTATGAGAGAAGGAAGTTGAGCTCTGTGAATTCATCTGCTCCACAGCTGCAGCAGACTGGAACAATTCCATGCAGCGTTAAATGCCCCCAGATAACAGAGTTATGCACCAAAAAAGGGGTGCTTTGTGGTGCCCTGAGTTACAGGATTTAAGATGCTTTTGCCAGCCAACCTCACAAAAGCTGTTACTTGGTGAAAAGTGTCTGACCTAAATATAACATGGGTAAGATGCTCTTTTCTTTACTTCTCTGTGTTTCACTGTTAAAATTTGATTTGATATATTATGGATTTTTTTTTTACAATTACTAAGACTGCAACATTGTTTTTAAGATTCTAAAGTGCCATATTATTGTACATGTATACAAATGTATCCATTTTTAACACATGTTGGGTCTCCTAAGGGCATTAGTTGGTCAATATTTGCTGAGTTGGCCATACTGATCGTATTTCTGAGACCTCAGTAACTGTTAAGGGTGTATTGATTTTTTTTTTTAAAGGATTCTGCGATACATCAAGATACTACGTTGCGCAATACTTGTATCGACTCAAAATCCATCTGAAACGATCTTTACACTTTTTTTTGCTTGAAATAATCTAATCGTATCACCAGATATGAGTCAATACACACACCTAGTAACTATACATGCCCAAGTCAACTAAGGCTAGCTTTGCACGGAAAGAAAACCATTTAATTCTCTTTATTCTACTATGCTACTTCTCATACAAGCCAATGAAAGGTAAGTAAATTGGCATGTCGGTGCAACGGAAAGAAAATGTATGAATTAGTATGTCTGTTGCATCTTATTGTCTCAATTTATACACATACATGCATGGTTGCAAAATCCTGAGCCCTCACAGCTGGCTGCGGTTTGTCAACAAGACTATTAAAGCTACTTGCCCTTATCTTCAGGACTGTTAGACTAGACCCAACCAAATTAAAAGGCAGCTTTGAAAAGACTGTAAAACAGGTGGTAGCAGCAGTAAAAGCTCTTCCTAAAGTACCGGTGTAAGTAAGACTGTCTCAACGGGGCTGGAAAAACCCAACCAGGAGTCGCAAAAAGTCTCCTGCTTGCATTCAAATCTAGCCTAGTCTTCATCTTGGTCTCTTTAAGGAGAAAGAGAAAATCAAGAATGTTTGAACCCGAGTTCATTGTGGGATTCAGGCTGGGTTAATAAGGTGTCATGAGGGTTCAGCATAGAGTCTGCATACCAGTTCTGATGCTTTTTGAAAAGAAAGTTGTTGATGTTGCTGGGATTAATGACTGCTTCTAGCAGTAATTATAGATAAGTTTCAACAATAAGCAATAAGGCTTTACTACAGTTTCACACACACGCACACATGCATAAAAACAACAATGACAAAGTTCCTTGAAGTGGTGGAACCATCTTTCCAGTTGTGTGTTTTTAATGTATAGGAGGAGATTATACCAGATGAGAAAAGTTAAAGCTGAAGGAAAATCAGTTTCTGCATGAAAGGAAGGAGATGAAAATCAAACCCAGAACTTTGGAACTGTGAGACTTGTATGCTAATCATTGGCTATATTGCTACTTTGGTAAAATGATGATGAAATGAAAGTTGCTCAGTCTGCTTATGTTCTTGTTTCCATCAATTACATCACAAACTGCCATTCCCTTCTATTCCCTCTACTCAGAAACAATCCCATCTGTGGGGAAACTGTCATTTTCTTCAATCACAGCATTCAGATTGATTTTTTTTCCCCTCTCCAAACTGGCATGCTGCTCCCTCAGCCCTGGAACTCTTTTTTGGATATCTTCCCACGTGAGTATAAATAGAATCTAATTAGCAGTTCCAACCACGGCCGTTTCAATTGTTCAGCAAGTTTGGAAGAATGCTTTTAAAAAAGCCTTTGTGGATGGATGAAAACGTGTGTTAAAGTTGGAAGAACAGGAAGTCCCTGACGATGAATCCCTTACGGGTACGCATGGCTCTCTGGAGATAGTGGGACCATATCACATGGTCCCATGTTTGATCCCACTGGAGTGATGTCCACATTCCTCGGAGCGAATCTGAAACTTAGCAATGCTCAGTAACAGAATATCAAGTCCAGCTTTTACATGTGAAAATGCGGGTCCACAACAAAATATATCATTGCAAAAATAATTTCTAGCAAGTTTTCCCAAAAGCACAAGATAAAACATGGCGATGTTTATTGTGGCAGAACAATCATGATGTGCTTTCTCATCATTTGGCACAATGGCTACATTATCCAATTATCCAGGACCTTGTGATTATCAATGCTGCATAATTAAAGATAAGCTTAGTTTTTCATTTTTTTTCTCCTCCCACACATCTGACTTTCTTGACTCATTCCAGAATTCTGAAGACCATGAAATATATTCACCTTTGACATCTTGAACCACCAGCATTTAAAAGGTAAGTTACCCATTCCATATTGAGCTCAAAACCCCTCACTGAGAGGAAAATGCTTTGCAAATGTACCTAAAATATTTAAGCATTTTCTCTCTTTAAAATTAAAGATTGAGGGAGTCTTTCTATCCTGTAGGCTTTTGAGGTTTGTTGACTAGCACTCTCACAAAGCGTCATGTTTTAGAGAGAGCATTGTAATGAAGGATGGGAAATAATTAGCTTTACTCCAGGGAATTATCATGCACTGGATTCATACAATGCCTATTCTGATGCAGACAAAGAGTCACTGCCAGTATCATGGTTTCATGTTTCCATAGGAATATGATCTATCTGCTCACCTGGGAGCTGTCTGTCTTGTAATTCTGCCACACTCTGTATTGCAGTACTTTCTTGCAGACTAAAGGCTTGAATTTGACTGTGTAATTTCAGCCTGAAATTAATTCTGCAACCCTTCAAATTCAAAAAGTCTAGGTGTTTCAAAGATTTGGGGGAAAATATGGCTCTAAATTTACACACACCTACAAAAAAATTAAAAATAGAAACATGAACACAGAGAATGCAGGCGATTAAACGGGTTACATATTGATTGAAGGATCGGGGGTTCGAATCCAGCTCCCGTTTGTGCCCGTTGTCGTATCCTTGGCCCACATACGTCACCTATTTTGTCCGTGTGAATGTAGTATGAAAAGGAGCAGGTTTTTTTTTTTTAGGTCAGAAGGGTCAATGGTGCAAATGAGGTGCATTGTCAGACTTCCCCAGGAGAGATGTGGCTACAATAGTATCTTACCACCATCTGGTGTGGAGTGAAAGAATAATACAATGGAAAGTGTCTCAGTATCCTGAAAAGAGTAGTAAATATAATGCATTATTCTTAAATTTTTGTTTTTCATCCCAACATGTTAATCACAGTAATTTTAAAATCTATGTTTCATGGGAGACCAATTACGTACATATAGGCAACTATTTTTCAGCTGTATTGTAGTAACACTTGCTGACACAGGCTAATATTGAATGAGTTGCAATTTATTTTTTTTTAAATACCAATTCACAACATGAATTTAAGAGATGGTTCCCAATGCTAATAGCCAAAGGGTATCAATTAAGTGCGGCAGTGTGAAAAGAGTTGCTTGAACTTTTATCTAATCAGTGTGTAATTAATTATCTTCTCCTTTTGCTGAAGTGGCAGAGTGGCTTTTGAAAATGGCTGGTTGATAATAGTTGCATACATAAGCGCCTTTGTAGAAAACTCCACTTTGAATAGAGTCTGAGAGATTGTTTTTAATAAATAGCCAGGCCATAATCTTCATTAATCTTGCCAATTTGGATTTACGGTCTTTTCAAGGGGTGCTGTAATAGAGATGCATGCTGCCCCTCTGCCTCTTACAGGCTAGATTTGTGTTCACTTTTGCCTACTGGGTTAATTCTTCTTTCTTTTCATTTTCTGAACTTTTTTATCCTCACATGGGTCAGGAAGGATTATATAGGTAGGACATTTTGGATGAAAAAGGCCACATGCAGGTTGTTTCATTTAAATCAGGCATGTCCAAAGTCCGGCCCCCGGGCCAATTGCGGCCCGTGGACACATTTTTACCGGCCCGCGGCCTCTATCAGGAATTTTTTTTTTTTTTTTTTTTTTTTTTTTTTTTTTTTTTTTTTATCATGATGAAATCAATAATATGCGGCCCGCCAGCACTGTTGACCACGGTATAAAATACATGTGTACAAAAAGCTATTTTTCATATTTTTCATTTCACCAGAAGATGGCAGTAGCCCTGTGGCCGCACTCTGGCCGCCGTGACCCTTGACCTTGCGTGATCGTTTCAGCCCAGCCCATTTCTAACATGGCGTCTGTAAACAAAAAAAGGAAAGTTGACCGCGAGGGCCGCCGCTTCCAGGACAAGTGGAAATTTGAGTATTTTTTCACTGAAATACGAAACAACTGTGTCTGCCTAATTTGCCAAGAGACTGGCTGTTTTCAAGGAATTCAACATCAAGAGGCACTACCAGACGAAACATGCTAGCTACGACAAGCTAACTGGGAACAAACGCGGTGAAAAAGTGAAGCAACTGGAAGCTGTTTTAACGGCACAGCAAAGCTTTTTCACAAGAGTCCGTGAGTCAAATGAAAATGCCACAAAGGCAAGCTACGAAGTGGCAACGCTGATTGCAAAGCACTGCAAACCTTTCACTGAGGGTGAATTTATTAAAGACTGTGTAATGAAAATGGTTGAGAAAATTTGTCCCGCGAAGAAGCAAGAGTTTGCCAATATTTGGCTGGCTCGTAATACTGTGGTACGGAGAATTGAAGACGTTTCATTAGATATTAAGAGACAGTTAGAGGCAAAAGGAACTGAGTTTGACTTTTTCTCGTTAGCGTGCGATGAAAGCACGGATGCGTCCGACACCGCTCAGTTACTGATCTTTTTAAGAGGAGTGGACAATGACATGAACGTGAGTGAAGAGCTTCTGGACCTCCAGAGTCTGAAGGGCCAAACAAGAGGAACGGATTTATTTGTTTCTGTTTGTTCCACCGTAAAAAAACCATAACGGTCAAATTTCCATGGTTAGTTACTACTACTACATTCAAAGAATGTCAGGCTAAATAGTCGGCCCCCACACATTTTCACCTTACCAAATCTGGCCCTCTTTGCAAAAAGTTTGGACACCCCTGATTTAAATCTTGTTCTACTATCAAGCTTTCAGAAAAAAACAGTAGATTGACATGCAAAAATCTTGTTCAAATTCATTATGGTGGTGGAATTTTTCATATTGTTCTCATTTTTAGAGGTTTGTTTCCATATTCAAAAAGTTATTTCTTCCACCTTTATTGAAACTGTTGTGCACATGTATAACCACTTTTTTTAAAATCACGGGAGAAAATAATAGAATTGATAGCATGGATATCTAACTGGAAGCCACCAGGGATGAAACCTGCATATAATTGACTCCATAAGAAGACCATATTTAATTGTATATAAATGCTGACACGCTGTCGGTGTTATTATGAATGTGAAAAGTTGTCTATCCAGTATGTGCACGCTAATTTAATAATGGATGGCTAAATAACCGTACCCTAGGATCAAAAGTTCATCATTTAGAAAATGACACCAGTCACTCCTGACTCTGCACGGCAAAATTAGATGATATAATAAGTCCCATCATCCTACATTGTATCAGTAATTCACAACAATGTACAACTGGATGAGACAACTACTATTAAGTGGGTTTATTTTATTAGGGGGAGACACTAGCAAACAGACGTGAATCCACAACCACTTAAAAGCTACCTGAAATAAGTGTATATATAATAATTTATAGAAATGAAAGGTATAATATCTGTTCTTTGTTCTTTTTCGTGCTGCTTCACCCACAGGTCATTCTTGGTACCATGAGAGTCATCTGGATTAGAGGAGGAAAGTAAATAATGGCAATGGATAAAAGGGTAAGTAGGTGGATTAGTGGTGTGCTCTTGACTTGCACACATATTCCAAGAACGATCATTACACATTTGCATTTTTCATGTAAAATTTTACAACGTTTACCATTTAAAACTCATGAAAACGTGTACTCTGCTTGAAGCATCCTGATGCTGACCAACGTGGTTACGTCATCACATCTTTTGAGCTGGGGGGAGGAGAGCAATATTGGCCGGATACTGCTACCCTGTGGTGACATATAGTATGTGTTACTGCTGCTACAAGACCCCTGGACTTGCATCGAAATATTGTTGATCTAATAACATTTCCTCGAATATGCTTGTAGGTTCATTAAATAATTGCCCTGTCCAAAAGTGTGAACGTTAGTATAAATGCACATTAGTCATTAGGTACCCTGTTATTGAGTGGATTAGTACAGGGTTTATCCTGTCTTTGGTCACTCAAATGCTATAGTAATGCATTTTTGGACATTTCGTCTATAGATAACCATGGCACCATCCACTTTATTTATTGAGTGAACACGTAAATTGTCGGTCTGTGTGATCGTTGTTATGCCCAACAAGGGGCGCTCGCGGTTCAGGTTAGGGGTGCCAATGTTTCCCCTTCCATTTAAAGAAATAAAGCCCCCACAAAGCACCCCTCATAGACTATAAAACGACAGCGAACTGTTTAGTAAACATTGTGTACATTAGTACACTAAAATACAATACCCTTAACGTTTTACGCATATTTACTAGAAGTCGAACACCGAGGGTCTCCGAAATTTAACCCCAGATTTACATCCCGTGTGCTTGTTTGTTGGTCCCTTCTGCAAAAGGTGGAATCAAAATTACGAATATATAAGAATGAAAAAGAGCAAGGACGATATTGTCCACAGTGAATGTCCGATGTGCTTGTGACTAGTCGTAAACCTCACGAGGAGCCAGCAGAACCGGACCAAGAACCAGGACTTCCGCGCTGTAACTTTGCCTGGCCGGTTCAATAACCCCTTTCTCCAATGGATGTGATTAATAATAACAATTAATATTAATGTGTCACCGAAGATGTTCGGGTGAATTTTGAAGATTATATGCATTGCCTCTGCCATCCTAGTCAACTCCCTTCCACACGCGACGTCCTCCGGACGCCATATTTTATGCCCTCCTCGCCATTATTTTATTTACTAAATGCCTATATCACTCCGCCGGGTCAGAGAGTATTTTGAAGAAATTGGTATTCGGTGAAGCGACGTGTTTTCTTTTCCCGATGTCCCACCGGAGAGCTTGAAAAATACTCCGTTCACGATATCTCTATTTTTCGAGCTTTGCGACGGCGTGGAAATTGTTTCATACACGGTGTTGGGGTGGATCTACTTTTTGAACAGCTGAGAAGCGGTCGTGCTTCGGAGCCACTTATCATTAGCCATGGCCACAGCAAGCGATTGGACCGAGGCGCCGACATCAAGTTAATACAGCGCGATTTGACTGCCGTTTCGCAGTTTATTTCTCGCAGAAGCCGACGCGGAGATCCCATCTAGTTCGTGTTTATCGGTTCATGTCCGGCGATGTTCCTGTTACTGCGTGGCAGGGTGGCTGCGAGCGTCTCCTAACTGGCCGCTGGGTCCCGCAGCTTGTCGCAGCAGAAGAAAATAGGAGTCGTCAACCAAGCGGCGAGCCGTCGGCGACCCCCCTCCGAGGCCGATCTCGGACTCACGGTCCCCCGTCATGGAGTGTTGACTGTGGATTTTTGGGGGGCTTTCTCGAAGGTGAATGCGAGCCATTTGTGGCAGGAGACTTGGGTGGCTAACACCAAGTAGCAACATAAACCTAACTCGTGCGACGACAGCTGTCATTGGAGAAAGGAAAGTGATCTCCCCCCTCCACACCTCCCAAATGCGTGAGCCAGGGAAGTGCTTTTCTGGAGGATTTAAAGTAGATATCCTTGCATCCAATGGGCAAAGTTGGGAATAACCTTGCGGCGTTGGAATATAACGAGACGCGCGATGCGATTTTGAGAGCTGCGCTTCATCGGAGAGAGGCTAGCTGGCTCCATTAGCTTGCTAGCTAGCGAGCTGGTTGATCAAACCCTGGACGTTTCATCCCCCAGCAATTCTGGACATGAAGAGGATAATTCGCTATTCATAGGGGCTGGAAGGTAAGACGGATATGTTTGTTTTGTTTTATTGAAATCTTTCTTTCGCCGAGCTAACAGTGTCCATCTTCTGACGTCGGGGGGTTTTGAAGCCTCCTTTCCTCCACGGCTCGGGCTATTCAACGAAACATTGGAAACACACGCATGTATCACCTAGTCTTGATTCAGTGCAACTTCTTAAAAAGCCATCGAAACATTCTCACGTCAAAAGATGCTCGCGTTTTGTGTGCACTGCAAGTCAGAGCCACGCCATTATGTAAGCATCCTCTCCACTTGTGTGGCGTTGTAGTTCACCAACACAGTTGCGTTCATTCAATAGACCTAGCCTTTGTGTGTGTGTGTGTGTGTTTGTGTGTGTGTGCGCGCGCGCGTCGTGCGTGCGTGCGTCTCTGTGTGTGCGCGCGTCATGCGTGCGTGCGTCTCTGTGTGTGTTGACTGCGTTGGGCACAGATGCGAATCGCCGTCTGAGAAGTTGCCTTCTCGGCTTCTCATCCTCCTCCTCCATCGGTGGATGGATGGTACGTCTCTTTTGGTAAAATTGCTTCAAGCATGATGACTTCACAAGCAAACAACTTCACTCAAAGGTGAACCTGTTTGCTCAAACATTTCCAAACTCCTCCCAGAACCAAGTGAAATGAGTGCATTTTGTGCGTTTTGTCAAGTTTATTTTAGTGGTTAAGTGTTGAACACAACAAGCCAATAGCTTGAGTGATCGAATGAGTGAGCCAATGAGTGAGTGAGTGAATGAGCGAGTGAGTGTGCGTAAGTGCTTTGTGCCCAAGCTCGGGTTAACAATAGCTCACGTTAGCATGTGTACACTCACTGGAGCCCGTGGTTGCAGTCGTGACTGTCCAGTGGGCTCACCTCAGATGCTCTTGTGTTAGGAGTTTTAGCCATGAAGATGAGCAGAACTGTGGGCCGAGCCCCCCAAATGATGACCAGGAAAGTGTTTCGAGTGTTTTATTTCTGTGAACGATTTCAGACCAGGTGGAGCAACTGGTTAGCGCGTCGGCCTCACAGCTCTGGGGTCCTGGGTTCAAGTCCAGGCCGGTCCACCTAGGTGGAGTTTGCATGTTCTCCCCGGGCTTGCGTTGGTTTCCTCCGGGTACTCCGGTTTCCTCCCACTTTCCAAAAACATGCATAGTAGGCTGATTGGACACTCTAAATTGCCCCTAGGTATGGGTGTGTGTGCATGGCTGTCCGTCTCCTTAGGCCAGGCAATCGGCTGGCCACCGGTTCAGGGTGTCCCCCGTCTCTGGCCCGGAGACAGCTGGGATTGGCTCCAGCACCCCCCGCGACCCTAATGAGGATAAAGCGGTTCAGAAAATGAGATGAGATTTCAGACCAATGTCATTTGAGTAGAAACTCCATGTTGCATTCTACCCCCCAAATACAATGAACTGATGTTTGTCATGAAACACCGAAAAGGTTTTATGAATTCATGTTAATGTATAATAAACACATCAATTATAAATATGTAGTTACAAGCCCCTTGCGGGGGATAGTCTCCTGACAGTTGCAGTTTGTGAAAATCAACTGCTCTTGTTTCACCCCCCGCTGATGTTTTGTACATATTAAGAACGACTAAGAACTCTGAAAGCTCTGAGAAACACTTAATACGTTTTCTAGATAGCAAATGTTATGTTTTGCAATCTGTGCCTTTAAAAGGTGGATCCTTAAATTGTGTATTGGTGAGAGAGCACTGTAATTGAGTTGTAATGTTATAAGTAGCCCTGGGCGATAAAACGATAACTACCAAAATATTTTTTCTCATCAATAATAATGAGAATGTTCGATAAATGTGGACAAACTTAAGGTTTAATTACACCACCCGAACACCAAAATGAATGAGGACCCTGATGTGACAATGAACGCTGGTTTCAGACCAACGTTCAGGAGACGAAGAAGATGCTGAGGAACAGCTAATCATTTAGCACTGCCAAAAATTGATAGCAATAGAACGGTAGACACAAAATGAGCAATTATGAGATGCAGGACAACACCGAGGCTACTCACTAAACGAGCCAAGTGAAGTCTCCATCGTGTACTTTATGAATGCATGTAAGGCGCAGTTAGAGAAAACATGATTGACTGAACCTCAGCAGCGCAGGTAATCTTCAAGACAGCTGGTGGTAAATGAAAAGTCGTCATAAATCTCTGCACAAAATACCAATGCAACGAAAGTAGTATATCCTCAAACTGTTCACCATTTTCTCTTGAGAACATTTACTAATCAGTCAGGGCATGATGTAAAATGTGGCATGCGATGAACATATGTCTGTGGCATGTAAAATGGCCTTTTATCTATGTACATTGCATGTGGTTCTGGAATTTTCTTCCAGCATACTAGTACACTGGCAGCACTAAAAAGGTTGCGTTGCTTTGGAACACTTATAGTTGATAACCCGAGTAAAAGAGTTGAATTCAGGATGTGTGTAGATATTTCTCACCAACGTTTGAGCAATCACAAATTTTTCCTACAGCTGGAATTGATGTTGTTGAAGTTGTTCAACTATTTGTTATAAAACAGCACACACAGTTTTGCAGCTGAACCTTATTTAATAGTTTCAGTCTACTAGAAACTATTCACACATACAACTACGCTTCACACGTTTTTTTTAGATCCACAAATGTATGATGTTTTTTGAGAACAAGAAATATATATGTATGACTTTCACACATATTTGTGGCATGTATTTGAATGTTGTTCATGCATTTATTGTGGCATCTAATGTGTAAATAATACATTCTGCTAAGGAACTGTTGAAGGTGTATTTGTGGAGGGCTAGCACACTTATTGTTAAGATGGATATCATGCAGTTGGTCAGATATTCACACAAACACCGGTGTGTGTGTGTGTGTGTGTGTGTGTGTGTGTGTGTGTGTGTGTGTGTGTGTGTGTGTGTGTGTGTGTGTGTGTGCACGCAAGGGCCTGTCCTCCATCTGCGAGGTGGCAGTGTTGCTGTAGCCATTAATGATTTGACTGCTATTTGTGCAAGTTTAAACAAAACAAAAATACATGTTCATATTTTTCATAAACATGTAAAACATTACATGTGATTGTCTTTTGTTTGAAAATAGAGTTAAAGAGTAGAAAGCAGGATTTGAAACCATGGTGCTTAGAGAAGTCAGACCTCTCCCACTTTGGTTCAGCAACTCAACCACTACGCTACAAGTCTCCACATTTTCAGCACTTCTTATTAACCATGAGGCAATGCTCATTTCTCTTTGAACGTCAATGGCATTGAGTTAAAGACACGCTAAAGGCATTGTCCAATATAAAACTGTTTCATGCATATCAAAATAGGTAAAGGGAGTGTGCACTGGTCGAATTGTCTACCTGTTTATTTCATGAGAGTAGGGGTGGGATTAAATGTTTTTTTCTTCTCCCCACACATTTGTAAGTAGAGGTACTGCTGTGTTTGTGAATCTAAAATATGGTTGAAAATTGCCGATATATTGGTGAATGTCAAAAATACATGAAAATCATGGACATACTGCATTTGTGGTTTTTGTTGTTGTTGTGAAAACCCGTCTGTCCTGGAAACTTGGGCAAATAGTTTTAGACAAGGGTTAAAAAAAATGAATTAAGTGCAGTGATTCCAAGATGTAGTTCTCTGATTAAAAAAATAAATAAATTGTATTACCTAGTTTTTATTTTCCCCCACTGCCGTGGTCTGGTACGTATATTTTGGTGAGTTCAGGGTGTCATTTTGTTTGCAATTGTCTGCGTGTCGCTTGATGTGTGCCATGCTTCAAGTGCCACTGCTCGTTGTGTAGTACAAATGTTTTTTTGTAATTCTATAAGTTCTCAAATTCTTTTTTTACCATTGCTCCAACAGTCTTTGGTACAGTAGTAGTTTGCCCTTCTAAAGACTTGTGTTATTAGACCACCATCTGTGTGAAGAGCCTTCAGGCTGACCGAGACCAATAAGGCACAAGCAAAAAAAAAAAGAAGAGAGACAAGGCAGTCAGATGGTGTCAGTGCTCCTTTACGATTTGACATCTTGAGTGTTTGTTCCGAAAAGTATTTGAAATTTGAAAACCTTGCCTGGTTTTGATTGCCTGGTTTTGATTACATGCACACAGAAATCCCATTAAGGAACACCTCTCTACTTAAGCCTATAAGGGGTGATTAATTGATAGAAAAATCCTCACATTGTTGTCCCACAACAACATAGAAACTAAACTCTTGTAGCACATTTTACTGTACTTAGAATTGACACAGTAAAAGTTGCTTAGTTAGATCAGACCTTCTCAATTAGTGGGGTGGGGCCCCCAAGGAAGGCACAAAGCGATACCTGGGACGCTTGTGACTTAAGAAATATACTTTTTGCCGGACAGAAAAAAATTGAGAAGCACTGCAATAGACCTTAGGCTTCCTAAATGACGGGCCTTATTTTGTTCTCGCACTAAAGTTTGAAGTTTTTGTGTCTGCCCTGCGTACTGTCAAGGTATGCCAACGTTTCTCCATTCTAGACTTCTGACCCACTCTCTGTACGTAATCGGCTCAAGTGTGCCAATGACCCAAAATGCGTGACCCTTAAGTCTGAGGTCCACTGTGAATCCTGGATCATTGACCTTTCCAGGGCCATGAATGACAAAGAATTCCATTTAGAAAATATGTTGAATTTTAACTTTGTGGCAGTGAGATGTGAGGACCACTGGGTAACATGCATAATTAATTAATTGGCTTGACAATCCTTTGGCGTACTTGGGACTCCAATTCTCATTCAAGTTTTCCTTCCTTATTAAGCGGCATTGGCAGTATAAAAGATGCGGAAAAATGTGTCAGTGGCAGTTTTAATGTTTGACGGATGGATTTCTAGGAGACTTTAAAATGCATACATGTGCTTTGTTATACTACCTGCCTCCAAATTTAAAATTGCATATGATTTTACGCCCTTTTACGTGCACAAGACAAAAGGCATTTAAGTGTTTAACAGAATTTGAATGCTGACAGATTTGACAGGAAACACCCAAAATTATAGTATATCAGTATATTACTTCCACAAAATGGACATGGGAATAAAATGGCAGACCCATTTTAATGGGTGCATCTCCACTGCTAGTAGAATGCACCTGCGTGTCTTCGCTGGTGTAAGCAAGTGAGAGAATATGGCCCCCAACTTGCAAAAGTTTGCATCCATTAAAAGTCAACAGCAAGGAGCAATTCTAAATCAACCACAAAATGTATTGGTTGAATCATGGATTAATGGCCTATTCTCAATTTTGCAAACAAACAAAACAAAAAGATATGCTGGCTTGTGCATTAAAAAGTTGTGTGCTCGTAGAGATCTTTGCATGAGGGAGATGCTGCGAGAAATCATAAGTAGCCTCGTGTCTCGGCCACCTCGTATCTCAAAATGTGTCTCGTATTTCAAGGTAAATATTTGCTCGGATTTTTACTCGTATCTCAAATTCCTCATATGTCGGGGCACTCGTATGTCAAGGTATTAATGTATATAAGATATTTTCTAAATATTATTAAGGTAAATGTTCTAATCGAAATGCCACCAAACTGTGAACCATCCTGCATCTTTGTTTGTATACGTGTTAGAATGTCATCAGAGGAACAGACTGTGGAACCCTCTGACCAGGGACCCTCTGCACCCCCTTCCAGCTGCGCAGGGGCCATATCCACAGGGAGCCCCTCGCAAGCCGACAAGCAACAACGTGGCGGGCCACGCAAGGATGATGCTACTGCCTGTCTTCCTCAGGCGCAACTTTCAGCCTCCTCTAAGAACAGAAAAAAGTATGTTTTGGTTTTATTTTTGGTTCATCAAGATGTCATGTTTTAGCCATCAAATAGAGGTTGAAGGCTCTGTCAAGTCATTTTCATGATTCATGCTTGCATACATGAAACATTTTTGAAGATACGAAGTGCTGAAAATGTGCAGAGACTGAGAGCAATTATGATTTTGAATTTGGCAGGCGGCAATATTTTTGGGGGGCGAGTCTAATTCATTGACGTCAGTAAAAACCTATATTTCTGGCTCTCAGCTATTTCTATATCTAAGTGCTGCCAGTGGCTATTTGCCTTAATTCCACCTTTCTCATTCACTTGGCTATCAAGCTACACCCACGAGTGACAAAGTCCGTGTCTCCAAAATATATATTCCCGCGGGTGTTTATGTAATAACGCATGGGAAAACAGCCGGCCTTCGGCGCACTCAACGGGTGCACGCTCGCAGAACATCGTTGGCAATGGTAGATGAGATATGTAAACTCAGGAAACAAACTAGAAAAGTAGGATCCATTTTCCTCATTGTCTAAAGTAGAGGTAACTTGATTGAAAGTCTGCACATGAGCAGGATGTTGTTTGAGTACAGTCAGCAGACGCGCTTACAAGTGTCTGAGTCCTGAAGGCCCACCCTTATTTTCCCTATTTTAAAGCTTTAATACTCAATACACAATCGTTTTGTGAATTTGAATTTAGTAGGTTTGTAAAAACACTTTTTCTTAATAATTTATTTAATATTATTAGTCTTTTAACACGTTTCAAACGGATACTGAAATGATACTACAGATTTATAATCTAATCATTTGGAATCATGGACAAAACATTGACCCATTTTCCACACTTTATTATCAGAGTCATGTGCGTGTTGAAACCTATCCAGCCTGATTTTGCATGAGGAGCAACTTTGACTGTTCGCCAGTCAATCGTGAATGTTAAAACACAAAACAGGAAAGTCTAGCATAGTCATTCAAAATAATACTGATCAGGAGAAATTCTATTCATTCTCTATACGGCTAGGATTACAGGTGTCCCGGACGCTATTCAAGATGACTGGGTGAGACGTGGTGGACACCCTTCCCAGTAATGCACTGTGAGAGCAGCACACTTGCTCGTTCATATCTATGGCACACAACTGGGAGAGCATAGAGGGACGACGACTGACAATTGCCTGATACAACAAATTTATTATAATCCATTGTAAGCATTTTAATTACCCATTTGGCTGCAGCTTCACTCTTGATGAGTATGTTTAAAACACACACAGGACTTTGCGCAACCTTGATTAACGGAGGGTATTGGTGGTGATTGGGCAAAACGATTGTATTCCTGCTGTCAGGGAGGTGTGAGCC
Organism: Stigmatopora argus; assembly: GCF_051989625.1. Taxonomy (NCBI): domain Eukaryota; kingdom Metazoa; phylum Chordata; class Actinopteri; order Syngnathiformes; family Syngnathidae; genus Stigmatopora; species Stigmatopora argus. The sequence continues at coordinate 9,033,204 of NC_135398.1, forward strand.
TGATGTACAAAACAGCTGTGTTGTGCAGACGGTGAACCCATACTGATACATTTTGGAGACTGTTAAATAGGTTGGACTGAAACTGTACTTTGTAGATAGAGATGTCCATAGCCAGATGCACATATCATATTTTTGGTTTGTATTATTATTAATAGACAATGCAGGGCCATTGGTGCAGTGGTAATTTCACCTGACTTCGGTGCGAGTGGCATGGGTTCGAGTCCCACTCGGTGGCTTTATGATTATAAGTGTGAATAGTTCTCTCTCTTTTGCCCGAAGTCACTTGGGATAGGCTCCAGCAACTTGAGACCCTGACAAGGATAAGTGGTGTTAAAAATGGATGGATAAAAGAAAGGATAGATATTGCTAAAGCAGGAACAATTTGCCCTGGGTGGTTTCTTGGACTGCTGGCTGGGGGATCTAGGGAGTGGCCGGCCTCGTCGTCGGCCACACCCTTGATACCTCACCCGAGGAAGACCGACCGTGATGGCCTGGCCTGCTTCCTCAAGAGCAGCTTGGTGCCGCTGGAGCTCAGTGCTTCGGCCAATGTTCGCTCGGCCGAGAAAACCCTTGACTCGGATGCGACCGAGAGGATCTCCAGCGGCGGACACAGTGTGCCACCAGCCACATTTGTTATATGAAAAGTGCATGAGTGAGTGTGAATGTGCAGAGGTGCAGCAGTGTTGACAGATTGGTTTGGGTGTGTTCCCACTTAACTGTCAGGATTAACTTTACATTGTTATTGGGTTAATTTGGCTGCCCTTGTGATCTGGCAACCCTGAGGTGTAGCACACGTTGGCTTATGAGTTCCATGCTTGAGCAGTCACAGCTCCCTGTGTGCGTCAGATATTTTTTTTTTTTTTAAAGTATTTTTTTTTCTCTGGCGGACCGGGACCAAGTGGCTTGCAGACTGGTATTGGCTCGCAGACCGGTGCTTGGGGACCACACATGTAAATGATTCATATGATTGCTACTGCCTCTCTCTAGAAACAAAGTAGAGTTACCCAACTGGGGTCAGGTAGAGACCATCTCCACAGCGAGGCTATTTTGGCTTTTGCTATCCAGAGTAACTTTGCTCTAAATCAGATTCTGATGATTTTACAATCTTCCAAAAAATTCAATACCCTACAGAATTCTTCCTGTGGCCACAGTAAAGCAAGACATCCCAAATGAAATAAGCCATTAGGAGAAAAAAAACTTCCCATCGTTCATAGCACCAGACAAATGCACCTGTGTATACTCTGGGTTCAAATGACTCTCCTCAAAAGATATGCTTCCCGTTAGTTCATGTGGGGCCTTATAAAGTGCTTTTGGCACTATACCAGTTAGATAAGTTGTTATTGAAGAGCAGTCAATTGAACATTTCGATCAAAATTTATTTAGTTTATTAGATGTAACTTTTCAAACCCATTCAAATGTCACTCCTTAATGAATGAATGAAATAATAGCTTATCGGGCTAAGGGTTCAAGCACAAGCGCTAACTTCTCATAGGTACAGGTTGATCACATTACCACAGGCATACAGTATATTCCTACTCGCGATGCTTTTACACATATAAACATCCAGTTTGGTCAATAATAATTACTTCTTGCAGCCCAATAAGGTTGCAATTGTTGGTGCATAAAAACGGGATGTGTGGCTTTCCTTTTCAGCTGATGTTCTCCCTTTAAGCAAAGTGAATAGTTTGTGTGTTAAAAAGTAGATTTGTTTTGGAGTTTGTGTAAATTCAGGGCAAACTCTAGTTTCTATTAGATAAAATGCACATTTTCATTTAGTTTTTGGCTATATTAAACAGTATGTGAATCTAATTGGGTGGGAAAAATCATTTTGAATGGAAGATGAATGTAGCTTTTTTTCATGTTACCCCTTTGAAATATTACAAATTAGTTTGAATCAGACGTTAAATAATTTATTTTGTGGAAGTGGTCATCGAAATACATTCATTTGCCCACGCTCCATCTGCTTGCCAGTTCATTCCAGAGCCGCTTGATCCTTGTCATGTTTTACATACCGCTCACTTCTCACTGGGACTACTTACCACAGCATTATTTTCACCTTTTTTCCTCTCTTGCCATGGTGGGACTGGGGAAGGGAGGGAGGTGCAGAGATGAAAAGTCGCACAGCCGATTCCGGCACAGTTCTCTGGCATACACTGAATATATCTGTTTTGCAGCAAACACAAGGCCTCAACTGGATTTTTTTTGTGTGAAGATGTTCTCAACAAACCCAGTGTTAAATCATACCCAACTAAATTATGATTGTCTCAGTTTTTTGCTTGTTCTTGGAATAACTTTTGAGGTTAATTACTGCGACTGGATTTGCATTGGAGTAACGGTTGCACGATGACACAAATGTTTTTTTAATTGACACAATTGTGATAAAACCTGTCAAATAACTGCTAATGACAAGATGCTCACCTCGAAAACAATCTCACAATATGTGGCTTTTTAATTTTACTACAATTGTATAATTACCATATATTCCAGACCTTTACCTATTTCATAGTTTGGCAGGGCCTGTGTGACTTGTTTGTTTTTCTCTGACTACGGACAGCTATAGTTATCTGATCTTAACAGATGCCTTCTTAGCCCTTTCTTGGAACAAAGGGTTTCCCATCTAGGCTTTTTGTAACCTGTTTATTTCATATGTAGGACCATTTGTAGTAGGGGTGCCACTGTATTTGGAGTCTTGGTGGAAGAGTGCATATTGGCTGGAGGAAGAATGAATGTGTATTTTTTTTTCAAGCCACAAGTCAAGACATGGCCTCTGTCTCCTCTCATTTTCTGAACCGCTTTATCCTCACTAGGGTTGCGGGGGGTGCTGGAGCCTATCCCAGCTGACTTCGGGCCAGAAGCGGGGGACACCCTGAATTGGTGGCCAGCCAATCGCAGGGCACAAGGAGACAAAGAACCATTCACTCTTACACTCATACCTATGGGCAATTTAGAGTGTCCAATCAGGCTATCATGCATGTCTTTGGAATGTGGGAAGAAACCGGAGTACCTGGAGAAAACCCACGCAGGCCCGGGGAGAACATGCAAACTACACACAAGTGGACCGACCTGGATTTGAACCCAGGTCCCCCGCTGTGAGGCCGACGCGCTAACCACTCATGTGACGGGCCGCCCGACCTCTGTATAATTCAAAATATATGATATGAATAAAACATTTTGATAGTTTTTGTGATGTATATCACTATACTGCTCAGCACAACAGTCATGTAAGGCTTGCGCATTTTTTTTCAAATGTTATCGTCTTTCTGTGCCTATGTAACAGTGATGCGATGTATCCATCACGGCAAAATTGCCAGCAAGTCTGAACTCTTGCCTGAGAAAAGTGCACTTCGTGGAGAAGCACCTTCAATTTCGTCATACGCAGCTGGGTATGATGACAATTAGGTTTTTGTCTAGTCAATGATGACGACAAGCCTAAGTCTGATTTTATTTATTTATTTATTTATTTCAGCATGGTGGGAATTTGCATTTTTGAAAATAGTCATGACCCCATAATGACACAATTGTACATGTGTGAGTTGAAAAAAAACTTTCCATTAAAATCAGGTCAGAAATGGATATACAAGTTGAGTAATTGGGCATAACGTCAACTATTTGTCATACCTTTTAATTATCTGGACTTGAAATGACAGTAAAACTCCACAACTTTGGGTTTAGCTGTGTTCACACTATTTTCTTGATGGAAAGATTCCACTCAATTAAGCAATGCTTGCAGGTAAACTGCTTTTAAAAGCTGGCTAGGTAGGCGTGTCTATTCATTTTTGGCTTGTTACTTATCATGGCATCGGAGTTATTTAAAGGGAGGGGTCCATTTGGCAGTCCGCCACTTGCGATTTGTTATTTTTTCTTCCTCTCTCTGGTGACATCAAAATGATGCCAGCCCACATCCTGCCATCTCCTCCTCCTCCTCTTAGCGCCTGTATCATTCCATGGACCCCTGAGACACAATTGCGCTCATTTGGGCGGTGTTTGCTCTTCCCGTTTAGCATGTTAACTGTCATATCCACTACAATTATGCCTGGCACGTGCCGAGTGCCGAGATGATGTCAGCAAAATGCCAGCTTCCAAGTGAATAGTGACAAAGAAAGGCTTCATCCTATATTTTCTGTGTGGACACGCATGCCTGAGCGTGCAATATATGTGAGCATGAATGTTATTTTTTTTATTTGGGGGGGGTTATGGACTGTACATAAAGTCTTCTAAAAACTTTTGACCACCCCCTGACTTCTTAGCACTGTTTGGAAATGAAATTGACATGGAATTTGTTCCTAACTGTTAGTAATTAACTAGGTATTTGAATCTTAGTACTTAAACTTAAACACAACTCCCAGCAATGCTAAATTGAGTAATTAGCAATTGACAAATAGACATACACTCGACATAACTGTGCAAATGAACTGCTCACAATAAAAATTAAAACAATGAAAACTGAGTCATAAAATACAAGAATGCAGTGCAGTACAGTCACACTAGTACGTACAATAAACACTAATATATGGCTTTTGGCACAGAAAAACACTTGGATCATTAGGCACCTTCAAATTACTGTTAAAGTTTCAGTATGAAATAACCACTACGAAATTCTGAGGGGTTGTACAAGTCAACATGTCATAATTACAGTGACATTTCAAAGTGTGTCATTTACCTTTTAAATGCAAGTTAAATTGTGCAAGTTGAGCTTGGTTATTGAGGAAAGTGTTTTGGACCAAAGAAAAGGTCGTTTTCATGTACCACTTGTATTCTTTCTTAAATTACTGTTGTGGAGGATTTAAGTGCTAATGACTTTTTTAAAGAGGTGACAGATGTGAAGTTGTCAGATTACTATATTGCATACACAGGAGTTGGTGTTCATACCAATTTGATAAGATTGTTTTTCAGTACCAAATAATTACTGTTAGGGTTGCCGTGATTAATCAACTAATCCGCCACTACTGGATCATCAATTCGACAATAGGTTCAATTTTTTGCTGCCACTGATGGCAACAAACGTGGAAATCAATTTTAATTGGAGGGCTGGCAGTGAATCAAGGAATGATTCAAATTTATCCAAATTAAAAATGGTCATACTCCCTGCATTACATTGAGTTCTCACATAATTTTGCAGTGCTAAAAGCATCTGTTCACTTAATTCCTCGATAGGGTAATCATTCATTCATTCATTTTCTGAACCGCTTATCCTCACAAGGGTCGAGAGGAATGCTGGAGCCTATCCCAGCTGACTATGGGCATCAGTGGCCAGCCAATCGTAGGGCACAAGGAGACGGACAACCATTCACGCTCACACTCATACCTAGGGGCAATTCAGTTTTCAACCAGCCTACCCTGTATGTTTTTGGGATGTGGCACTAAACCAGAGAGCCTGGATAAATCCCACACAAGCTTGGGGAGAACATGCAAACCTCTACCCAGAAAGGTCAGAACCCACCTGGGATAGAAACCTGCATCTCAAAACTGTGAGGTAGACGCGCAAACAGCTTGCTCACCGTGCTGCCGCAATGTACATTTTACAGTCTAAACACAAGCACAATAGCATACATAATTTTGCTCAACCAAAAAAATGAGTTGCTACTAATATTTGTCACTTGTGATTTTTACTTTTAAGTGCTCTGTCATGTTTGCATGATTCTATCAATAATGTGTTATTTATGTTGATATTAGATTTCTGTGTACTGTGTGGAGCTGTTGCTATTTTCAATTGTCTTGCTTTTACATGCATTACTCACCTATGGTTGGGAATAGGAGCCTATTGCTAACCATTAAGTGGAATTACCGACATCTTGAGGCCGATTGGTTGTATTGCTCCAACAGGTTGTAGCCAGTCAGCACCAATTATGTGCTGGCCACAATGTGTATTGCGTAAACGGATCTCTTGATGGAATGAGGGTACACATATAAAATGTCAAAAGAAAGCTTAATATCATTTCATATTATACAGCACTATTTGACTGTGACAGCACTAGTATCCTTTTTAACGAAATTGTTTTAGCATTTCATTAATTGAAAATAAAATATTAATCGATATTAAAATATGTTTGTCTTTGCTAATAGCATGGCTTAAAATACACTGCATATTAGTATAGCCACTATCCCCAACCCACCCCTTTCAAACCCAGCAACAGCTGTGTCTACATCTAATTTACATTATCCGCATTTATTTGTTTTTGCCTCTTTTTTTGCCTTAGGGGTCGCAACAGAGGTAGGGCTACCATGGACGAGGAGGACAACATGGATGGAACAGAGATAACAGAGTCCATCGGCCCTCAGGACACAGGTGAGACTGCACTGCCCTGTTCCTCGTGAAATACTTTTTCAATGGATGTTAGAGGAAAATGGATGAGCGTGTTTTCATGTTACTTTGGCGTTCCTCTTCAGGGTTAGAAATGAAAAGGTTCAGCTTGAGCTGCAGCGGGTTCGGAAAGATCCCCTCCCCACCCATCCGCCATCTTTCACTCCCCGCCTCAACCTCCTCTCTTGTTAAGATTGGCATTGAGGTGCATTGGGAAAGAGCCCAAGGCTAATGCCCCCTAAAAGCTTATTAAATTCCCATCAGTCTTTCCAGACGCATTTGTTCTTTTTTTTATGTGCGTAGTGTACAGCACATCATGTGATCTTTGCTTTGACTTCTCATTCATTTCGATGCTCCACCCCTTTTATGTTAGATACACTGGGGAGTGGGATTTTTTTCTTTTATTAGGTCTACCTACTGTGTGTATATGTATATATATTCACACACATACATGCATACAAAATTGTGTACATACATTAAAATTGTGTGTTTTCTGTGGCAATGCAGTGATCTTAGACAGATGAAATGTCATTTAAAATTAATTTTGTCATCAGAATTATTCAATTTGGCCACAATTTTAGATGCAGAAGTTCAAGCAGGGGGGACTGTGGAAGTGTTGAGCAGTGATGCACCGGAGGGCATGTCATCTCCTACTCCTCCTGCCCAGAGCCCTCAAGCCGAGACTCTTGCAGGGTCGTCTGTCCCAACAAGTAAAAGAGTCCAAAGCAGGTTAGTAATAACAAAGCCTTCAATGGCAAATATACAAACATTCTTCATGCTTGCTTTGTCCATACATTAAATAAAACAGTAGCAGTCTTTCCTCCCAGATCCCTGCCATTCATGCTATTGACATTCGTGATGGAAGGCGAAGTACTCGTGGGAGCTTTTTAAGAAGGTCGTCTTTCTGACCTAAAAATATTTTAAATTTACCTCCTGATGAGAGAATAGGCTACAACAAAGGGGATTTCATAACAACTATCCAATTGTTGTTTTCCTTTGTTCTACATCCTTTATTAATATTGTGTGTTCTTCGTGAAGTTTGTTTTTTTAATTTGTGCAGAAAAGAGCGGATACAATGGCTGTATATCTTCCTCCAGTCAGATGCTATATGTATATAAAATCACATTGGAGTCCATTGTCCATTTTTCTTTTTCAGTGAGCATCTCTGTGCCTTGTGTTACTGTGGGACTCGTAGCCTGTTGGGTCAGGGGAAACTACAAGTGTTCAGTACCACCTTGCCCTTCGATAATCTTCTCCGACACAATGATAGTGGGGACTCGATGAGCAATGGCGGGAATGACACTGGGTCCACCGAGCCACATGTGGCTGGCAAGACCACCTCAGGACAGCAGGAACTTGCATAGTAAGTTAAGCCCTTTTCCTAATCAATTTGAACCTCTGGTGCTGGCAGTGATCATTTTTAGTCTTTCTACTTCAAATAGATTGGGCATATACTGCCGTAAAGTGACAATTTTTGCTAATTAAAAAACAAACAAAAGACGGTCCTTTGGAGTGTGCAAGACACTGCTGGGGACTTTTTACGACACTGTGGTGGCATCTACAGTGTTTTATGCAGTGGTATGTTGGGGATGCGGGAGCACGGAGAGGGACAAGAACAGGCTGAATAAGCTGGTCAGGAGGGCCAGCTCTGTTCTGGGCTGTCCTTTGGACTCTGTGGAGGAAGTGGGAGAGTGGAGGATGCTGACCAGGATGATGTCCATCATGGACAGTACCTCCCACCCCCTGCATGAGTCTGTGGAGTCCCTCCGGAGCTCTTTTAGCAATAGACTGCGGCACCCTCATTGCAGGAAGGAGCGCTTCCGCAGATCCTTCCTCCCATCAGCTGTCAGGCTCTTTAACAAAAAAATGGTTAAGACCTACTGAATGCATGCACGTGTATATATATATATATATATATATATATATATATATATATATATATATATATATATATATATATATATATATATATATATATATATATATATATATGTGCTTATATATATGTATGTGTATGTGCTTATATATGTATGTGTATGTATATATATATATATATATATATATGTGTGTGTGTATGTACATGTATGTGTGTATATATATATATATATTTCAGCAACACGCTTATTTATTAACTTACTTATTACCTATCTATTTATGTCTAAAATGCCTTTCCTATTTCTGCATCCTCACCCTCTTGCTACTGTGACAACAAAATTTCCCGAATACGAGATGAATAGAGTTATCCAATCCAATCCAACATAAAGACCTGCCATTCATAAAGTTCGTCCACATCACATTTTGTGTTATGTATAGGCACCAATATTAGCATTTGGTATAGAAATTTGGCCTACATAAATAAAATGTAATGTCCACATTTATGTACCCCAAAAAATATTAAAATAAAGTGAATAAAATAAAAACTAACCACTTATGGCCCCAATATGTTGACATTCCGGTTTGTTTTCAAAAAATAAGATTGTGTTTCTGTACATTTTTTTTAATAGCGGGTCTGTAAGTGCTGAGGGAGATCCAGACCCAGCAAGTCGATTTTGGGATGAGCTCTCTCATGTCGGCCTTCCACAAGATCTCAACGTCCAGTCTCTCTTTGAGTCAGGTAAAATGGTTTTCGCTTGGTTTTCAGCTAATCATTCTTGTTCAAATTTCCAAATGCTCTTCTTGTGAGAAGTTTTATTTGTAACAATTACTTCCTTATTACTACTCACATGAATACAAATACCAGGAGTGGGACTCGATTAAAAAAATAATTTAATTATGTAATTATGCTTGGCAATAGTCAGGCAGCCGAGTGTGTCGGCCTCACAGTTCTGAGGTCGATGGTTCGAACCCAGGTCGGTACTCACTGAGTCTCTGTGGCACACATTTGTATGTTAATAGTACCTGCCAAAGATTTGAACACACCTTTCATTCATTCAGGAGCTTTCCCTTTTTTTGTTCTCATTGTCTCCTTGAAAACGTAGGCGGGAGAAAAACTTGAAACAACTTGTTAATCAAAATGTATGTATAAAAAAATCTGACATTTTATTTTTAGGGTATTTTGTCCAGCCCTAGATTTAACTAATCTCATATCAATTGATAAAATGTGTCAATCCCAAAGACATGTGATCGTTAATTTTCCAGTGCATTATTTGTGGTCACCTGTTTTGATTGATAATTAAAATACATCAAAGTCTGGTTCCTGGATGTTGTGTACGGTCAAGTCATAATTACCATTTAAATCATTGCTCAAATTCCCTAAATACAAACTGCGAATTACTATTTAGTCATACTTAATGCCCTTTTAATTATTAGGCTAAAGAAAAGCTCCAAATTTCCCGGACTTTTATTGTTTTTTGTTGGAGAACTTGCTAAGACCCTGACGGACGTACCTTCCTAAGGGGACAACTCATGTACATACAAACTCTTATACACTCACACGTCGGCTCAGTGAAACTGCTCATGGCCATTGTTGGCTTTTATTGATGCGTAGACCGTGTTGTTTTACCTTGTTTGGTCATCGGTCTTTTGGTCCCCGGTCTTTTGGTCGCCCGTTGTCGCGGTCGGGGCGACCAAAAAACCGCGACCAAAAGACCGGCGACCAAAAGACGGCAACCAAAAGACCAATCGACCGCACACAGTTGTGTACTCATAAAGTGAAGCACATGATCCAAAAATGTTGAATTGTTTCTCTTTCTTTTCAATGTTTGCATGACAGGGCAATGCTGGGCACATCAGAGTTGTGCCTCATGGTCTGAAGGTGTTTGTGAGGGCGAGGGACAATCTCTGCTTAATGTGGACCGAGCCATTGACTCAGGGAGCACAAAGGTGAGTGGTTGGTTTTTGGGCATCCATGCCCTAATGGGTATTAACACCATCTTAATGTGTCAGGGAAGGTTTACCTCCCTCACTGAGGCACAGTAAAGCTGATGGATCAGTCTGGCTGGTAAAGGTCAGCTCGGCACTGTGGCTCTGTCAACTGTGAAATGGAAAAGGTCACGCCACTCAACTGAGGTTGAGCTCTCATGGCGGCTCAGCCCGTGTAGGCTGAGCAAAGGCACAGTGCGGGTGTTTGTGTTTGCCGCCGATTGGTTGTTCATTCTGTCAGCAAATCTTCCACTTGAAGTCTGGAGCGGCTCTTCAAGTACTCTCACTTAAGGCACAGTGAGAGGAAAAGAGCTTGGATAAGATTTTACCTGGAGTATTACTATTAACAAGAGGGTGTTGAGTTTGTCTTGAAAAACATGCACACAACTAAAAATAAGTAGATGCTGAAAATGCCACATGTAACTAATTGTTCAGCGGAACAAAAACAACCCTTATCCCCAAATGTCTTTTTCCTTGCAGCACTGTGCATACTGTAAGCGCCTTGGAGCATCCATCAAGTGCTGTGCTGAAGGATGTACTCAACTCTACCATTACCCCTGTGCGGGGGCAGCAGGGGCCTTTCAGGACATCAGGAGTCTGTCGCTCCTCTGCCCAGAACACATTGATTTGGCCATGCATAAATGTAAGCTACACTTAATTACCAACACATGGTTCCCTGGACGCTTATATTATAGTCTTTGTTAGTCTACATAATAAAAATGCTTACATTTTTCCATCCACAGTTGTTGACGATGCAAATTGCGCACTATGCGACAGCCCAGGGGATCTACTGGACCAACTCTTTTGCACCAGTTGTGGACAGCATTATCATGGGGTCTGCCTGGACATGGCCGTGACCCCTCTAAGAAGGGCTGGCTGGCAATGTCCTGAGTGTAAAATCTGCCAGACATGCATGTGAGTCACTTGCCATTAGAACATTAAAACATGTAATTGATTGTATTAACTTCAATGGGAATATTTTGGAGGAGGTACATCTGCGAAGCCACACATAACTATCTGGCCTCTGGATCTGGCCCTCAGGTCTGTCGTAGTAAGTACATTGTAAAGTTCAATGTGCAAAACCCATGTTTTCCAGGAACCCAGGTGAGGACACTAAAATGCTGGTCTGTGACATGTGTGACAAAGGCTACCATACATTTTGTCTGCAACCCGCCATGGACACGCTACCCACTAATGGATGGCGATGTAAGGTAAGAGAAAAGTCTTTCTCTGTTGCTGTCATAGGCTATATTAACACCGCATGCCTAAATATTTCCATTTTGATTAGATGCCCACATATATTTCCATGGCCATTTCAGATGACATTTGTATCTGAGTAAACCTCATAAGACAGGTATCTTAATTGAGTCACGTTGTGTCAATACACTCTCATTGAACATAGGACAGTCATTACAGCAGAAGCATTCCATCCCACAACAGTAAAACAAAATCCGAATACCTTTATTTATTAAGAAAGTGTCTTTTGCCCAATAGAACTGTAGGGTATGCATCCAGTGCGGAACTCGAAACAGCGGGTTGTGGCACCACACTAGTCTGCTTTGTGAGAACTGTGTCCAAAACCAGGATCCTGCTCTGAGTTGTCCTATGTGTGCTTGCATTTTGGACCCTGAGCATCACAAAGATCTACTCCTCTGCCACACTTGTAAAAGGTAAGATAAAATGCTTTGCCCCCTTCTCCACTATCTTCACTTGTTAAATCGATGAATGATTGCTGTCAAACCTCCCTTCCGAAGTGGATTGGATGTCTCGTGCTGTCAATGGCCAGTTCTTCCAGTTCAAATAAATTGCAGTGTTTCCAAAATTCGTCACTTGCCCTTTAAACGTTTAATGGTTTACTCTTGATGCCCCTGTTGACCAATGGTTTTGCACTTTTTTCAGATGGCTTCACCTTGAGTGCGAGCGTCAAAACTCAGGCCAAGCAGAAAACCAGCCCAGAGAAGACTTTGTTTGCTCCAACTGCAGGTCTCCCACTGCAGTGCAGGCACTTCAAGCAGAGGATATGGACACTGGCCCAGAGGTTTGTCCTCAGCCAGCCTCAACGCACACAGACTCTGAGACTGGTTTACAGCCGGCTCAAAAGCACATGGACCTAGAACCTGGCGTCCGGCCACTTCCTGAAATGCACAATGACCCCAAGCAGGAATTACTCGCTGCTCCGTTGCTCTCGGAACCAGAGCCTTTTGAGGATGCTGTTCGGGAGGAGAAGCCAGTTACGTCTGTCCAAGAGCTTGGTGGGTCCTTATTCCCATAATATTTCCATTCAGTCATTTACTGGGATTAGACACTGTCTTTATAATCTTCTACATTTCTTACACTTGTCATTCATTGTACAGTTTTGTAGTTGAGCTTTGAAAATTCATGTGTTCCGTAATTTCATTTTGTAGTTACCCCTTGAGATCCTGTTGAGCACTGTTGTCACTTTAAATTTTAAATAACTCATTACAATACTAAATAACTCATTAATTATTAATATTATCATATGAATTTGCATTTAAACTCCTAGTCCTCCAGTTTGGCATCTATATGGTCTTCTGAGAGAAATGAGTGGCAGCAGGAAAATAGATTGGTGTGCTGGGGATGTAGTTGGCGCTGCATTGCCCACACTGTCTAGACTCCACTGGAGAGGAGGTATTTTCAGTGCTGAGATGGCTGTTATATATTTCTCCAATTGTGCCATGCAGCAATGATGCTCCTTCATGCCTGCTCACACTCATTGCTCACTCTACTCCATTAGGACACAGCTCTGTGGTCATCAACTCCTTGATTGTATAAGTAAGAGGTGTCGCAAGTTCTTTTCACCATGGGCCACTGCTCACTTATGGTTACCCTCAATGGACCACCTGTAACAGTTAAACCTCATGAGTGTATATTATGGATGCGCTGATTGCATATTTTTGCGTGCGGTCGAGTCCGAGTCATTTGATTTTGTGGTTCTGCGGATACAGAGTCCCGATCCGATAGCTCAAACATGTATTAAGGGGTGAAAAAAAGGACGTCCAAATGTCTTTCCCCCCAATTTGTACAAATCTAGCTAATATCAAAGTCATATAAGAGGGTTATTACTTAAAACATTTTTTTTAGCAAATTAATTGTGTAGCACAAATATAAGGCTGCGAACAAATTACATTTAAAAAATTTGGTTCTCATGAATCAATTTGTATAATATGTAAATTACTGTATATTATTTAAACCAAACTATTTATTCTTACTTAGTGTTAGTACATTAAAAAGCCTTCTCCCAGTTGCATCTAGTAAATGAACACTCCAGTTTATAAATTTATGCAGTACCTTTACCGAAAGCTTAAGTAAGCTTTACTTAAAGGCTTTTCTGCGTTAATCAAAGCAGTGTATTTATCTAAACATCGCCTCATTCACTGTAGGAGGGGTGTGGGATGCATAAATATGAATGAGAGTGTGTGTGTTCAGCTCGGTCAAAAGCTAAACACTAAAGAGACTTGGAGGGCCATCTTCTAAATGACTTTCTGGCATGGGCACCGGATGAGCACCTGCAAGCTGCACAGTCGCAGGTCCAGAGCAACAGACTCTGGGATGTTTGTTGTCATGGTTACTCACTTCCTTGGCAGAGATGCATTGCAGGTGCATGCATGTGGATGTCAGATCTGTGTGACATGGGAAGTTGTTGATGGAAATGCTGTGTCCCCCAGTAAGACTACACTGTGTGTACTGTCAGTGGCTGTATTTCTTTCAATGGGTTTTGCCTTAAAGCCAAGCCTGACTACTTCTATTCATGCCAGGCTAGTGTTAATCTTTGATATGGGAGCCCTCAATTCAAGACCAGCACATAGATTGAATCTCCTGTGAAGTGTTGCTAAGTAATGCATGAAATAACCTTAACTCAATATTTATAAATTAGCTTCTCCCTAATTGCAGCCATGTCTTTAATGTACATGTCAATGATGATGTGTGTTGATCATCCCACCCTAATTCCCCTTTTTTTCCCCTCCAGACACTTCATTGGGACCAGAAATTAAGAGTGAAAGCTACGGACCCACAGAATTTAAACCAGGTTGGTCCCTAATCGTGTATTATTATGTAATGTCAGCGGTATTGAGCAATTGAATAGTAATCACCATGTGTTTTCTTCAGAAATAAAACCCGCAGCAAAAACCCAGGTCATAATTACGGACAGTCCTGTGGATTCAGTGATTCTAATAGAGGCTAAAACAACGCAGGAAATTGCTTTAGAAACCAAGCCAGCAAATACAGAGACCTCCCCCAAACAGGGCGCGGTCACCCCCAGCACAAAGGATTTTAAGGCCATCATTGCAACCACCAAAGAACTAAGTACTGTATCAGTACCTCTCACGAACCAACCAATGGAAGTTTCACTATCCCAGGCTTTGTGTGTGGATGTGGCCATGGCTTCTTTGTTGAAAAGTACTCCTAAAGACCTAAAGGACAGCACGGATGGCAATTTCCATCAGTCCTCAGTCTCTGCAATGTCAGAAGAAGTTAACAGGACATCGGAAAAGATTCCACATCTTTCTTTTCCCATGCTGTCTATGGAGGAGAAAGCACTCAAGGCAACTGTAGAGCAGTTGGCAGAGATGGTCACCACTTCTTCTCATTCCATGCCCGCGGCCCGTGGGATAACTCCCCGAGAACCATCCCAGACCTTTGGAGAACAGGGAATTTTAATGCCCACCACTACTCTTATACCACTTACCCCGAAGATTGGAATGGGGAAGCCTGCTATCACCAAAAGGAAGTTCTCACCGGGGAGGCCACGGGTAAAACAGGTCAGATTCTAATTATTAAAACGGGGGATTTAATTTTGCCTCCATTTTACCTGTCTTACATCTCAGGTGGTATAGAGAATAATCATACCCCATTTTATCCCTTGTTGTGGGTTACCTTGGGCCTGTGCTTTGCTCATTACGGCAGCTATTGTTTTCGTATTGACACTAATGTCGAATTTTTTTACTCCTCAGTTTAAATTTTTATATGGAAAAACAAAGCTAACAGATTCTTGCAGTGGACTGTTTACATGTCAGAGTTTGGTCCAATATAGCAATTGCATCATTCTCTTGACTGACACCTTTGAGTATTGAGATGCTGCGGAAGCGTTAGATTCCTTTGTTTTATAAACATGTTAGGAAAACACTGCTGGATTTTTTTCTAGAACAGCTACGTTTATTTAAGGCACTGTCGGACGAATAGAATGTTCAATAGTGAATCCAGTCCAATTATAAGAGGGTGTGTAAATGTGTGCTACTACTTTAATTATTATTCCTGTAACTAACTAATTCTCTCCACTCTTTCACATATTTTTAGCCATGGGAAAATGTATTCGAATAGAGGGGCTTAGATTTTTTTTTTTGTTCATTGCATTAAATTTCATTTTCAGGGTGGGATTAACAATCCATGCCACATGCATAGAGCATTTCGACTTGAATCCTAACAACTTGTGTGTATTATGAGTGGTGCTGGTCTGAGTGGACAGATTTAATCCGGAGACAAGTCACTTGTATTAGAAGAAATTCACAAGGCTTGGAGCACCTGAGATTGTTGGTGGCCTTCCATCAGATGATGGAAGTTTTTCATTGCCATTTTATTTCAATTTGTGCTTTAATGCAAATGTGAAAAACTGAATCATTTTATCGCTTCCTTCCCTTTACATGGCGATCTGCTGCATGAACTGCATTTAACACTGACTGGCTTTGCAGGTTGTTCATCAGCTGTACTAAATCGCTGCATAGGGGAAAAAAACATGGTTCTAACACAATAGTGTTATCAACCTGCCCTGTTCGCATTTTTTGCACGTCAACCATTTTTCACCTCAAACTGTTGCATAAGTGGATGCATACAATGGAACCTCCGAAGTTCAAAGTTTAAACATTAGTGCCCTTTATTTAATTGCCAGATTGTTGTACTTCTACAAAGACATTTTCCCAAACCAGAAAGCAGCATTAACTGGTGGTTAGGTCCGATGCATTTTGATTCTGATGTTTGGAGTTCCAGTTCGGACTCCGGCCTTTGTTTGTAGAGTTTGTATGTTTTCCACCACCAAATCATACTTGTTAGGTTTATTGAAGGCTCTAAATTGTTAAATAGTTCTGAACAGGATGGATAATATACTGTAAAAAAAATCCCTCAGTACAGTCCATACCTTAGTTTTTGGGCTCTACTCGGAACAGCGTTTGTTTGTCTGTTTTGGTTTGTTTATTTATCAATTTTACTGACCAACTTATTTTTTCTCCCTCAGAAGTCCTATTTTTTTAGCCATCAAATACAACCTTTTGTATAGATTGAGTAATTTCGTGTTAAATGTTTAAACACACTTTTCAATAATTCTTATTTAGTGCTTAATTTTATGTCACTAGTATAAACGATATATCAAAAAATACTAGTGTTTAATAGTTCCATTAGTCGTGCCCCAAGCAAAGTGCTATAGAAAATGAATTCATCAATGTCTATAAATCAATTCCTTTTTTCAAACGTACGTTAACCAAAATCATTGTAAAATCAACAGGTGAGATGCATTTTAAAACTGTTTAAAATTACTAAGATGAAGTGTAAACGCAATTTAAGCACTAAACTATCGGAGTCACTCAAACTAAATCAAACTATAAGATTCTTGAAGGATAAACAATTGGAAAGGAAACAGGCAGGTAGGTTTAAGTCCAAACTGCACGTCTTTTTGGGGTGTTCCACTGTATTGAATATTCCCATATGGCTACATTATGAACTCACCATATCCCATTCTAACATCATTCTTTGTACATTGTTTCTTTGCTGGCTTTGTTTTTACGTTGCTGCATTTTGTCGCCCTCTTCTTCCCTCTCTTTCTCACTCTCTCACCTCCCCTTCCTTGCCTTAGGGTGCATGGAGCCCCCATAGCAGTGTGACCTCCCCCTTGTCCTGGTCACCAGACCAGCCAGAGGGGTCCGATGTTCCAAAGACCAGGCACTATTCTGGCAGCCCCAGCTGGAGCATCAGAGTGGTAAATAAATGCTGTAGCTTACTAGATAGTCCCCTGCTTACCGTGGTGACTAACACTCTCCAAGGGTTCCTGAAAGTCACCAGGTACCATAATTCCACTAATTCAAAATATCTTACTGAGAGGCTGTGGCTCATAGGCAATTACTTCACAAAGTGGACGTGACAAAGGATTGTCTTTGGTTCTATGGTTTGCTGTGCAGTAGTAGTAGGATATTTTCACAACACCCATCGAGAGAATTTGTTAATGTCCTTTAGTGGCCCCTCATTTTTCCCTGTCACATCAGTCAGCAAGATCTCTGTCATGTTAGTGACTTGATTCATGCCTCTTTTGTTTCATTTGAATCATCTTTGGCAGTTACTCTCGATTCCTGATGCTATTTTTTTTTCTGGAACCACCAGGGTTTAAACGGCATCATGACGTATCTTACGTTTGGAAAAGGTGCAATAAAGGGAAGAGAAGCAATGAGATTAGAGTAGCATTTTTTTACAATTTAAAAGATATGCTAAATGGGATTTGAGTAGCTATACAACACACTGAGAATTTAGACAATCAGATGGATGGTGCCGGAGATATTGATTTTTGTATATGAAGGAAATCGCGTGTTTGAAGGGAATCTATCAAAAATCTGCAATTGAGAAACACCTTCAAATTAGACTAAAAGGGTCAAACTAAATTAAACTATTTTTTAACTTCTTCCAAAAATGCTATTTTAAAGGACCTATAATTCCCGTAAATTAGTCTAAGGAATGGTTGATTGAATCTTTTATTTTTCTTCAAAAGGAAAAATAATAAAGCTAAGGTAAACATATTTAGATAAAACATAATTTTAAATAGATATGTGGATGCATGTGTGATCCTTCAAGACCTTCAGTTTTTGAGGGATTTAGCTGAAACTGTATCTACATCCACAGTAAAGAAATTGTATTTATAAAATGTAATGCCACTCAGTTAATTCAACTTTATGAGAAATACACCTGAAATTGCGTGAGTTTTGCACCCTGTGGTATGTCTCATCAAATGACCGGAACTTAGTTCAAGCTTTTGCCAACATTTCTCCCAAGGTGACATGTAATAGTCTTCAGCCCCCACAGTGACCCCGAACAGGATAAACATTA
Organism: Stigmatopora argus; assembly: GCF_051989625.1. Taxonomy (NCBI): domain Eukaryota; kingdom Metazoa; phylum Chordata; class Actinopteri; order Syngnathiformes; family Syngnathidae; genus Stigmatopora; species Stigmatopora argus. Next base: position 9,051,466 of record NC_135398.1, read on the forward strand.
GACAATGGATGGGTGGATCATAAAAAGTGATGCTCCTCTACCCACGCAGGGTCCATATCCGCATCTCACCTACTGTATTATCACACACCTTAACTCATTGTTACCTTACCTCCACAGGGTCGAGGCTCAGGCTTTCCAGGAAGAAGGAGGCCGAGGGGTGCCGGTCTTTCAGGTCGAGCTGGACGTGGCAGGGCTAGGGGCAAGAGTGGAGTGTGTCCCAGCATCATCCCTGGGGTATGTTGTTAAAATAATGTGTAATTTCATTTTGACTCCTTTTTTTAGGATGCACCAAATTTGTTCATGGGTCATTGTGACCAGCATGTAAGCTTAATAAGAATTCAAAAATAATTTAATGACTCCAAATATAACTCTCCAAATATAACTACCGTATTTTCACGACTATATGGCGCACCGCATTTAAAGGCGCAGTGTCTGTAACGAGTGCTATTTCTGTATTTGACACACAAGACGCATCGCATTTAAAGGTGCACCGCCTTATACGGGACTACAGTAGAGGCTGGGGTTACGTTATGCATCCACTAGATGGTGCTGCGCTAAAGGGAATGTCAAAAAAATAGGCAGATAGGTCAGCCAAACTTAATTAATAGATTACAAATCCACGTATATATATATATATATATATATATATATATATATATATATATATATATATATATATATATATATATATATATATATATATATATATATATATATATATTGACGCCAATCTAGCGGCTGGAGTTCTTTTGTCAATCCACCCGGAATGACGGCGAACATAGAATGAATGTGCTAGATCGAACTCAACCGAAATGCAACGTCGTTTTATATATCTCAGCATTCACCGCGCACCAGAAATAGAGTCTGGGGCTGCTTGCCGTAGTTGCCAGAGCTGTTGCGGCTCAATATTTATTCATATATAATATATCGGAAATAGAGTCTGGGGCTGCTTGTCGTAGTTGCCAGAGCTGTTGCGGCTCAATATTTATCCAATATATATAATATATATATAGTTCACAGTCTAGCTTTGAATGCTGTTTTCGCCAATCTAGCGGCTGGAGTTCTTTTGTCAATCCACACGGAATGACGGCGAGCACCAAATTAGTGTGTTCGCCATCATACTGGGTGTATTGACAAAAGAACTACATATCCCAGCATGAATCGCGCATGAGGGAAAATGAAGTCGCAGGCTGCTTACCGTAGTTGCGAGACCTGTAGAGGATGGTGTACCCTATCGACTGATTTATTTTATTTTATCGTGATAACAATTTTAGCATTGGTCCATATATAAAGCGCACTGGATTATAAGGCGCCCTGTCTATTTTGGAGAAAATTTAAGACTTAAGTGCGCCTTATAGACGCGAAAATACGGTAACACGTTTGAGGCAAAAAAAAATTGAGCCTTTTCTTTGCAAAATGGCTGCAGCTTTGCCAGATTGATTAGGGAGCGTGTGCAAAGAAGCCATTTTTAAGTCTTGCACAGTTGCTTAATAAAAATTTTGTGTTGACTTTGACTTGGCTATTCTACCTCTTTAATATTCTTTGATCCAAACCATTCTATTGTAGCTCTGGCTTTGTTTGTGGTCATTGTCTTGGATTGCCTTCCAGTCTTTTCCAGCCTCCATCAGTTTGGTTTCCCCTAAGGATTTAACTGTAACCACTATGTTACATTATAAAACATCCGGGCGTCCAGAGTCGCCTATATATGCTCTTTGTAGTTTGTATGTGTGTATAGAGTATTGTCCAATTTCTACTGTTTTTGCTACCCCCAATAGTTCCCCACAATAGAAACATCATACCCAATCAAGGAGGAAGAGGAGAATGCCATGCATAACACAGTGGTCATATTTTCAAGCAATGACAGTTTTACACTCAAGCAGGTAGGTTCTGAATAAAACTGCCCCAATACTAATGAAAAACTATATATATATTTATATCAGGGATCCTATCTAGAAAGCCTAAAATGTATAAAATTAAATACCAAGCAATACATTATCATTAATTGACAAAATGTGAACAAATAAAATACATGTACTGCTTCAAAGAAATTGCCTACTCAGATATTTTTCCTTTAGGACATGTGTGTAGTGTGTGGGAGTTTCGGCCTTGGTGCAGAGGGCCGCCTTCTGGCTTGTGCTCAGTGCGGCCAGTGCTACCATCCTTTCTGTGTCGGCATTAAGGTACGCTCCTTCGACAGCATACATACTATATTTGATATTTTCCTTTAAATGGAATTTACTTTCATCTTTTAAAATTAAAAACTGTTGTTACAAAATTCCACCCTAAAAAAGTACCAATACCAAATATCAATAATACTTATCAGTGCACTACTGCCACTTTATCACACATGTAATAATGTATTTTTGTTTTTCCACCAAATGGATATTAGCATAAAACTTAGGGCCTGCATAAATCTCCTCACATTTCCCCCTGGAAATGTTTAATGTGTTGCTGTGTACAGCATTTGGTTCATTAAAAATGAGATTTTTTAAAGCAGTTTGGCAGCCACTGTGCTCATCTAAAATTGGAATATGTAATTTTTCTCATCCCAGATCACCAAGGTGGTGCTCAGTAAAGGCTGGCGTTGTCTAGAGTGCACAGTGTGTGAGGCCTGCGGCCAGGCCACTGACCCTGGCCGCTTGCTTTTATGTGATGACTGTGACATCAGCTATCACACATACTGTCTCGACCCGCCGTTGCAGAATGTACCCAAAGACAGTTGGAAGTGTAAATGGCAAGTGATGAACACTATTTTTTGTCCTGCGTTGTCGTCTATGAATTGATTTGAGCATTACAGTATGACCTCTGTGCTTTTTGTCCCCTGTAGGTGTGTGTCCTGTACGCAGTGCGGCGCCACCACTCCAGGTCTGAGGTGTGACTGGCAGAATAACTACACCCAGTGTGCTCCCTGTGCCAGTCTTTCAACATGCCCTGTCTGCCTGGTCACCTACAGCGAAGGCACCATCATTGTCCAGTGCAGACAATGTGACAGGTGTGCAGCTGTTATTAATACAAAAAAAATGAATTGCTTATAAAAATGATTTCCTTGAAAAACTTGTTTTGTCCACAGGTGGTTTCATGCTTCTTGTCAGGGTCTTCATTCAGAGGAAGATGTTGAGAAGGCTGCAGAGAACTGCTTTGATTGCACAATGTGCCGAAATTTCAAGATCACTAAAGGTAGGAGTTTGTAGGTTTTTCTGGGATGGGCACAAATTGTGTGGTGTTTTTTTTTAATATATATTTTTCACTTTTCAAAGTGTTTTGAGGTCTCTTAGTGGTAATAACGATGGATTCGTCAAAATAGGTACAAAATTATTGCAGAAATTTCATGCCCCAATTTGTTTGTAATATTACTCTAGGCACTGGCTCTTTCTCTGACTATAAAGAGTAGCGTCTACCTTACTTGCCGCTGGGCCAAAGTATAGATTTTTTTTCCACATGATGCCTGAACACAGGGTCTTGTACTTTTCTGGGTCAGAACTCAGGCTGCGGTAAAAGAGCGAGTACCCATAGTCATAATAAAAGTACTTTTACTAAGGGTATTACCCTTTCACATAATACACTGTGAATGTGGCATATAATCCAAACAACAATCATAGTCATTCATAATTAATTGGGTAATTATCTACAATGTATTAAAAGTCATATCGCATGAGGAAATATTTTGTGTTATAATATTATGTTTCTTACAGTTTCTCAGCTATGTGGTAGAAAAGCCCAACTTTTTCAAAAAAAAAATACAAGAAATAGGTTTTGATTGAATTAGTTCTTGTTTTGTTGTGTATATCTGGCAGTTTTAAGTAAACCCCGAGACACCATTGAGCCTGCTGTCATGACACAAATTGTCACCAAAGCAAGAGAAATGGGTAAGATAACTATTGATATTTTATGCTTGTTGGACACAACCATGTTTGAGTTGTAATTTCCAATATAGTTAATTCTTATGAATATTGAAATTTTCTCAGATTTATCGAGGACCTACACCCAGGACGGGGTTTGTTTAACGGAGTCAGGACTTTGTCAGCTCCAGAGCCTGTCTGCTACTGCATCAAGGCGCAGGAAACCCAAGCCCAAGCTCAAACTCAAGATAATCAACCAGAACAGCGTGGCTGTCCTCCAAGCCCCCTTGGATCCCCATTCAGAACACTTCCGGGATGAGGATATGGAGGATGCAAGAGGTAACCTACTGATGCTGTAATGCTCTAACAGTTTGCACAATAAATGTTGTTACCTGTTATCTGGATATAAAACAATGCTTACAGAAATAACTTGCATTTGAAAAAAAAAAATGCAATTTTTTTTTTGGGGGGGGGGGGGGCTATAAGTCACACTATTTACATAGTTTGGGTTAGCCTGCAGCTTGTTAAATTTTATAAATTTGTAGTGAGACTATACAAAAATGTTTGAAAACTAAGAGTGACACTATGTTACTGAATGCTTAACATTAAATGTTTATACCAAAATAATCCGTTTTACTACAGCACACTGTATATTTTCATATAATGCCCTTGAGTGATGAAGTGCTAAGATATTAAAACAGGAAACAGCCAATGTTGAAGTAATGTGCAAATGAAATGAACTTGATTTCAGTCAGGCAAATGTCCTTCCGTTGGGGTTTAGCTAGAATTGACACCGGTGCCGTGTTGAGGGAGCCATACCCCGGCTTTCCACCGCCGGGGCCGTCATTTATCATCAATTTTCTCTTCATTTAGCGGAGGCCGAACTCTTAGATTGCGAGGGCAAGTCTGAATCCAGCCCAGAGCGCGAGCCTGTGGAAGACGATTCCAAGGGGGTCGACGGTGGCAAAAAGAGGAAGAGGAAACCGTACCGACCGGGTAGGGCACCTGATTGAAGGAGACAGCTCCACTGAAGCATGAAATGTGACATTGCAAGCCTGACGCTATTGCTGTAGCAAGTACTGTGCTCCCCGACGGAAACAGGCCTTCATCTAGTGTTTCTTAGCCTTCACACCAAACACTGAGCCTTTGAAAAATAGACATTAATTTATTGTTAATGAATCTCTTCAAGGCATCGGTGGGTTCATGGTGCGGCAGAGAAGCCGACCGGGCCAAGGTCCAAGCAAGGCTAAACGATGGCTGTGTAGAAAAGATTCTTCTGGTTCAATGTTGGTGCCAGAGTGTCCTATTGGAAAAGAAGAAGGTCAGTACAACTTTGTTTCACCTTTGTACACATGGACATAAATTGCATGTTTAGATTCCTTGATTAAACCCTCAGAGGGTTCTCATTTAACTCAATGGCTGTCGTAGACAGCGCTAGCCGAGACTGGCAGTGCACAATCGCTTTGAACATCACATCTTGGGTGATGTAGGTCACACTTGAATACTTGAAGTAGTGTGCCCTACGTCACCCTAAAAGTGATTCCACATATGTGGATGATTTTATTTTTAATTAACAAAAATAGTCACTATACAGTGTTAAAAGGATATAGTAGCCTAACCTACACTAGTAAAATTAGTAATAAACTGAGGAATTCTTAACCATGCCTATAAACCTTAACCCCTAAACACGTTTTTAAATGCAGCTTCATGAAAACCTGACAAGCATGGCTATGTATTTTGTGGTAATTTTAGTTGGAGGGTGGACGGAAGCACAGCCTGACACACCTGTGGATGAGACACCTCCCGGAGTAGAGGTTGCGGAAAAAATCAAAAAACGCTACCGAAAGAAGAAAACCAAATTGGAGGAGGCCTTTCCCGCATACCTACAGGTCTGTCACCTTGGAAAGATGAATGTGCAAATCAATCACTCTAATTGATGTCATAATCATGCTTGTGACTGATTTTATCACTCAATTTGATTGGATAATGTATTTTTGGATTTAACTTCCACAGATTGTACATGTTGTGTTTGTAGAAGCTGGGTAATTCAAAGTGCATTACATCAAAACCATCTAAATTTTAAGCACAGAATCCCTCTGCATGTTTTTCCCCTAATATAGAAGGAACTGTCATATCATGCTGTTTAAATGGCCCCTGTCTGGGTTGTGAATTCACCCAACAAATGCTTAAATGGATGTGACTTCAACATTTCTCATCTCAAGACAATATTTCACTGTCACCTTATGTTGGCCAAAACACAGATATGTGATGTGCATGAAGCCACAGGCAAGATGTCAGCACTGCTCTTTATACCACCACAACGGAAGCTCGTGGTGTTCTGTCAAACCTAAAGGTCCCAACTCTGCAAAGCACATATCATTCATTATTGAAAAAGTAACACGTTGGGCTTTTACAGTCCATGTGCTGCTGGGACTGCTATGGTTACATGTCTTCTAAGATTGTGGATGACATCAGGGAAAAGTGGTTTTGGGGTTGATTGGTGCTAATGAAATTGAGGTCAGCTTTATTATTGCTGTTGGTTTCAGAGCTGATGTTTTCTTCGTCCTTGAATGCATAGTTGAATGATCCTCACGGGGAAGTCTTTCTAATAATAGTGTATAGTGGTAGTTATACAATTGCTTTGCCTTGTCGTGCTCAGGAGGCATTCTTTGGAAAAGACCTTCTGGACAAAAGTAAACAGAGCAGGCAGCAAGGGGTGGAGTCAGGTCTAATCGAAGATGGGCAAAGCCACCTCGAGAGGAAGCGTCTTGCTGCCGGCTTCCTGAATTCTTCAGCGGATCCTCTACTCAGTGCCACTGCGAGGTCCCTCTCTACCAGACTACTTGCAGAGCGTATGTTCTCTATTTCAATTAAATGACATGGGTAAACGATGGCAAGGGATCTTATGGCCTATTCAAACATCATTTTCAAAATTCAATAGTATTTACCCCATTTACAATTTCTAAGTTGGAGAGCCTGTTGGATGCCATGACCTATTTAATGTAATTTTCATTATTGACTTTTCACCCTTACACAGACAAGGACACCTCATAAATGCACTTAGTGTATAATGAGCTGCTCACATTTATTGTCTTAAGTCAAGGTTGTCACAATGTGTTGTTTTTCATTTTCCACCCACTCTTATATCCGTTTACCATCATTGTCAGTTATAATTTGTGACATTAGTTTTTTTTCTTTTCTTTTTTTTTGTCTTCCCCCTCATTTACAGAGACATCTGAGGAGCCATTAGTTGATCTATCTGATGTTTTGAATACTGATGCAGACATCTTGGGAATGCTCGGCAAGCCAAGCGGTGACTCTGGTGCGTTTTTAATTCTATAGGCGGGTGCAGTGGCAACAAGTTCAAATCCGCTGATTATACCAATATATTCCCAATTTGAAGAAATTTTAGGCCCCCCAAAAACTATATATATATATATATATTCCCCCACACTATAAGACGCACCTTCAATTAATGACATATTTTACAACTTTTTCCACATATAAGGCGCACCGCACCGCGTTATAAGGCGCTACAGTAGAGGCTGGAGTTCTGTTAATATGAATCCATTGGACCACATGTGTCTAACCGATTCCGCTGAGGGCCGCAGTGGGTCCTGGTCTTAGTTCCAACCGATCCAGTGCCGACATTTTAACCAATCAGGTGTCTTCTAAAATAAGTAGCACCTGACTTTAATTAAATGATTACACTTGCAAAAGGTATCCTCTTGTTGAGTTGGAATGAAAACCGGCACCCACTGCGGCCCTTTGAGGACCGGTTTGACACCCCTGCATTAGACGGTGCTGCGCTAAAGGGAATATCATCAAAACAGTCAGATAAGTCAGTCAAACCTTATTAATAGATTGCAAATCAGCTTTCTGACAACTCCATTCACTCCCAAAATGAATAAACAACTGTTTTATTATTTTCACTGAGGTAAAGTATTAGTATTTTCGTGACACGGTTTATTTTCTGCGTGCTTTCACGTACACAATGAGGCACTATAACATTCAGCTGTTGACGTCAATATTCACAATATGACCAACCTTGTTCAACTGTAAACACAAAAGAAACACGTAAAGCTTACTTCATCAGTTCATTCCTCATCTATGATTCCCTCGAATTCTTCGTCTTCAGTGTCCGAATTGAACAGCTGGGCGAATGGGGCAACCATCACCCAGGCTCCGTCTCATCAAAGTCATCATTAATCGAGTCTGTGTCGCTTTGGCTGTCTGGCAACTGAGTGACAATTCCTGCCTTCCTGATAGCTCGAACCACAGTTGAAACCGATGTATCAGCCCAGGCATTTATGATCCACAGGCAGATAGATAGTGGTGAATATTGTCCTGTGCTGTCTACCAAGGGGGATAATGGACTCGGCGGCTGCTTGCTGTAATTGCGAGACCTGTTGCGGCTCGATATTGATCCATATATAATATATACTTCGCAGTCTAGCTTTGAATGCTCTGTTGACGCCAATCTAGCGGCTGGAGTTCTTTTGTCAATCCACCCGAATGACGGCGAGCACCGAATTAATGTGCTCGCCGTCATACTGGGTGTATTGACAAAAGAACCACATATCCCAGCATGAACCGCGCACGGGGAAAAATGAAGTCGCGGGCTGCTTACCGTAGTTGCGAGACCTGATGATGTACGCTATCGACTGATATCGACTGTTTTTTTTATTTTATCGTGATAACAATTGGTCCATATATAAAGCGCACTGGATTATAAGACGCATAGTCGGCTTTTAAAAAAAAATGAGGCTTTTAGGTGCGCCTTATAGTGCGGAAAATACGGTGTGTATGTATGTGTGTATATATATATATATATATATATATATATATATATATATATATATATATATATATATATATAAATATAGTTATATATATATATATATATAGTGATATTCAGTTCATCTTTATTTTGCATCTCTGTTTGCATTGTCCGAATCATATTTTTATTTACGTTGTTTTTCCCACTCATCTTATCTGTTTTTGGTTCTTTTAGGTCTTGATTTTTGCCCCTTCCAGGTTGATGGCTCACCACCTCATTTTGGTAAGGGTTTGCTGGTCTTAATCCACGAGATTCAATACAATCTCGAATTCCTACACTAACTATCTGCCTTTGCCTCCACGTATTGTATTCCTCTAACACAGTGTGTAATTATATTGAGTTTGTATGTTTGGAAAAGACCCTGAAAAAAGGTACACCTTTAGGTACATAGTCACATTTTTTTTGCCTTAATCAAAAATCTCGTCAAATAACAGGCACCAGCAGTCACCCATCCAATTGTAAGACACTAATAGTTGCCTGTAAATTTACTTTGTAAATAATTTCCATCAATCCATACAAACACTTTTGGGTTGCTTCCATGAATCATACCAAGGACCCCATTAAAAGCTGTGCCACACTTGCATTCCTCTAACATTTTTTTTGCTCGATGACCTTTGCTCAACAATTTTTGCCGCAATGCAGATTTCTCAAGTTAGTTAGGAAAAGAAAACTTCTTATTGGTTTAGTTTTGTATTTATTTTATGTAACGTCAATGAATGGTTTGGGCTACTCCTAACTCGCTGTTGCTTTTCCAACACCACACAAGATGTTTTCATATTTTGTTCACTTCAGCTACCTTGTCATATATATACATAGCCAAGTATTTTTGTGGGGAGTTTTAAGATTTTTTTGTGTGTTTGTCTTTTTCACAGCTGGTCTGGACATGGGCCCATTAACAGAAAGTTCCCCAGTGGCACCTCATGGTCGCAGAACACCTAGAAACCTTCCAGAAGAACCTCTGGATGGCATTCTTAGTCCAGAATTAGACAAAATGGTCACTGATGGTGAGTGTGGGATACTAGGTCAGCATTTACCACAAGGAGGCAAAGAAAATAAGATACTTTTATTCCCGGAGGTCTTTTTGATATTCCATTCCTTTATTATTTCCCCAGAATCAATCCTCAGCAAATTGTACAAAATCCCAGGTTTGTAATTTTGCTTTTTTTCTAATAATTGTGTGTCATTATCAGTCACATTCTTCTGAAATCAATGAAATCTTTAACAAGAAGTTTTATGCTCACATAGTTTTATCCTCTTAACACTGTTACAGAGTTGGAGGGAAAGGACGTGGAGGACCTCTTTACCGCGGTCCTCAGCCCTAGCACAAGCCAACCACCTCCGCCATCGATGCCTCATCCCCAGGGTCTCAGGCCCCTCTCTTCGACACCTGGCACTTGTATGCCACATCCCGCCACGGGTGCGCTATTGGTTAATTGGTCTATTTTGGTATGCTCTAATTTTCAAAATGTCAATTTTTTTTCCTCTCACTGCAGGCAATCCAATGTTTCCAAGGATGCCAGTGATTAATGGAATGATGGGTGCAGGCCACCGTTTCCCTTCTAATTCAGGAGCAGGGCCCTTAATCCCGGAAAATTTCTCCCCCCTCAACCGTATGCCTTTCTCAGACAATCCCAGGTAATATACTGATATCCGTATTGAATCATTTATTGTAGTTTTTCTTTATTTAATTCTTTGCTCATTTGAAAGAAAAAAAAATCACCAAAATATTAACATTTGATTTACAAGTATGGGCTCGGTGACCAAAAATTGGACGCCAGGTCTCAATTAGAATAACATTATTGTTTTTATTGTCAAATATCATTTTTAATGTGTTTTATTATTACATTCAATTATGAATTAATAGAAGGTTAAAAATTGATAATTAATTCAATTCAAACTTGACCTTACTCCTTCAACTTTTGAATTACACCTAAGCAGCCAAATTCAAACCGTCACCATATTTACGACCGCTTGCCTTTTCTCATCATTACTACCTATGCTGAATTTTTTAGTTAAATAGGTTAATTTGATTTTTTTCCGAAATTCCTTTTCTGACCGCCGACCTTATTACCCCAAAATGTATTTACCTATTGAAATTCATATTACAAACATGTTCTCCAAGTTTTATAATAATCCCTTTTATTGGTTCAATTAGTTATATTGGACAGAAGCATACAGACATTCAGAGCCAAATCCATCGCCTCTTTTTTTGCTGTAGTATTTAACTCATTGCCAGCCATTGACACCCAAAGACATCCAATTCATTTTAAGTGCACAGATTAGCTGTGAATCCTCATTTTTCAGTCCATATTGACTGGAAAGGCTGTTTGCCAACCTTGCCCAGTCGTCATTGACAATCGGTATGTTAAATGGGTGACATACGAGGGGTTAAAGAGTTCTATTTATCTTCCTTGACAGGGATAGAAAATTCTGTCAAATGCCCAGAGAAGCACTTGGTCCATGGCCTTCCCCTACCCATGGCCTAGGCCCCACACCTTCTGGATCACTGCCTGAGGGGGAAACTGAAGCCATGTCTAATGCCCAAAGGAGTACTCTCAAATGGGAGAAAGAGGAGACACTGGGGGAGCTTGCTACTGTAGCACCTGTCCTGTACACCAACATCAATTTCCCTAACCTCAAAGAGGAATTCCCAGGTTGGTCAATGGCTCTTAATGTTATTTCCCATCAGCCTCCAGTCTACAAATTAACTATAGAGCTGTTTTTTTTTTACTCAACAGACTGGTCCACCAGGGTAAAGCAAATTGCAAAACTGTGGAGGAAAGCTAGTTCACAAGACAGGGCCCCATATGTGGTAAGATCATTTATGGTTGTACATTTAAAACACCCTTAAGTGTAAATACACAATGAACAAACTGTAAGCACTAGAAGTCAATTTTAGTTCTCCATTAACACACTTCTGTAATGCATTGGTTCCCTTGCCAGTATGATTTGGAATCTAGCCATTCAGAGATTACCTAATTAAAAATGGCAGGCTTGCTCACTCCACAATAGTCTGTGCGGTGTGTTTCATGTTTGAAGTAGCCATCACTTGGGTTGAGATTGTATACCTCTCATTATTCTAAGTAAAATGTGCCCTGCATCTGTCCCAAAAATGGCTTGAGCAAGTATTTAGTATTTTAGAGAACCTAGTTACCCATCAAAAATCAAGTTTAAAATGAATAGTGTTAAAAGAGATTGTTTTAATTGTTAACATTGACAGGTTTGAAGGAAAAATCACAAGGTCTTGTATAACTTCTAATATACTAGAGGTAAAAAGTAGCTAAGAAAATAGCCACAAATTATTTAAATTTCTATATATCTCACACCAAGAATATGGCGATGTGAATTTTTGTTGTTCAAATGGTGGCATCATAAAGATGCACTTGTATTCACACACAATTGTTTTTAAACAAGGCAGGCTCGCCAAGCCAGGAAAAAATAAGTATGTCATCAAGCACGTGACTAAATGGGCCAATCATGTAAGACGGTGCCGTGCTTGTCCTTCCCTGCCCTGGAGGAAATTCTGTGCACATGTCAACTGTGACACAGCCAATGCAGAATTACTACTCTACAAACCAATTCCTAGGTCACACGGTGCAATGCAACAATTGTCTGTCAGCTACACAGTCGCGGTGTATACATAGGCTTTGAGATTCCGCTGAAGCCTACTTCACTTCATCCCCTCCATTAAAGCATGTATATGCCATTGATGGAGCATAGCACAGTGCATAGCCAATGTGTGGCGAGTAAGCAATACCCCCTGATACTCTCATTTGATTGACTAAAATAATAATGTGAATTAAAAGATAATGATGGCTGTTTTGCCTACTGATTAACTTTTTTTTCTCGACTACAAGTAAAATTTTGTCTTTCCACTTGATGAAACAAGATTGATTCTGCCGGGAGTGAATTGATCAATGCCTTGTCTCGCACTTTGTAGTTAATTGGTAAGTTTTGCCTTGTGTGCTTGTGATTTGCTTTGATTGTGTCTTGATGTGCCTTTCAGCAAAAAGCAAGAGATAACCGAGCTGCCCTCCGCATCAACAAAGTCCAGATGTCCAATGAGACAGTGAAGAGGCACCATCCACAGCATCCAGAGCCCCCTGAGGTGTTTGATCCCAACATACCACTAGACACAGAACTGCTGTTTAAAGACCCTTTGAAACCAAAAGAGTCAGAGCATGAGCAAGAGTGGAAGTTTAGACAGGTAAGAGGGTGTGCAATTAAGTCAGGGCAGCAGCAGGTCCACTTAATAATAAGACATCTAAGAGGCGCTTTAGTAAAAACTCCCAAAACAACTGCATTAACCCTGATGACATTGGTGGTTAGTAGGCCCAGTTCACTTTTTCTGCATGAGACTAGCAAATGGCATTGATTTCCTTTGACTGATTGTCTAATGCAAAACATGTTGCTTTGTTTTTCCAACAGCAAATGAGGCAGAAAAGCAAACAGCAAGCCAAAATCGAAGCTACTCAGAAACTGGAGCAAGTCAAGAATGAGCAACTCCAACAGCAACAGCAGCTGCAACAGACCACTATGCAGACTGATGGAGAGGGCAACAACAGCGGGGCCCAGAGCCCTGCCTCGCTACCTAGCAATGGAAGCACATCTCCAATACAACAGCTAAATTCTAAAGACAGCTTCACTAGGCCACAGCTACCAGGGACACCAACACCGGGCCCTTCAGATGATGTCTTCTTACGACCCCCTCCCCCTCCTCCATCTGGCTCCTCTTCTCAGCCTCAGTCCCCTCAGGTTTTTTCGCCGGGCTCCACTGGGTCCAGACCTTCATCTCCATGGGACCCATATGGCAAGATGGTAGGGACGCCAAGACCACCAACTCTTGGGCCAAATGCGTGTCGTAGAATACCTATGGAATCCGGTAAATCTCCTACGTCTGTGATGGAACAACAGGACCGAGGGAGGCCTTCTCCTGTCCATGATACATTTGGCTCTCCAACATCCATTAGCAATGATCCTTATGCCAAGCCTCCTGACACTCCAAGGCCATCTGCAGAAATAGACCCTTTTCTGAAGCCAATGGGGCCACCCAGGACCAGCCATACTGCTCATGGAAGACCCCCAATGGGCTCGCCGGGCAGAGATCCTTACTCTAGGCCTATGATAAGAAACGAGGCTTACCAACGCATGGTTCAGAACAGGATGATATTGTCAGACCCTTATTCGAGACCTCTAATGGCGCCAATCCCTGGAAGTAATGAGTCTGGCTCTGTACCACTTTTCAAGACACCAATGCCCCCTCCACAGGCCCATGAAGCCTTATACCGAGCAGGTCAACATTCGGGAGACAGGTTCTCCCAGAATCAACAGACGGACCCCTATGCACAACCCCCCCACACACCAAGACCATCTGGGAATGAAAACTTTACCAGTCCTCCTCGTAGGGGGCAACATCAAGCACACTTATTTCCTCAGCAAGGACAAACTGCACAAATGTCTAGAAATCCTTATTCACACGCACCTTCCACTCCACGGCCTGACCACTTCACATACGACCCATTTTCTCAGCCTGCAGTTAACAATCGACCTGAACCTAATTCTCAGCCTCACCCATTTTTTGAGCCTTATGCTAGACCTCCTGGCACGCCACGTCCACATGACAACTATAATCAATCGTCAAGCACCCCAAGCCCATCTTCGGATCCTTACTTAATTGCCCCCGCCAGCTCTCACCCCTGTGGAATGAACCCGTTTCCTCACCAGTCACACGCTGCACAAAGGATGTCACCATCCCACTCTGTTGACCCTTATGCTCAGCCACCTGGTACACCCCGCCCCAATGCTGTGGAAAGGTTTTCCAAGTCACCAGGTACAAGTCGACCACCAGTTGAGGCATTTACTAGTCCATCTGGGCCAACAAGAACAGGGAGCAATGACATGTTTTCACAGCCTGGTAACCCCCGGACACTTGCAAATGACCCCTACACTCAGCCTTCAGGGACGGTGCATCCTGGGACTGATGGAGTCAATAGACAAGGAATAAGGCCTGGATCCATGGGAACTCAGGACCCATTCTCTCCTACTCAAGGAAGGGTTCATGAACAGTTTCCTCATCCAGGCTCACAAACACCTAAACATCCTGGTATACCAGATGAGGGATTTAGCTGCTCACCATCCAGGAGACACAGTCAAACACCTGGTCATGACCAGTATGCACAAACCCCCCTGATCCCTCGTTCTCAGGTGGAGAAAATTGAAGTTAAAGATCAGTCAAGCCTGGGTAACAATGCAACTGCACCTCAAGAACAGAGCCAGCTGCCAAACAACCCCCAAATGCCTGCTGTGTCCTCCGACCCTCAGGTTACTATGGCTGAAAATGAAGAGAAACTCAGACAGGTTCATATTTATGATTGTATTTTTCTTGCTTGATTTTTTTCATTTTTTTAAGGCTTGGGTAGTTTCTTGAACTTTGTATAAAAACATTGAAATTTTCATAGAGCGGCTGACTATTAATTCAGGGTGTGCCCTGCCTGGTGCCCATAGTTAGCTGAGATAAGGTCAAGCAAAAGGAAAAAAGGTGTATTGTTGTGTAGCGCGCTGTAGTCACATGAATAGGAACATCATCATCATCATCATCCTTTGGACTCGGGAGCAGAATATTACGTGTTCCATTCTGATAGACGCAACACGAGGTCGTAATGTTCCGATATTTTTACCACGTTGGGAGGAGGTAATATTACGGCAAATTTCAATGGCAAGTGAGCTGGTGAATTGTGTTTACACTTGGAGTAAATACTGATTAATTACCAGACTTTTTGTAATGCTAATGGGTAACATCTGTCTTTTGCACGGTCTTCATAAGCACTTTACATAGGCTGTTGTTACAGACTTGAAGGGCTTCACTGGCCTGTTGGTTCCCTTCTTATAATATCACAAATGATTTTCTTTGTGATCCAGTAAACTTGTGTTTGTTTATGCTTTGCAGCGACAGCGAATTCGAGAATTAATCCTGAAGCAGCAACAACAAAGGAGTGCCATTCGACTAGAGAGGTGCACTCAAGAGCCTCCTAGCAACCTGACTCCCAGAGCACAAAGACCGTGGCCTCAGGAAGATGCTGGACAACAATTTAACCGACCTCCTCCACCTTACCCTGGGCAAGGACCCATAAGAGGGCCAATGAGATTCCCTGGACATTTTCCAGTAGGTCTTGAAGGACAATTTCCTCGAGGTCCACCCCCCTTAGATCCTAATCTGAGACATCAGGGTCCAAGGTGTGTTCATTTTTGACGTTTACCCTTTTAATGGTTCTGTCTTGCAGTTGGTCCTTCATTTCCGATATTCCGGATTTTTACTCACGTCTTTCTATCTTTTTTTTCAGGTTTTCATTTCCAGCCGGTGCTCTAGGAGCCCACTCACCTCAAGAACTGTTTCCCCGTGGACAACACCCAATGCAGGATGTTGCTCCCCAGATGAGACGAGCCATGTCTGCTGAAATGTCAAAAGTAGTCGGTGGTAATCCCATGGCTCTACCTCACCATTTCCCGCCACGCGGTATGCCAGTACAACAACATAGCATTATGGGCCAACCCTTCATCGAACTACGACACAGGGCAGCAGAAAACAGGCCACGCATGGCATTTCCAATGGTTCCCATGCAAGGATGCAACACGGATCCCAACATCCCAGTTCAGAGGCCACAAGGCTTTCCTGTGACACCAGACAACAAGTTTCCTTTAGGTCAGGGTTCCAGGATGTTGGATTCAATGGCCAGCCAGACTGGCCATGCACCCCTTTCAGCCAGCATGGAAAATCTTCATCAGCAACCTCAAATGTGTTCCAGCAATGTGCCCAAACCATCTCCTTTGATGAGATCCATGAGTCAGCCTGCTCCTAATGAGAGCCAGAACATGTCTGCATCAATCAACTTGTCTTCTCACCCAACTGGCCAGACTCATACTGTGGCCGCGAGTGAAACTGGTGAGGAGAAACTTGATGTGGAAGAATCTGCAGTAAAAGATCTTGAAGATGTAGAGGTGAAAGACTTGGTGGATGCTGACTTGGAAAACCTTAATTTGGATCCTGAAGATGGCAAAGACCTAGACCTTGAGACAAACGATCTACACCTGGATGACTTTCTGACATCTGGTAAATTTGATATAATTGCTTATACGGACCCTGATCTCGATGACATAAAAAAAGATATGTTCAATGAAGAGCTAGATCTAAGTGATCCTATGGATGATAGTGCTGACACTGTGGAGATGAACAAAAACTTGGACCCCAGTGAAAGCAAAACATCATCCAGTTCAGCAACTGCAATGGAGAAGTCTGACGCTACATGTGAAAAATCATCAGTTGAGGTGAAACTCAATAGTCCTGTTAGTCACACTGTTGCTCCTTTGACACATGTTATGGAAATTAAAACTGAGGTCAAAGACTGTCAAAAATCCCCTGAGGTTACTGAGAACAACATGGCTTCCAACCAGCAAGGGGCCCTACCTGACTCCACCCCTGTGCTGTCCAGTTTACTCATTAAGCAGCAGCCTGAGGAGCAGTCGTTAAACCCAATGGTTGAATCCGTCACTCAAGGCAGTAACCTTCTGCCTCAGCAGAATGAAATCACAGAGAGTGAGCTCACCCCTGCTCTTTCAGCGGGTCAGACAATACCTAGCACCCCAGTCGCTGTGGACTCTTCGATGACTGACTTTGGAGAAGACCACCAGATGGAGCAACAGGTTTTGAACCAGACATTGGCTCAGCACCGCCCTCTTTTGCTGGAGGAACAGCCACTTTTGTTGCAGGACCTCTTAGATCAAGAGAAACAAGAGCAACAGCAGCAAAGACAGATGCAGGCCATGATACGACAGCGTTCCAGTGATTCGTTCTTCCCCAACATTGGTATTTTATTTTCAAGTTACAGGTGCATTTCAACAAATATGAATTTTGTGAAGTCCATTTATTTACAATAGTAAAACATTAGCTCAATTAAAAATAAATTCATCTATATAATTTCACTTTTGGAATTGGACTTTGGCACTGGCTTTGCACAATATTCTGATGAATTGAGATTCACCTGTATCGCTGTACTCTAAATGATGTTGAAGAATTCATTATCTAATTACCTTGTCTTTGTCAAGATTTTGATGCAATTACTGACCCAATCATGAAAGCCAAGATGGTTGCCCTCAAAGGCATCAAAAAAGTCATGGTTCAAAACAATATTGGAATGGCTCCAATAGTTATGAACAGGTAAGATTTTCTTCATGGTTTTTTTTATGTATACATACAGTTCAAATCAGCTGTGTTTCCTGTATCAGATCGCTAAGGGTCACATCAAACGTGTTCTATTTCTTAAATACCCAAATAATTAGAGAAATATTTTCAAGACATTTATTCAAAGTCAAACGGTTGTATATAATACCTTTTAAACTTTTTGTGAAGACATCATATGGCTACAAGCCTCAGTTTTATTATTGAAAAAAATTGACAGTCAAGTGTCACTTTCCATGAACACCTTTTTTCTTGATTTGAAGTGAGACCATCTTTAATAGTACAAACATCACCATGATTCAAGAATCACATTTTGTAAATGGTACTCAACTAAGATTAATTATTGCGACATAAATATATAAAAAGGAATTGTTCATTTTTGTAAATAAATATATGGGATATTCCCAATTTACACTTGTCGGTAAAACGATGCACATTACCTTTCGCAAAATTCTTACCGGTGTAATAATTCTATATTGTAATGAGCTAAAATTAGAAACTGAATGTTCAAGGACTTTCCATACTATTCTCTTTAATCACTTGCAACCATGTTTATTTTTTGTTACTCACTCACAGGTTTCCATCTGGCCCTGTAGCACCTTGTCCCGACAGCACACTACTTCCCCCACAAATTGTAGGACAGGTAACATTACATGTTAAATGTATTGGGGGTTAAAAAAAACACATTTTTTGACATACACAATATTTCCTGGCAACAACCCTTTTTACTTTTCCCACAGGATGGAAGATTAACACAAGTACCACGACCGACTACACCTAATTTTGGGCCCGGTTTTGTCAGTAAGTTCTTGATTTTAAAGTATATACCTAAAATTTGATTTGAGGGTTAATGCTGCTCAAAAATGAAGTTGACTTTCTTTTATGTCAGCTTTTCATATAAAGAATATCTATCTTCTTTCAGACAATGCTCAAAGAGCACAGTATGAAGAGTGGCTGCAGGAGACTCAGCAACTACTTCAAATGCAGCAGAAATTTCTAGAGGAGAAGATCGGAGCTCATAGGAAGTCAAAGAAAGCTTTGTCCGCCAAGCAAAGAACGGCGAAGAAGGCAGGGAGAGAGTTCCCTGAGGAGGACGCTGAGCAGCTCAAGCATGTCACAGAGCAACAGGGTGTAGTGCAGAAACAACTAGAGCAGGTTAGAATTGTTGGGTGTATCGTATCAATTAAATTTTTGACTCACTCTCACTTATAGAAATGATTGCCTGAACTCGCTGCAGAATGTAACCTTAATAATTACAGAGTAGTTTTTTAATATTATTATTATTATTATTAGCAGTAGTGGTAATATTTTAAATGGAAGAATTTTGTCCTTATAATTGCCGTGATCATTTAGATATACAAAACATACAACATCTGTAGTCCTTTTACTAATGCATAATGTGTCATTTAGATCCGAAAGCAGCAGAAAGAGCATGCTGAACTCATTGAAGAATACAGAGTGAAACAACAGCAAAACAACTTGACACCCTTGATGCCAGCAGTGCATTCAATGCCAGGTCCTGCTGGCCTTGTTCCTGGTGGGCCACCAATGGGCCAACCTCAGGTGAACCCTGTGATACAAATGCCACTTCATTCTGGTCCGTCAAATGCTGCTCCACGAATGCCCAACCCAACACCAGGATGGCACCCTGGGCCTCGCATGGGAGGGCCAGGAATGCCACCTATAATGCCCCCACAAGGCCATGCAGGAAACCCCTTGCAGCCTCATCAGATGCCGATGGGCAACATGCTTCAACACTCGCAAATGGCACCAGAGCCTCAATTGGCAGCTGCTCCTCACGGCGCTGTTAAACCCATTCAGGCAGGCGGTGTGAAATTTGATGATAACAATCCATTCAGTGAGGGCTTTCAGGAGCGGGAGAGGCGGGAGAGGCTACGGGAACAGCAGGAGAGGCAGCGTGTGCAGCTTATGCATGAAGTTGAACGGCAAAGAGCCCTGAAACATCGCATGGAAATGGAACAGCAGGGTATGATTGGGCCAGATGGGAATATGACACCTCTGGCTCAGATGCCATTTTTTAATGCGGAGCTACCGCAGGAGTTCATGCAGCCCCAAAGGCTTCCTGGACAACAGCAACAACATGCACCCATGTTCCCCCAGCAGCAAGGAATGTGCTCATCAACTGGCACTTTTATGCAAGGGGAACGGCGGCCCATAATGAGAAACGGGATGATACCTCCTGAAATGGGGCCCGATAACCTCGGCCTTCCAGCATCCAGCTTTCCGCAGAATCAGACCAGACCGCGTCAATTCAGTGGGCCCGGAATGTTGCTTTCGATGACAGGCGATGGTCCGCCTTTTTCAGGTGACTCTGCAACACCACTTCCATCCAACTTCCCTGGCTCAGGTCAGTCTTTAATCCAACTGTACTCCAACATCATACCAGATGAGAAAGGGAAAAAGAAAAGAACCCGAAAAAAGAAGAAAGACGATGACACAGATTCGATCAAAACGCCTTCAACGCCACATTCGGATCTCACTGCCCCACTGACGCCATGCGTCTCTGACACTTCTTCTACACCAACGAGGAACCCGCATCTTTTTGGAGAACAAGACTTGTCAAGATCTCCGCTTGGATGCTCTACTCCGAGTCATTCTGAGCTAGAGAGGCAACTTTCTGGAGGGCAAAGTGGACTTTCGATTGATATGGCAAGGGCGCAGGCTCAGGAACATGACAGGATCCTCAGCAACATCAAGTTAGAGCAAACTGACACCGAGTGTCAGGGGTCAAGAGAGGGGCCCGTGGGAACCCAAATGAACTCCGTAAAGGAAGAGGGTGGCAAAGGGAATATGTCCCCCTTTCCTGCTGGTCAAAGCCCAAGCAAGGGTGAAGCTGGCAATGAGCTTCTGAAACACCTGCTGAAAAACAAGAGTGCAACTCCTCCCGAGTTCTCCCAGCAGTTGTCGGAAGAGGGCCTGCGTTCTGAGGAGGAGGAGCCTGCAGACTGCAAAGCCCTGCTAAGGCAAAACTCAGTGGACAGCACTGGGGTCAGTATTTTTATTTGTTTCATTTGCTTATACAGCATTGAGAAAGTGGTCATACTTGAAGATGGAAGGGGCCATCAGTGACGGCGATATCCATCCAATCCATTTAAATTGTTAGCACTGCCAAAGCAGCTAATAGGTCAAGTGCTACTGGTTTGCAAAAATGTCTGCTTGCACTCAAGGAAAATAAATGCTTTTATTTGTCTTTCCCCCTACTATTACACAAAAGAATAATGAAATTCAGTTGTTTGTTTTTTTACATATTTTATACAAGATTCATTCACCCTAGAATGTGCACTAACAGTTGCTGTGTTCCTTTAAATAAGGGGTCTCCAAACGGTTAGACAAAAGGATAGAAAGATGACTAATGAGTCACAGGGGTCACTTTTTAAATAAGTCGATTTATGGTTGAAAATCTGTTAGTCAAACATGCATCAATTTCTAAGAACATGTTAAGGTTTTTTTTTTCCCTGACCTATTTTTTTATGTCCTCAGGCATATTCTGATGGCACCATGGACTTTCAAGGACATATTTTAAATGAACAAGAGAAGAAGAAAGGGAGGAATAAACGAACTCCTAAAGGAGGAGAAAAACCTCCCTCACGCTACAAAAAGAGGAAAAAGGAAGGCGATGAGCGTCAACTTATACACTCGGGTCCTGACACAGTGATGACCCAAATAAAACAGGTAAGATTGATCATTTGATGAAAGAATATTTGGCCATATTAAATTTGAGTAGTAGCACCATATACAGCAAGTTCAAATAATGGTTTCCCAACTGAAATATGAAACTAAATCTCTATTAGGTGGACCTTAAGTCTGTGCAAAGATGTTTTCATTTATAAATGGTAACGTGTTGTTGACAGCTCCTTTTTTACATGGTTTGGTTTACAAATTGTGGTTTAATTCTCTACCTTCATTGTTTAATTCTCCAGCAACTCTCTCTTCTGCCCCTCATGGAGCCACTGATTGGGGTCAACTTTGCCCACTTTGCTCCCTATGGCAGTGGTCAGCTCAATGGAGATAACCTCCTGTCAGGCACTTTCGGTAGTGCCTCTCTGGATGGCGTCTCCGACTATTACTCCCAGCTGGCTTACAAGGTGAGATGTGTTTCCATTCATTATATTTCTTGTAGTTTCACTGGTTTAGATTTCGCAATTGACTTGGTCTTGACTGTTTCTTAAAGCAGAGTAACCTGAGCAATCCCCCAACACCTCCAGCATCTCTTCCTCCCACGCCACCGCCTGTAAATCGGCAGAAAATGATCAATGGCTTTGCTACAACAGAAGAGCTGGCCAGCAAAGCAGCTGCCATGGGTAAATTAGCATCAAGGGGTCTGCAGTTTAATGTATCTCCTTTTACGGTTATGAATTGGGTATAAAACACCACCTGGCAAAACTATGCATGGTCAATTGCTGATGTACTTGGTGATTACTAATTTCCTGTCATAATTTTCTAGTTTTATATTTCATTCATTCATTTTCTGAACTACTTGTCCTCACAAGGGTCACGCGCGTGCTGGAGCCTATCCCAGCTAACTACGGGCACCAAGCAGGGGACACCCTGAATCGGTGGCCAGCCAATTGCAGAGCAGTTCTGGACGATATCTAGTTTGTATCGTGATATGCTGATGTGCAATACTTTAATCACAGGACGTGCGATATTAGAGGTCTGGAACCGATTGTTCCTGAGAATTATCTAGGTCTTTTAATGAACATAGCAGAATCTCTGTCGACAACAACTTGTGACATAAATAAGTTATGACAGATGCTGCTGTGATACATTGATCTTGGACATTTCAATCGTGTACCTCGATTATATGCTTCAATTCGGCAGCCTTTGGTCATGATGGGATGACAGCTCATCTCAGATGCCCTCCTCCCAACGTGGTGCTCAGCAAATAAAAGTATTTTAAAATGCTTAAGGAAAGTTAAACGATGCCCCTTCACAAAAGTAGCCCAGCGCACTCTTTCTCTCTCTTGCATCAATGTGTTAACGCGCACACAAGGAAGATAGTTTTTTTTTCAAACCCGTCATAAACTAGGGACTACTTATTTAACCTCCTGATTTTTTTGCATTGTATTGTTTATGTGGCTATAATTCTATCTTTCAAAGAACATAGTATGATATGGGGCACTTCTATTTGCAGTGTCCAAAGCCCTTGTTCCGAAGCCGCTACATGTCCCCTTTAGAACGGACGAAGATCTGTTAGCTCGGGCTATTGCTCAAGGACCTAAAACGGTGGATGTTCCTGCTTCCCTTCCCACTCCGCCTCACAACAACCAGGAGGAACTGAGGTATCCAATACTGAAAGTTCTTTGTTTCTATACACCATTAACTATTGTGATTTTGAAATGACTCTTTCCCTGCAATCCACCAGTAACCGTGGACAGGAGCTTTGTAAGGAAAGGGATACACCTGACAGTTTTGTTCCATCCTCGTCCCCCGAGAGCGTTGTTGGCATGGAAATAAGTCGTTATCCAGACCTTTCTTTGGTAAAGCAAGAGCCACCATCCCCCTGCATCTCGCCTATACTGCCCATTCTTCCTGCACCAGATGGGAAAGGTTTTACCTTTTATTGTACTCATAGTAGAACACTGATTCTCAAAGGATTTTTACTGATGAATGTTTATACTTTTTTCCTTTAGGATCGGTGGTTAAATTGCAAGATATTAAGACTGAACCTTCCGGAGCATTCTTTGGATCCCCGTTTGGTCCCATGTCTAACGATTCCAAACCAGGAATGGTTTCTGTAGCTATTACATTAAGACCATCCGCAGTAGAGGTAATGTTATTGATTTACTTTTGTGTACCAATGTAGTCTTTTTACTTCTCCTTTGGTTTCCTCTTTTAAAAACCTCTTTGGAGAAATAAACTAAATGCCCTTTAGCTCACCATTAGTGTGATTATGTACCTAAAATAGAATGCTATCTCACTGCAATCAACCACATTTTGGTCAACAGAAAATCTGTATTGTACAAGAAATCTTTCAATAATGAATCACAAGTTGGAAGTAGCCCAAAATGTTGTTGTGATTCTAGGAGCACCTCCATTGTCTTATTTTATTCATGTCTTGTCTTCTGTTGTTATCATTGTTTCTACGCCATTGAGCTATAATCATAAACCTTGGTTTTCCCCTTACTTCAGAACATCACTGGAGTGGTAGCAGCCATTTCAGAACTGCTTTGTGTGAAGATCCCCAGCAGCTACGAGGTCAGCAGCACTCCAGACAGGGGGTCCATATCTATGCTTACTTGTCCACGCGGGGACCTTCGACCTCCCATGATTTTCCATGGACAAGGTGACAATGGAGGCATTCACGGTCGCCCAGGACAAATGATTAGGCCTGGTAGTGCAATGGCAATGATGCAACAACAGGCGCATCATTTCCGCTTCCATCCCAACAGCCCAGGTGAGGAAATATGACCAGCTTTCCTCCTAAATGTTGCCAAATATTTGAGGAACCATTTATCGTTTGTTTTGCTGATGGTTCTGCTGTAGCACGAGGACCTGACCATAGAATTCCTGCCAACCCTGGATGTAAACCCCAATGGTGCTGTAATTGTAAAGTGGTGATTCTAGGAAATGGAGTGCAAAAATCCACCAAAGATCTCCCCGTACACATAAAGGTACTCTTACCACTCTCCAAAAGATTATGCAAGTTGTGTTGTTTACTGTATTTTTGGACTTGTTTCTCTCATTAGGAGTCTGTTGGCCGTTTCAAAGAAGAGCTGGTCTTCTGCAGTCAGAACTGTTTCATTCTCTACTGCTCCTCGCCAATGCAGTCCATGTCATCCATAGAATCAAAGGTGTGTGACCCATTAGAGCAACAAAACAGACCATGAATCCCTTCATACATTTGAGTGGATAGGACATTCACTAAATCATTGCTCTTCCTCTTTTTTGAAGGAATCTCTGACCCTTGTTGCTGGCTCAGATAACACAGAGATCCTCTCCAAAGCCCAGCACCAGTACAACAACAACATGTCCTCAATGGACGTTCATTGCCTTGCCCAACTTGAGCCCAAACACTCTCCCCCGTCAACGTCTCCGATACCCTTCCCAATGGCTGGTGAGACAGCCAGGTCTGACGCCATCAAAGTTACGGTGAAGCTGAAGGCCCGGCCGAGGTCCCACGAGACTTGGCATC
Source organism: Stigmatopora argus (assembly GCF_051989625.1). NCBI lineage: Eukaryota > Metazoa > Chordata > Actinopteri > Syngnathiformes > Syngnathidae > Stigmatopora > Stigmatopora argus. The sequence goes on from NC_135398.1 coordinate 9,076,533, forward strand.
AAGTAAAGAGACAAAAAGGTCTTCGGTGGAGAAAGTGGACTGTCCAGGTTGTGGTGCCCAGAGGGAACTCCCAACTCCCAGACGAAGACAAAATTGACGAACTCTTAAAGAAACTCGGCGCCTCCTTGCGGCCTCCTGTTTCTTTGAGGGACCACAGACGCTGCTGTTTTTGCCATCAGTTTGGAGATGGAATCACGGACGGTCCTGCTCGCTTGCTTAATCTAGACCTGGACGTGTGGGTGCACCTCAACTGTGCCCTGTGGTCCACAGAGGTGTACGAGACACAAGCCGGCGCCCTTATCAATGTGGAAATGGCGCTGCGCCGTGGCCAAACTGTGCGCTGTGTCTACTGCCAGCAGACAGGCGCCACCAGCGGCTGCCACCGCTTACGTTGTACCAATGTCTATCATTTTACATGTGCCCTGCAAGCTCATTGCACCTTCTTCAAGGACAAGACCATGTTGTGTCACGCCCACAGACCGCGAGGCACGGCTGGACACGCTCTGGAGCACGAACTGCGCTGCTTTGCCGTCTTTCGCCGTGTTTACGTCCAAAGGGATGAAGTGCGTCAGATGGCCACAGCTGTGCAGCAGCCCGAGTTGGGGTACACCTTCCGGATAGGAAGCCTGGTGCTACATGCCATTGGCCAACTCACCCCCACGCAAATGGCAAACTTCCACTCTACGACCGCCATCTTCCCAGTTGGCTATGAGGCTTGTCGCATATACTGGAGCATGCGCCACGGAAACCGCCGCTGCCGTTACGTCTGTTCTATTGAGGAAAAAGACGGACAACCCGAGTTTACCATCAGAGTCATTGAACAGGGCTACCAAGATCTGGTCCTATCCGGCACCTCTCCTAAAGGTTTGATAACTACAGCCTGTCAAATTCCTTAAGGATATGTTTGAGCCACAGTGATTTGTTTCACTTTTTCTTCACATTCTCGTCATGATCTCGTTCCTTTTAGGAGTTTGGGGTAAAGTTCTAGGTCCTGTGGCAGAAAGAAGAACTGAATCAGGCACACTGAAGCTCTTCCCCATTTATCTTAAAGGGGAAGACCTCTTTGGCCTGACAGCATCTTCTGTGGCCAAGATCACTGAATCGGTAGAAGTTCTAAAAATGTCATCAAATTTTTGCGGAAATTATGAAACAATTCCTTTTTATTTCAGTTGCCTGGAGTGGAGGCTTGTGACAGGTACTCATTCCGTTACGGACGGAACCCGTCCATGGAATTGCCTCTCCTGTTCAATCCGGCTGGCTGCGCCAGGGCACAACAAAGAACCAGCTCCCGTCGTGCCCTTCTAGTTATCAGGTAATTTTGGTTGATTTGCCTTGGATGGTTTCCCACTTGAAGACTAATTGTTAATTCGCATCTGTTACTTCAAAGGCCGCAGGCGCAAGCGATATCTGGCAACAGTGCCAGGTCTAACCAGAATGTGACCCCGGGAGACGGTAGCGCCCCCCACAGCAAACCACCTGTGGTGCACCCGAGATCTTCACAGTACCGGTGGATGAAGAGCGAGTGGAGAGCCAATGTCTACCTGGCCCGCTCACGCATACAAGTGAGTTTCTGAATCCCACTGCTTTGAATATCACCGTCTCTTCTGGTTTCCCTCCAAAAATGCTTTCCAATAATTTTGGTTGTTTATTTCCTCTGACGGCAATTGAAACCATTGGGGGCGTCGGTTATGTATGAAGATTATTCAAGGACGAATACATAAATTATCATAAAAATCAGTGGCTATATTTGTAACATGAAATAAAAAACGAGATTAAATTTTGCGATACTGAGGTCAACGAGGTCGGAAAAGGAATTTAGCGGTAAGGATTAGCCTATTTTACGCAAAATTGCAGGGATGGCGATATGATGAGATGAGAGTGGCGATAAATTGTGGTAATAGGCAAGGGATTGCTTACGCTACCTAGTTGCATCCAAACGCTTCAGACCAGGAAGAAGATCCTGCCTTCTAATCTGAGGCTGTCCCCTTAGCATTCTTATGATCACCACTCCATGAGATCCAACATGGCGCTCCAGCAATAGGAAAATTCAGTTCTACTTTGACATAATGGTCCCAATAGCTAGTCATTCTGACGGTGCTCAGTTATGCAATGTTGTACATTTTCAACATTGTTAAGATCTTTCTTATGCTGGTATTGCTATTTATTGGTAAGACAGATTCTGAGAACTGGTGTGCTTCATACACAACCAATTTATATTAGGTGAGTGGGTATTTAATTTAATTTACACAGCTCAATGGTGGGAGATTCTTGCCATGTTGTTGGTGTTCTAACAAAAAAAAGTTTAGCAGTTTTTAAATGCTTTTTGGACTGATATTTTATCTATTCATTTATGAAACAAGAAATTATAAACACCGGTGACCCTCAATGTCACCCTTCTTTGTGACCAAATGCAGCACTGACTGCTGATATTTTCTACTATTTATCGTATTTGAATTCAGCGCTTGTATATAATGTGTATTATAAATGTATGGTATTTTAATGTAAACTACTTGAATGACATCCACAGGGTCTGGGGCTGTTTGCTGCTCGAGACATGGAGAAACATGTAATGGTGATTGAGTATAATGGAACCGTTCTCCGTAATGAGGTAGCCATCAGGAAGGACAAGGTCTATAGAGCTCAGGTACGCCGCCATTTTGGGACTCAGCTTTAGGCTATTCGAGGGGGGAAAAGACAACGATTTAAAATAACTAATAATTTGGCCCATCTTCTCTCCAGAATCGCGCTGTGTTTATGTTTCGCATTGACAGTGAGCATGTTGTCGATGCAACTAGATCAGGAGGGCTTGCCAGGTATGTGACCATTTACCACTGCGACGGTTAGTGACACATTGGTATTCAAGGTTTTTTTTTTAGACAATTTGTACCTCAACTAAGCACTCAATGTATCATTTACTATGCAGAATTTTCTGAGAAAGCTGATCGTGATGTCTGCCCTTTAGGTTTTCCGTAATTGGTCTCAGTGCACTCAATCATGACCTTGTATCCATGTAGGAGGCTTACCTCGGGCAGCCGAGTTTAATGTGCTTTTTGTTGTACCAAATCGGCATGTCTGAAACAGTTGCCTATTATATGTTTTGCATGAATATAATGGTGTCATGTCAAGGAAATATTTAACTTCGCCATACGAACTAAAGGAGGCTTAAGGCATTGCATTGTTCAGGGAACCATGTGTAGCCATCTTAACATCACACACCAAGGTTTTGCTCTCATTCCTCTTTTTTTTCCCTTTGAACAACAGATACATCAACCACTCTTGTGCTCCAAACTGTGTTGCCGAAGTGGTAACGTTCGAAAGGGGTTACAAAATCATCATCAGCTGCCTCCGCCGGACTGAAAGGGGGGAGGAGGTGGATGTTTTTTATTTTTATTTTTTCTTGCTAGATGAATATTATTAACCTTTAAGTTAAAGAACAAAAGTTAACATAACACATTTTTTACATAAAGATAAAGGTAGAATTGGGGTGACGTATTGAGGTAATTATTTCACTCTCATCAAATCATGTGGCTCTGTTAGTCCTGTGAATTTAAATGAGTTTGTCACTAGTAGATGTCCAAACCATTTCAATTGGGCAGATGGCAGCAAATGAACAATTGTTGATTTGTTTGGTCCCAGTTCAAATAGATTGGACTTCTATTGTCATCAATAGCAGCCAATGAGTTAACGTTGTTGGGCACTTTAGTTACCTCTTCACTGCCCCTATAAGGCAAGAAATCATCTTCATATTTCTCTGCACATAGAGTAGGTCAAGTGACCGCCGTGCTACTTTATCACCCTCACATCTGCCTTTTGTTTTTTCAGCTGTGTTTCGACCACCAGTTCGACCCCGTTGCCACTCAGCACAAGGTGGCATGCCACTGTGGGGCCCCAGAGTGCAGAAAGTGGATTAACTGAGCAAAAAGACGGTGATGATAGTGACCCTTAAAAAAAAAATTCAAAAGCATTCCTTGCTTCTCGTCTGAAGGTGCCGAGAAAGCTCCGTTTCACACTGAAGTGGTTTACTAAACGAGCAGAAGGCATCTGAGTTAGATGGAGGTGAATGGAACACAGTAGCAGGATGCGACGTGTGCCATATGTGCGAGGCTGTTGCACTGTGACGCCTCTGTCTGTCTGTCTGTCTGTACGTGCGTGTTTGTAAACGAGAGTCTGGCTCACGTGGGGTGTGGTATTCACCAACGAATGAGAAAGCACTGTGCAGGGTGTGGCCTTATTGCTTACTAAGGGCAGGCCCTTTTGTGTGCATGTGGGTATGTGTGCGCGCGTGTATGCGTGTGTTTTCGTCGTACTAAGTGTATGACTAAATGTAGACATCACTGAATGAGGAATGTACAGCAATGAATACTGCGAAGGGAATATTAACTTGCACTAAAAAAAAAAAAAAAAATGGAGAAAAAAAAGGACGCACACACACACACACAACTTTAAAAATACTTGATTCCATGAGTCAGTTTTATCCTAGGTCTCCGTCATGTGATTTGTGTGGAATTTTGTATTTATTACCGAGTGAATGATTTTGTTTCTCCTTGTGATGAGTTGAAGAAGGCTAGATATGTTTGTGAAGTTAGAAGAAGACACGCTGTTACTTTTTTTTTGTATAAATGTACATAAAGAAAAAGTATAGGAATAACCGACCAAATACTACCTTAACTTTCTCGATGTTTGGTGTTTTTAAATTGATTTTTCTCCTTCTCCTGTTCTGTTTGTCAATGAAATTTATTTAAAATGAACGTTATTTCTGTTTGAGAGTATATATTATGATTATTATGTACAGAATTTGTAATATAACCACAATAATTCACAAAGTATTTTTGTTGTAAGAGTAAGGTATTGTAGCTGTAGTGTTTTGTGACTTATACACACTTAACCACTCAAACATTAAAGATATTTTTGTTGATAAATGATCAGTCACAGAAAAAAAATATCACCTCTCCAAATGGCGACAGAATGTTTGCGTCTGTTGGCCGTTGATCAGGTTTGATTTTAAATGAACTGTGAATTAGGTTTTAAAACCCAAAAGGACAACTTTTTAACTTTTTCACACAAATAGGATCACAGACGTATATTTGTTGTTTTTACGTTGCTTTTAAAACAAGGTGCAAGTGTCTGATGACTTTGACAAACCAGCGTGTGCGTGTGTATGTGTATATTTGTGATAGAGAGAATTGCCAGGGAACTTTTGCCACTGTCGCTTTCTCTCGCTCTTTTTTGGATAGAAAAGGCATTGTCTTTAATCAGAACTATTTCTTATACTGACACACAGTCACACATCACATGCGTAGAAAATGGAAACTTTTTTTGCGTGCACAATTTCAAGTGGACTGTAAAATTTTCAAGACAGTCTTAGAACTTGTAATGTATATGGCATGTATTTTTTTAACTTTCCGAAGACTCAATTGTATATATTTTCTCAATGAATGGTTGTAACAAAATTGCTCCTTGGATTTATTTTTTGTTCTCCAGCTCCCCCCCTTTTTGCTGTATGATACAACATCCTGCCAGTGTGTTTGTGCTCCCTTTTATTGGTCTGGTAAACTAGTCCAAATTTTCTTTTTCTTTTTTTTTTGTTTTAATTTTGCCCTACACCTTTTTTCCCCCCTTTTTTTGCGGTTTGGTTTTGAAAATGCCTTCTGGAGTGTACAGAGTACGGAGTTTGAAGTTTGTGGAATTGAATTTAGAAACATTTACAAAAATAAACTATTTTACATGTTAGCATGTTGTTTGTGTGCCTAACCCAACCGTCTTAAGCTCTACTTTAGGTTTTGTTAAAGCTTCTCATGGGCAAACAGGTGAGTTATCAAGCAAACGGAAAACACAATTTGTAAATACCGAACCACAAATACCTTATGTTGTGTCCAGAATGTGAAGCATTGAATACGTTTTGCTGTCCTTGAACAATATTGCCTCTTTGCTGGCGTCTCATAATCAGAAAGTGAAAGAAAAGAAGAAAAAACATCTCCAAGGTTCTTGTGGTACACACTGCAAGGTCAAACAAAGTACTTTTCTAATACAGTTTACGTATGTGTTTCATTTCAGTTTAGGTTTTATTGAACAGCAGTGATATTTTACTGACAGACTGGGAATGTTCATTTTCTGTGATAGAGATCAAATATACTTAATCTGGGAGTAAGGGTAGTGATTGTTTAAATGCAATCAGCAGCTAAGTGCACTTTAAAATCTCTGAATACCACCAATCTTAATTTGAATTTCACGGTAAAACACAAAGTCGACACAAATGATTCGTCGTCCATGCAAAATGATGTGGTGGTTCCCGATGTGGCCCCCGAGCTGCCGTTTTGACACCTGTGATCTGACTCTTTTTTTATCTCACAACTTGTCCACATAACAAATACTTGGATACACACCCTTATTAACAAAGAAATGTCTAGTCTGTGCCAAAATCTCGCCCATCCGAACGGAATATTAACAAATATTAAAAGTCTTCTTGCAGTGGTTCGTGTGCAACCATTTAGCCACTTGTAATGAGATTCAACTGGTCGAAGACGATTGGCCGACGCCTGTCCCTGCTACCGCGGAAAGGCCCCGCCTACTTCCTGGTGGGACAGCAGCAGCAGCAGCAACCAGCAGGAGCGATCTGTCCGATTTGTGGCGTCCTATCGTGCAGACGCTTTTTCTCCCTCTCCTTGATGGTCCGCAGCCGTGATTCAGCCCTTATTTCTCCGTCTCGCTGAAAAATGGGAAGCACAGTGATGGAGCCCGGCAAGGGAGGCTCCAAGAAGCTGCCGAAGAGGAAGAGAAGTCTGCGTATTAACATGCCTGTAAGTCGCTCAAGTGTACTTTGGCTGTTGGTAAAAATAAATTGGGGCATCGGCTAATTAACACGCGAAGCTCGGCTTTGAGTGACAGCTTTTGCTATGAACTCAATGCTGCAACCTACACGTTTGCTTTTACTCAATTGAGGCTATCAAAGTTTGGCTTTCTTTTGTTTTTCTACTTCATTCTGTTGTTCATTCACACCCACCCGCCATTGTAATAGATTGCTTTATTTTGTGCAGTGGTGGGTGACCTTTTGCCTATCAGTGGGGGCCAATTATACAGGAAAATAAATATACAAGATGTAGCCATAAAGACACCCTTTAACAAAACTAGTGCATCTATGTTTCACCTATGTATTGGTGGTGTTTCAGTCAGCATCATCTGCAAATTGATTAATGCTAGGCATCAAACCCACTTTAAATGGGAATGATCATGCTTCATTGTCATTAATGTTAATACTAGACTTCCAGTCCATTTTGATCGGTCATTTCATCATTCCAAATGAATTGGAAGTCCATCACAATCACTATCGGGCAATGAGTTCATTTATCAAATAACATTAAAGGGATAAGGGATAGACAAGACCTTGATCATGGTCATCGCAGCTGAAAGGATCTTCTTAGTAAAGTGAAAAGACTACATTTAGTTTGTTGTGATGTGTAAAAGTAAAGTACAATGTCAAGGAAAACTATAGGAAATAGCTTTCATGAAACCACGAATTGAAGGTGCATCTGAGCATCAGAGAGAAATGAAAATCTCAACAAATTGAGTGTTGAAACCTTTTACCCATTTGAGTGTCTCAATGTTTTTGTGTTGTGCGTCACACAAGGGCTGCTCTTGTAAGCAGTGTCATTTTTGCAGATTTAAACATGATTGTCTCCATTTTCAGAGGTTCAAATACTTTGTGCAACCTTATTTCACATGGAAATCATTTAAACTACTTGTCTATTGGATTAAAGCCGTTATAGTCTTCGCATGGTTTCCCACAGTGCTTTAAAAGCCTGACAGACTACCAGAGTGCCAGCCAAAAATCTATCATCTATCACTGTCAATAGCAGAATAACGAAAGTATATGAAATGAATGCATATTGCAAATCTTATCTTATCTTTCCCCCCTAAAACACTATCATGCCAAAGTGTTTGCTATCAACATCAGATAAGCGCACCTTGTGGATGTTATTTTTCTCCCCTACAGATTTTAATAATACTTGTATAAGAGATATCCATAATTATTATGCATTGGCATAATTATCAAAGTAAGACATACACATTCACGTTGAGGCAGCTGGTTTAAATTCAGTAAGAGAAATCGTCAACAACTATCTGTCATCATCCATCTCAAAGTGGCAATTCAATTCCTGACTAAGTTGTTTCCTGAACTGTAGAGGGTGCTTCTAAATCAATAAGATTTTGTAATTCCTGTTTTGTTTTTTTGTTGTTTTCACTTGCTCTGGACCCTCAGGGAGACTTTTGAACTCAGTCTATATCACTGTAGATTAGACTTTAAACATACTGCTGATGACGGAAAGGCATCTTATTGGTCAATCTGACTAAGGTCCGGTCAAATATCTGGCCCTTAAAGATATGGTTTTTTTTGATAGAACCAAATATTTTTCGGAGTGCAAGTTGCACTTTTTTGACAGTTTGGCTGGGCATGTGACTTATTATCTGAAAAAATTGGAAAGGCCGCCCTAATCAGACACCACCCCCCCCCACTCCCCCTGCCTAGTCATGTTGATGTTTTGTCCCGCTGTACTTCCTATTGTTATTGTGTGTCAATGTGGAATGTAAAGCTGTATCTGGTAGGGGATAAACTATTTCTCAATGTCATGGTCAAATGTGCTCCTGTTTACACAGACGCAATATTGCCTTATTGTCTGCTTTATTTTAGTTAAAACTGAAGTAGCTAGCTATACTCATCTAATTTTTTCTATCCCTTTGGTTCCTTGCAGGACTTTTCGCCATTTGCTTCTCCTCAGGTGGAAACGAGTTGTTCAGCTAGAAGCCCGAAGACGGTAACGAATTCCTAACAGTTTAACACTTGCCTTTACTTCCAAGCACCATGAATGTTTCTTGCACAATAGCACCGAATCAGAGTTGCCTTCAAATGAGATGGGAGTGTCCACATTGCTTTAAAAGGGGAAATAAATGTGCGAATGGAGCCGCCTTGAGCAAAGACCGTCCTGTTGGACCTTGTTGGGGCAACCAGACAAAACAACAGTGTTGTTTTTTGGACTGAATGAGTGCTTCTACTGTTTACATGTGATAATTTACAAGGCTGCAGAAAGTGGTCCAGATCCCTATCTAATACACACATGCGCCAAATTGTTGGTACCCCTCTGCTAATGAAATAAGAACTCACAGTAGTGACAGAAATAACTTGAACATGACAAAAGTCACAATAAATAAAAATAGTATTTGTCTGTTAGGCATACGCACTCCACATTGATTTCATATTAAACTCATTCATCTCTGTTTGACAGTTCATAACAATGTTATCTTATGATAACATAAAGATTAGGTGCATTGCAACATTGTATACTGGAAGAAATGACTGTGCAATTTTTTACAAAAAATTGAAGGCTGGACAACTTCCTGGTTAACAAATTGTTAAAAGATTAGTGGTTGGCACAAGAAGGAAAGAGGCCGTCTGTGTCTGCCGCCCAATCAGCTGTCACGGCCACTGTCGTTTATTATCAGAGTGACGAACAGATCAGAACAGATTTGTCTGCACCTTTTGTGAGCATAAAAAAGTCGATGAGATTGTTGTCTAATCATTTTCGGAAGTTTAGCACCACCATTGCTAAAGGGACGGGGCGAGGCTGACATGATGTTCTTATGCAAGCAGGACATACTGGTACTTATTAGGTTGGTTAACAATAATATTTTCATGGAACGCTGATTCATTCAGATGGAATGGGGACATCTACCTAGCCAAAATATGAATGAATGAATGGATCTGTACCAGTTTGTTTAATATAAAAAAAGTAAAATACTCAGTTATTCACTGACACAGTTAGATGTCCTATCCATTTTAACTGGTTTCCAGATTACATTCCTGTCACAAAACCAACAAAATCATGATTCTCAAACTGTGTGTTCCAAAAAATTGCAGGGGGAGAATCGCATCCGTTCCGCCAGCCCATCAAGAGGAGATTCGGGCTCTAACCTGCCGACGTCGCCGTGTCCACAGTTGGCCCCGCTGCAGTCCAAGTCCAGCTGGGGCTCCCCAAAGAGCATCTTCCCTTCTTCCTGCTCTCAGAATTCCCCATCCAAATCCCCCCGCCGCCTGAGCTTCAGCGGCATCTTCCGCTCATCGTCTGGGAGCAACGGAGCAAGCATCAAAATATTTTCCAGAACTCGCAGAGGTAAGCCCAAAAATCCTACAGATTTATATAACTGCAGTTTCCATTGCATGGCATGATTTATTGTGATGCTGACTCAGTTTTGAGACGAATTTTCTACTTCTTGTATGCAATTCATGTAAGTAACCCAGACCTAAAATATCTTGTAGGAGTCATAATTTCAAAGCCATTGCAGGGAGTCATTGTAAAATTGATATTTTGGGTGTCAAAATACGCAGTGGATTTATAGAATAATAAAATTCCAATACATGAGTGAATGGTGTCATGGTAATATGGCGTGACCTTAAAGCGTGACTGCAAGAAGTCTGAATAGTTACATAAGTGCTTGAAGATGGTCTTGCTGGAACTACGCAAAGATGACTCATAAAGTTTTGGCTCCTGCAAGAGTCTATTCTTCCTGTTTTCTCAGAGTAGCTGACGGAAATGGCAAAGTTGCTTCAGACTTGTTCTAGCCGATGCCCAAACCTTAAAACATTGACATTTGGGGGGGTCAAAAGTATTGTGATGGCTCACTAATACACCAATTGAAAATGACAGAACATTTTGCCTCGTAGTCCTGAGATTCACAGTTCGATAATCAGCCTATTTGATGGCATTATTGTGTTCCATCTGTCATTAATTATTGAAAGGAACAGAAAAACACTGCACGAGTGAGTCAACATGCGCCATCTCCCTACCTACTTTACAAATTTAAAAAATCCTACTTTCCTACTATGGCCACAAGGGTGTAGTGTAAGCCTATTTGGTTCTATCTGCTTGTCTTGACCTGCTCAAATGGTTTCAGCTAGTACCTATCATCTGTGTGTTCTTATCTGGAATGATGGTAGATTCGACCTCTTTTCCAAATATGATCTTGTTGGCCTTTTTAATTCTCTCGGTGAAGAAAGCTGTTGGTCTTTCCGTCCATGGCCTTATCTGGAAGTCTGCAGGCTCTGTTCTCTCCTTCCCTTCACCCCCTCAATGATCCCCTGTGTGTTGCTATAGCGTGCTAGTGTTGTCAGTCAATAAAGGAACTGGGCATTTTTGGACTTTCTAAAAATGTTATCGTAAGGTGTTAAGATGATTAGTGTTCCAGTTTAAAACGTTGGCCTCCCAGTCATGAGGTTCAGGTTTCAAATCACCCTCAGCTGAATTACAGGGGCTGAAATGGGGATTGGTTGACAGTAAATGCAGATCACATCATAGTTATGGATAGTTTAAAGCAGTGGTAAGCAACTATTACGCCACGGGCCATATTTGGCCCACTAGATGACTTTTATTATAGCCTCCGGACTACCGGTAGTTCAAATTTGTCCTCTGTTGAGGACATTGTAAACCTAAATATCTCCCACTCACTGCATTCGATCGCATTAACTCCTTTTGTGCTCTATAGAGAACATTCAGAGCTTTCCAATGATACCAAATTTATTTTGCAATATTCCATTTACTTCACATAGATTGGGGAATTTCAAAATAAATGTGATTAGACAACATTTTTTTTTTCCTGGCAGCCAAAACAATGATCAGAAACACTTTAGGAACTACCTCCTGTTATACTTTGGTTTATTAGTTTGGATTTCATGTTAGTAATGATGCACAGACTAATCGTACTGTTGAGGCGTTGAATAGCAGAACAAATATGTTTTACTATGTAAAACACTTATAAGGCTCAAGTGTTTACTGCTCTGTTCATGTCAGGAAAATATCTTTCAATACCCAAAGGCAAAGTCAGTAATTCTGATATTAAAATAAGCAATAGTAATAGTGGTAGCAACAATAATAATATTTAGCACCTCTCCAAAGTAATTATCAAGTATACCAAAAATAGCAATTTCAATATTTCTATTCAGACAAATGAAACTAGACAGTTAATATAAATTAAACAGCTTTTAGTCATGTCATGATTTGTAATTTAATGGAAACATACTAAACAAAACATCCAATTCTCCAAATTAAGTTATTATTTAGATTAGCCATCTGCATGTACAACATTATTAATAAGTTAACTGATTTTTTGTAATGAGTTCTACGTTATATAACAGTCGAGTCAGAGTTAACGTCATCTGTCATCTGCACTGAATGGACCAGCTGACTGCACGTGTGGATGCTCACCCCCAGCGGTCACATGACGGGGCCTCCTAAAGGTCTCCACCCCAAAAAAAGTTAGTGACAGCTGACAGCAGGCGTAGCAGCGCCACGCGATTGTTGTTCTCCTCCAGTGCGGAAGGAGATTTTTCCAAAGAAGCTTGTGTCACGCTTTGGCTGACTTTTCTCTCCGGATGGTGGGGGCTATGCGTGATGCAGAGGGAGGTGGGCCAAGGGAAAGCGCAGATGTCAACCAATTACTGCCGTTTGCCATGGCATTTTTTTTTTTACGCTGGTGTTATATTAAAAGAGACGCCCCCCACAGCTGCACCTGACAATTTACGACTCTGATGCAGCTGATAGGTGGGAGGCTTCCCGGGGGAGGACAACTTCAACTTGTCATGCCCAGTTCAATGGATTGTGGATTGTCTGGATTTGCGAAAGGAACCTATACAGCAGTTTAGTGTAATCATTTATTCAAAGGCAAAGTGCAGCACCGTTTCGCCTAAAGGATAAACACCGGGTAACCCAGGGAAATAGAGCGAGGGTCCTTCAGTGTCCATTGTCATGCGGATGGTCGCGGCCGAGTTCAGTGTTGAGCCTGCGACCCGCCGATGAAGAGGTTCGGCAGCTTGAGGAGGAGTAAGAAACGCAAGGAGAAAGATGGTCTTGATGGGAGGCGGCAGTCTGAGGCGTCCTGCCTGTCGGGTAATTGATTCTATTTGCTGGAGTGGTTTGTCTAAATGTCTCACTGTCCAAAATTATATCATAATGTAAAATAAAAAAATGAGATGATGATATTGGAACGATAAATACGTATCTGGGATGAGTTAGTGTTCCAGGGAAGTATATTCATCGATCCTCTTGGCCCAATTTCTAAATTTTTGTCAATGGGTTGATTCGTTAAATCAATTATTTGTGGATCTATTGTTTCTGCCATTTCAAGTTAGCAAGAAGACATGCAGGCCTTTGTTGTGCTTATCCTGTCTCTACGATGATGAGGTTTAGGGAGTGAGCCAGCCAGTCGTAGTTCATTTAAACTTGTTTTGTAGTGTATTTGTTGATGTTTGTCATTGGCTATCTGTTATTATATCACTGTAGCGCAAATACCACAATGCTTTAAAATTCCTATCATCACCTAAAATACATTGGTAATATTGGCAACTGTGATATGGCATAACCTTACTGTGCTGGCTCGAAGCATCTCATTGTTAAGCGCTCTGAGCTCGCCAATTTAGTACCCGCGACCTCTGCTGAACTGTCCGGAAGAAATGCAGCCATATGTGGCTCTTGTCAGTTTGTTCGGTGCGCCGTGCTGACAGCTTGGCTCGAAGCCTCACTCATCCGATTTGAAGAATGAGTCTTTGCTGTACTAGTGACATCTAGGAGGACTCTCGACGAGGGGGAGGGCAATTTGAGGTCACCCGTCTACTGTGTTTCAATCCAGGTCCAAACTCCCATCTTATAAAATGAAGTCATGGAAGTGTTTGAAAAAGCATGCAGTGCTGGACATTGGCCACTGAGTCTGGCTCCTCTAGTTGCTGAAGTGAGCAGAGTACATTGCACCAACCATAGCCTGACATAGAGAACACGTACAACTCAAATACCCAATTATGGGCTTCACGAACGTGGCAGGGCCCTGAAGTGAGCATCAATGAGAGCCGGCGAACGCTATGGGTGATGTCACTTGCAGTCTTTCCAGTTTTTCTTTACAATCTATGGTTTTGCTGCACTGCCGTTTTGAGGTTTCAAACAGCGCACAGTAAATTCGTTTGCAAGGAAGTGGAAGATAATGTGGCGTCACCGCAAAAGAAGACACTCTTATTGCCTAGTCACTGTTTTAAATTATTTTTATTTCATGAGCTACAAATGTACTTATTGTAATGATGACTTTAGTACTGCGTTAGTGTAGGCTACTGATAGCCTACTGTGCATTCCAACTTTCCCTCAAATTCAGGTCGTGCTGGCACTGATGAAATGAAACGTACAATGTGTGTATATGTGTATGTATATATGTATTTATTTATGTATATGTATATATATTTGTGTGTGTGTGTATATATGTATGCATATATTTATTTATATATATTTGTATGTATGTGTGTATATGTATATACTATATATATATGCATATATTTATTTATATATATTTGTGTGTGTGTATATATATATATATATGTGCGTTTATATTCATCCTCATTGTGAATTCTATGTAAAAAGTGGTGAGTGCAGCTGTCATTGTGGAACACAAACATGTATGTTGCCCCTTTTTTAAAAGTAGTGAGTGAATGAAGACGTTTCTTTGTGTGTGTTTGGCGAGATGTTGCTTGGTGTCTCTACATATCCAACAAGAACATGCTTCCTGTGTCCTGAGTGTTGCGCCAGCACCCGCATGCAAGCAGGCTGAGTATAGCGAGGTCCCGTCTGCGCTGTTATCTCCTCCTGTGGAATGTGCCTTAGCAGCACAGCTAAAATAGGAAGGCCAAACGGCGGGAGCTGGACCTGTCACACGCCAGCTAAATGTCAAGCGATACCGCTGGTCCACTGATATGGATTACAACACACAAGCCGCAAGCTTGTTGTCAGCCATTTCCTAAAGTTTTTCCACAGCTATCTTTTGTTAGAGCCACTCGGCTCCAGAAATATATTCTTTACTTTTGTTGATGTTAAGATATAATCAAGTTATGGTTGGACATTAACACAATGGTTAGCATGTCTGCCCCACAGTTTTAAAATGAATGGCTCCAGCCTTCGTGTGTGGAGTTTGCATGTTCCTCCCGTGCCTGCATGGGGTTTCTCTGGGTACTTTGATTTCCTCCCACATTCCCCAAAAAATACATGGTAAACTGATTGAACGCTCTAAATTTTCCAGAGATGTTTGCGCGTAAATAGTTGTTTGTACTCTACTTGGCTTGCAACAAATTCGGGGTGTACCCCGCCCTCTGCTCATAGTTAGCTGGGATAAGTTCCAGCACCTCCGCAGACCCTTGTGAGGATAAGTGGCAAATATATCGACGGTGTCACATGTCATTGTGTGACATTGTGACACTTCATGCGACTAACGCCTTTGGCTCAAAGCAGGAGCTGCATCGCAAACTGCTCACTAACAGTTTACGTTGCTGGTTTCAGCACTACCAAGTCGCATTTGAAAGTGAAGTTACCACATCCTCCTCCATTCCTTATGTTCAGTCGTGCATTCCATCTCGAGCAGCAGATGTTATCGCCAACATCCTTCCAGTTCCTTCAAACCATCGAATTGTGAGTCTCACAAAAAGCATTGCCATGTATCTGACAGTCTTTTTGGTGCTATTTTTTTTCAAGCCTCAGGTGTCTCCACACCACCCACCACCCCAACACAGTCCCCCAACCAGGCTGTGTTCATCCAGGAGGCCCAGCAGGCCGGTCCTAGCCCAGAACGCTCATGGGAGAGGTCCCGCCCTCGCTCAGTGTCCACGCCTCTGGACACGGGACAGCGCCTCGGTCTTCCCTTCACCAAACCGCCAAAACCATCCTCAAGTCCCCTGTCGGTCCATTCTACCTCGCAACAAGTGAGTAGGCTGAATTTTTTTCCTTCATCTTCTGAGGATTTTAAGAGAAGGTAACTTTTAAGATGGGTCGGCCGCAGCACCATTAACATGCTTTTGAATGCTAATCTAGAACTAAATGAGGCTGAAACTCCATTATTTCGCATGATTTTATCGTGTTACAATACAGAGTTGAAATTGATGTTTTGGCTCTTGAGCTGGAGACAGAACACTTTTTGTTCACGGAAGAAACACATTCATCACACCCTTGCTACAAAACTAGTTCAAAGGTTACTATGTAGGTTTCAAAGCTTTTACAAGTAGGACAAACACGTGTGAAATCTTAAGACAGACAGATAAAGTTTTATATGTATGTTGAGATTTAAACCAAGTGTCATGATTTGATTTGGAATTGGGATTTTGAGTAGTTTGAAATTTGAATTTTTGCATTAGCTTTTGATTGGTTCTTGGGTGTTACTAAATCCAAATTATTTTCTTCTTTTTTTTCCCCTACAACTAAAAGTTACATTTTGTGCAACTATGAGTTTATCCTGTATAACTTTGTCAAACCTACACATTACCTTTACACTTAATTTACTTATATTTTTATTTTTTTTCCTGTTGTGTGCCTCCTTAAATTAAAATCTTCGTGAGCTGAATTCTAATTGGATATACTGAAATCTTGCAAGATGTTTAAGACACTCAGCGTGAGTATATTTCTACTATAAATAACAATGTAATTATTTGCAATAGTAATGTAAAGACATGCAGGAAAAAAAAGATAACATCCGCTACTTTTTCTAATCATGTCATCTCATCTCTCATCTCATTTTCTGCCAGCCAATCGCAGGGCACAAGTAGACAAACAACCATGACACTATTAATTTGGGTAAATGTATTGTTGGTGCTGATAAAAGATGCTATTAGGGTTATGGCCTGGGGTCAATCATGTGTGGTGGGAGGGGTACATGCGTGTGTGTTGGTAGACAAAGAAAAGGCGTAAATATCTCTAAAAAGCATGAAACCAACACAATGCTATCCCCATCTCACTTAATGGTAGTCACGGCATGTGATATATTGAGTGAGGAGTTACTGTGCTGATTTAATGAATAATAATCGAAAGCAATGATGAATGGGCAGCTGGGGTCTGCTGGGGCCAGTCGATATTTCATCTCCAGTGTCGTTAGATATTAATATCTATGGACTGCTGATGGTGAATGAGGTGCCGAAAGGGGTTCTCTAGCCTCTCTGATGAAATAACCCACTGATGTACTGTAGCTGTATTTTTTTTCCTGGTCTAAATTTAAAAAGCAATCATTTTAATGGCTCATAAAGTTTTGGAGATTGCCGTGAAACCAAGAAGGGTTGCACGCTCGCTGGGATGCTGCAGCGGCGGATTGATGGGAGAGTTTGGCCACAGAAATGCTGTGTCACCGTTGCAGTGCGATGTGGGCAAACATCTCCCAGCAGGTGCGCTACTGGTTTGGTGTCTTTGTTGAGCTAAAAGTATAAACTGGGAAATCGATTTAGTATTTCACCCAAATAACGTCCACATCTGTAGTACTGGGAGGCTTGGCAATCATCATTCACTATAGATTGCACTGCCAATGGGTACTTACTAGTTAACTTGGAGATTTCATTTGTTTCATGATCAATCCCTAAATATGCTTTTCTTTCATATCAAGTTCCAGAATTTACAGAAAAAAATCACGGAGAAATGAGTGTGCCTAAGATACAGATGGACTTGGCTATAGTTCCAGAGTTCTCTTCCCCAGTTTAATTATTCAGAAGTTAGATTGAAATGTATTAATTTGTCAAGGCAAGGTTTTACCTGTTCAATTGATTTTTAGAGAACTGCTGCATATGCAGTTTAATTAAAACGATTTCTGTTCACAGGTAATGTTGTTTTACAATGAAACAATTGGATGGGAATATTAAAGATGTGTTATGTTTATATCTGCTTTTTTTAA
The DNA here is from genome assembly GCF_051989625.1 of Stigmatopora argus. Lineage (NCBI taxonomy): Eukaryota > Metazoa > Chordata > Actinopteri > Syngnathiformes > Syngnathidae > Stigmatopora > Stigmatopora argus. The sequence goes on from NC_135398.1 coordinate 9,094,251, forward strand.
ATTGTAATGTATTTGTGTGTGCACTGGCCTTTATTACTATGTGACATCAAATTACTTAATCCCAGCAATCTGAGTTAGATCAATCCTTCAAAATGTCTTAGTCCGAAAACTAATCACAGTTAAATGGAATGTAGCACGGGTGGGCTACGCCTTATGTCACGCCATGATGCAGCAAGGCATCCCCAGCCTCTTGCTGCCTAGCAACAAGGACTTTCCTAATATGGTGACAGAGTGAAGGGGTGTGTTCTCACACAGCGTGGCCCTTCCTCTTTCTCGTCCATCGGAACTGACGAGTTCTTTCGCTCCGGTGAGGGCAACACGTTGGAATACGACGTCGATGATTTATTTTTATTTTTTAGACAACAATCGGTTTATTCCCTCGCGTCCGTTGAGGGTTTGCCCCACCTTAGTCAAGTGTACTAGGACTGTTCCATTGTGACTCCTAATCGCGGGGGGTGGTTGCTCTTGAAATAACGCCCGAAGTCCCCTCCAGTGTGTATATTTAGCCGAACCCAATTGGTTCCCGGTGTAAACGCCGGTGCCAGTGGCACCTCGTCGTCCTCGTGTTTTCGCCGCGGGGGCTTCTGGGAACAAGCGTCAACGGTGGCATATTATTTTCAGTGCAAAGTTTGTTTGACCCTCGCGAGGGAAGACCTTATTTTTCGTTCGAGTGAAGGCAATCCTTTTTTTTTCGTTTAGGTGTCCGGTTTATTCGGAGGCATGCTGGAGAAACTTGAACTAGACGACGATGGTAAGTGAAACGTGAAGGGTATTCATCCGCGGTAAACCGCAATTAGCAAGGTAACGGATATGAAGTGTGATGTTAGCAGGCAGGCTGACACTTCCGGGATGTCCGAAGTCTCTGGACTCTTTCCAGAGGAGCGTGGTTGGCACTTAGGGGACGTTTTAAATTGCGTTTTGCAAGTGGAATTAGCCTAACGGGAAACGCAAATTAACACGAGAGATTTTCATATGCTGAAAATAACCCTTGTTAAGAGATCCACCAAATGATGGTGGGTTATATGCCAGCAAAACTAGGACCAAAAACACAAGGAATCCAGGCAAACCTTGCTGGATTCTTTGTGCTTTGGTCCTGGTTTTGATGGTGCTAAAACATAATTTGCTAGATTTCTTAGCACGGAGTACAAAATTGTGCATATATGTATGTATCCTTAACTCATTTGCTGACATTGGATAGGACGTCTGTCACTGTCCATGGCATTGAAACATGATCATTTATGGCAGCGATCCCAGTTCAAAAAAATTACATATCGCTTGATGTCACTTCGGCTCCCCCTTTTTTCTGCCATCTAAGCATTTTAGTTTAGATTTGATATTTCAAAATGCACGTGAATCTGAAAACACAGTTTATTATTTATTTATTTCACAGCATCAGTCCACAAAATTCACAGCGTGGTAGTTAAACAACAATCACAGATGACATCTGAAGATACCCTAATGTCTTCATTTCAAGAAATTAAAACGACGTAATCTTTTATTTATATTAACATGAAGAATTTATTTCACATTTTCCAACGTGATCAATGAGTCAATTAAATTAATTTCATGACTACAATTTAAATCAGTGAACTTTATTGATAAAATTACATTAGTATGCATATTGTTCTTGCCCACCCCCAATTATCATTGTGTCCTGAGTGTAACGATCAATAAGTGCTCCAAAATTTTAATAGTTTAAATGATAAAGCTGGTGCTGATGCTGCTTTCTGCTGAAATGTTATAAGTGTTTTCTCTCTTTTTGCGTCTGTCTTGCTTCTAGCTGCTGAGCCTGAGAGTGATATTTACATGCGCTTTATGAAATCACACAAGTGCTACGACATTGTGCCAACCAGCTCCAAGCTGGTCGTGTTCGACACAGCTCTCCAAGTGAGTACAGTGCGTCTCGGTCTCCATTGATGTGATTTCAACATCATCATCATTATCCTAATTTTATCCCCCTCTTTATGTCTGTTCAAGTGCAGGAATCCTTATTTTGTGCACTACTTCTGGGAAGGGTTGGTTAATATTAAACCAAGACAGAAAGAAGTATTACATTTGACCTCGGAACACTTTTTGGCTCGGGGCTGAAATCGAGAAGAGCCTGTCGTAAAGCTGTTAAACAGTAATCCTGCCAGGTCTTTGAAGCGTGTATCATCAACGACTAAATCCACAGAGACGAGGGTTACATACAAACTTATCAGAGAGAGGAGGAAATACTCCCAGCAGATTAAAGTGAATTTAGGATTTGGCTTTCAGTTCTTACAACTTCATTTCCTTTACCACTTCCTATGAGAAAGAGGCCACAAAAAAGACGACATGAGCGCATTTACTACATAAAACATGAAGTCTCAACTCTAACCTTTTTACAAGGGATGCACTGAAATCCAAAAATTCCTGGCTGAAACCAAAAATCCATCTGGTATTAGAAAACCAATGCTAAAAACCAAAACCAATATTTATCACAAGATTGCCCCCAAAATTAACATAACTCTTTCCAGATCATTTAAAAAAATATTGTTAATGTTTAGAAAAACAAACAAAACTTGTGTTGATAAATCTTCTTTGGTGCTTACATTCCAACGATTCCTAACATAAAATATTTGAATGCTAATTAAATGTTTAACTTAATATAATCTGCTGAAAAGCCAAAACTACCATCTGAGCTTAAGTATTTTTTAAATGAAAATTAGCATATTTCCTTTATCACACTGGCATCTGTTTTTTGCATCTGCTTTAGAATGCATGTAAACAAAGCGTCTACAATATGCATACAACAGTGAATTGCACACTGACACACTCAAATAGTTTCGATTGAATTGTTTTTGCCCTGTTGCCTCCCAACATATTTGTTGGAGGACGAATGAGTGTCGTACTTAGCGATGCGCCAGGGAGTTTATCGCTTTTGATAGCTGCTCCTAAGTGGCTAAGTGCTAATAGCTTCATGGAACCAACACACCCTCATGCTGCATGTGTTTATGCATGTAGCAACAAAAGACTGAAATCCACATTTTAGTCCACAGTTTAGTCTTGGCGACCACATCTTTGCTGCAGTTGCACTTTTTTTTATGCCGAGTTTTGCAGCAATGTTTTGAAAGAATATACTGGTAGACCAGGCCTTTATAGGGGAAACGCCGAAAATGTTTTCTATTGGAGTTTACTCTTAGCCATTGGGTTAAAAATGTAACTTTTTGAAATATTTTGATGCTAATGTTTAACAGGTTAAGAAAGCCTTCTTTGCCCTGGTTGCCAATGGCGTGCGAGCGGCTCCACTGTGGGACACGGAGAAGCAAAGCTTTGTAGGTGAGAACCCTAAATCTGCTATGCTGAATCAGCCTTTGGAGTCTTTTGTTGACAGCGACACTTTGCTCTCAATGTCTGTGTTTGTAGTTTTCGTGTTTTAGTCTCGCACTCGCCCGTCTACGATGTCATAATCGTTATGCCACTCTGTCTGCGGCACTGGTGACTGAGCACAGTGGAAACTTTGTATTATACCGCTGATCAGGGCAAGCGGACCGTGATTTTATGAAGTTCATTTCAAGTGCCAGAAACCATTAAGCTCAGCAGAGGCTCAGCCAGACTGTTTGAATAGAGAGCCAAAAAAAACCACCAATGCAGCTAGTGAATTGGCTTTGTTGTGCTTTATTTTTCTCCTGAATAGTTTACTGCTTGCAATAAATAATGACTGTCAAGTTGCTGCAGACATGAAGCAGTGTCAGATGTACCGCTCACCAGCTAAATGGTGTTTTCTCGTAACAGGCATGCTGACAATCACAGACTTCATCATCATCCTTCACAGATACTACAAGTCACCGATGGTTTGTGTATTTCAATTTCCAAGTTTTCCTGCGTGGGAAGACTTTAAAACTCGACTGACCTGAGGTTTTTCTTTGCTGAAGGTGCAAATATATGAGCTGGAAGAACATAAGCTAGAGACGTGGAGAGGTAAGGCTCCCATATACAGCGACAATGTACAGTGGTACATTTTTGCACGGCAATACGCTCGTAACATAACATAAACAAATTTAAATGAACTTGGATTATGATGCAGACACACTAAAAAATAAGTTTAATCGAACCTAACACTAAACTTAATTCTAGTTTTGTTTGACATTTTGATACCTTTCTTCTCCCGGGTTGGCTCTTTTTGCCCCGCCTCCACACTGTCTTTCAGTCAATATCGATGGTTGTTTGAGTTTGTATTGCCTTCAAAATATTCCCAAAATGATGCACACAAATGTCCTCACAAAAGGATAACGCACGACCACTTGCCAACGAGAAGTAGTATATACGCCATTCGCACTAACGGGAAAAAAAACACAATGAATGCAACGATCCGCCCAGTGCTCACAGAGACATTACAAAGAGGGAGTTGCGACCAGAGACATTACACGAGTGAGTTGCGGGGAGAGAGACAATGCCCATAATGTTCTTTTGAGCAGCATCTCGTGTCCGCTGTCTGCTCAAATTTGTCTCGTATCTCAGGATAAATATTTGCCCGAAATTTTACTCGTATCTCGAATTGCTCATATGTCGGGCCACTCGTATGTCGAGGTACCACTGTATTGAGATTCCCAAAAAACAATTATGCAGGCCAGGGACTTTTAGCAATACATGTTTTTATATATTATTCATCCTCTATGCGGCACTCATTCAACTCAATGATGTCCAATGCATTTTGACCGGGAGAGGCTGGCAGCAAGTCACACTTGAGTATTTGTTGACTTAGCCAAAGACTGCACAGTGAAAAGGAAAATATATATATATACAAGTAGTATAAATATATAAATAGTATAACTGTATATATTTATATACAGTAGTATAAATTGTGTTTTGGGGGGGAAGTATTTAATGCATCAGATACCAACAACAAACATGCGTTTGATAGTAAAATAGAGAACAAGAGACAAAATAGGCACTTTTTAATTTAACATTTGAGACACATCAATCACATCATGATGTAAACCAAAATAATAAATAATGCACCATTATTAGCAGTGGTCAAGTGTCCTATCAACAGTTGTTAACAGTTGTTATTTTTTTGTCCTGCCAGAGGTTTACCTTCAAGCAACATTCAAGCCTCTTGTCAACATATCACCTGATGCAAGGTACGTCACCTGTTTGGAAAGCCACCCACATCTTGTTTTTTGGCTTTGTTGCCGTCATCGTGTCTGTTGTGTCGCAGCCTTTTCGACGCCGTGTACACTCTCATCAAAAACAAAATTCACCGCCTGCCTGTCATCGACCCGGTCACCGGGAACGCACTTTATATTCTCACGCACAAGAGGATCCTCAAGTTCCTCCAGCTCTTTGTGAGTCCAACACCATCACGTCCTAAGAATGATTGGAGCTTATCAGTCAAGCAAGGCCTTGCACAAACATTTCTCTAAAATTACAAGTTAAGAGATATGAAGCTGATGTCAAAGTCTTCCATACCAGATTCATCAAAGCATGTCTTTATTTAGACTTTATCCCAATTGTTGTCGTTATGTTGGAAGCCCGTTATTCAATGTCTCGCCCAAGTCTTCGTCCCATTGCCTTTGTTCATTTAGCACCATTCTATTCCACGCGACTGCTACCCCCTGGTGGCCTACACTTTGCCTTCTGTGTGTTGTTTGTTGTGCAGATGTGTGAGATGCCCAAGCCAGCTTTCATGAAGCAAACCCTGGGGGAGCTGGGCATTGGTACGTACCAGGACATTGCCTTCATCAACCCCTACACGCCCATCATCAAAGCCCTCAACATCTTTGTGGAGAGAAGGGTGTCTGCGTTGCCTGTGGTCGATGAGTCAGGTCAACACAATATTCAGCCAGAGTTTAGGAGCCGGACTAAAATGTGTCTGGAAAAACTCACTTTGTCCCTTCTCTCCTTTTTAGGCAAAGTAGTGGACATCTACTCCAAGTTTGACGTCATCGTAAGTGGAAAAACGTGGAGGGACGGAACGGATGTGCGGATAATTCACAAGAGCCCGCTTGTGTGCAGAACCTGGCGGCCGAGAAGACCTACAACAACCTGGACATCACGGTGACCCAAGCCCTCAAGCATCGCTCCCAATACTTCGAAGGAGTCATGAAGTGCCATAAAATGGAAACAATGGAAACCATTGTGGACAGAATTGTCAAAGCAGAAGTGAGTTTTTTTTTGATAGTTTATTTTTCACTTTGATTCCTGTGTTCACTACACTATGATGGCTTGATTTAATTCTTTTGTACTTATGGAACCGCCCTTGCGCCACAATTTGTAATTTATATTATTTTAACATATTTGATAAATAATGGTAATTTCACATTTCAAGGGTGGATGTACTGTATATTACAAAGTGATGAATAATTCTGATTAGGACAAAACACTAAGGACATTGGTTGATAGATTACATTTTTTGTTGCCATCTAAGCTGGTTTTACTTTCCAAGTCTATTTGTCCAAATTGTAATCATGATTAACTTCAATTCAAATGGATTGGACTTCAATTGCCGTTGATGGCAGCCAATGAGGTAAAATACTACCTACTAGTACTTCCCTCCTAGAAAACATTTTGAAGAAACATTCTACTTATTTATGTCTGTATTGTCCTGCCCCCTAGTGGCCAACTTGAGGAAGAACCGTGCAATTTTCATATCTCATTTATACGTAAAAAGTTATTACAGCATGCTATGCGAATGCGAAATATAATATAGTGTACTGTTTCTCCAATTATAACCACTTTTTTTACAGTAGACTGGAATGGACATAGTATTTTCATAAACTCATTCTCTACCGGTTGACAGCCCGTCACCGTCAATTGGAACTAAATCCATCCTTGTCAATCAGGTACATCGCTTGGTGGTGGTGGATGAGCGTTCCAGAATCGAGGGCATCGTCTCGCTGTCGGACATCCTCCAGGCGCTGGTGCTCAGTCCGGCAGGTATCGACGCCCAGCGTAGCTAACTGCGACTGGTCTCGTTTCCCGGATGCGTCCGTCCCGCCCCCACCCCGAACCCGAGCCCTCTCCTTTCCCACCCCGCCGTCTTACTTGGTCCCAGGTAGGAAGTATCCATTTGGAGGCATGTCGCCAGATGCTTGTGGCATTGATGACGATCAGATCAGGTGTGTGTGTCGTTTATGGCACTGGCATGAAGTGTTGTCATAGTAATTAACCCTTTATTGGCGCCTATTTAACTGGCACTGAAAGATGAGCACTCCGTGCTAGTGCTCATAGTTCAACTCAATTACATGTCTGTCGTGGTCCAGACAGTTAGGTAAATAATGACATAAATAATATTGACATAAAAACAAACGACCATAACCAGAATATATTTGTTTCTAATTAATTTCAATTTTAAAATTGTTCGTTTTTATCAATTTCTAATGGTATTTTTACATTAAAAATAAAATAATGTTTACTAACAAAAAAATACATTATAATTGCTCGCAATTTTGGTGGCCACAGATGTGGACATCACATTTTGGGTCATTTAGGCTTCACTTGTAATTACACCAAATGTTAGTATTGTGGTGTGAAGGAGCCAAAATAAGATGTGGACATCTATGGACACCACCTATTTTGGGGTTAACTTTATTTAAATGAACAGAAATAGTCACTTGCCCTGTAAAGGGCAAATGAATTCCTACAAATTGTAGGAGCTACTGAGTCACACTGTGCTTCTAAATGAAAACATTTTTAAACCCAGCATTTTCAGACAAACCCACCAGTCTTTTCGCATCTCCCCTCCATATGCACATTGAAGTGCTTAATATGCTTAATCATATTTTCTGGTCTAAGCTTCTCTTGTGATGTCAGGCCCCACCCCAACAACTTACTTTTCATCCTCGATAAATATTTGTTCACTTTTCCTGAGAATTTGTACACTGCACTTCATCTCCCACTTTGTGCTGTGTGCACAAAAACAAACCCCAACATGAGCAAATACTCTGACGACAAGGACATGTTTGCCATTTTCTGCAGTTAATGTGGAGAAACACTATTTTACTACATCCAAAAAAAGAAAGTTCATTTACCTCCCCTGGAATCACACGTGACAATCTCGCTATATGAGAAATAGTAAAGTAAATATTTTTCATGTCGTTATATTGCAGGAAGTCTTTTAAACGGAGCGAGTTATTGATAATGACGAGTGTCAAGTAGATGAGGGAAAAAAATCAATTTAAGGTTGCTAATGCCATAGTTAGGCAAGTGCAGCACTATAGAGGTTCCCATTGTTGCTAGAAGTTTAACATTGATGCATTTATGTAGGCAAAACAGGCATGCACCCTACTCTGCTACGCTCTATGGCTTGTGCGAATGACGCTTCCTGTGTAAATATGAAGTTAGAACATACCGTAAGCATTTTGAAAAATATTTCTGCATTTTAAGACGTGTTGATTCTCCTACTTCAGAAAAGAGCTAGTGTTTTTGTCACCAGACTTATTTTAAACCTATGGTTCCTTTTTAAAAGCAAAAATGTTAGTTCTGACGATGATAAACTATGATTCACCCTACGTCTCCTATGTTCAGACAGCTGCAAGGAGGAGAACCTGACCGAGTGAGATGGAAGCATCAACAAAAGGAAGCTGTGGTGAGAGCTGAAAACCAGGGAGACAAAAAAATGAAAAGCATTTCGATGCTACGTGGAAACCAAAGAGGAGCGAGGACTGAGGATTACGCTTGTTGAATGTACTCTACGTGTTGTTGAGTCATCAGACCAGTAGTTGTATGCTGTGTTCATATTTACATCTATATACAGTCATGAATGTAAAAAAAAGCACTATGTAAGTCACCTTTTCTGTCTTTTTAATACAGTTCAGATTGTAGCATGGGTTCCCACATTGAAATCTTTCTGAAAAACCTAACAAGCTCCAGTGGGTGCTGCTATTTTGATAGCAAAGTTGAAAAAGGGCTCTGCAGGTAACATGACAGCGTCTACGTAAGGTAATTCCAAATTATTTAAAATATTTTATGTGGAAAAGTCATGACTATTTGAGGATAGGCATGAGACACTTTTCAGTAAACAGTGACGCTTTGAAGTACGGCCGCCCTCTATTGTAATTTTTTTGTCTAAAAAAAAATTGTTCTCAAAGAAACTTGACTGCGGCTGGACTTATGACTCATCATCTTGGTGGTCTGTAAATAGGAGCAGTTGTTTTTGTCCAACAAAGCTTTATTTTTTATGACAGCAGGTTGTTTGTTATTTTTTTTGTAAATACGCCACTGGATCCACGTCTACTGTAAATGTGTAAGCATGACAAACTACACTTGCAACAGTATTGAATGGTTTTTTTTTCTCCCTATTTTTATGCCTGCAGAAAATAATTAAAGACACTGAATGTATGTCATTCTCATTTGTTTTTATTGTGTATTGTGGAGTATTAATTTGGTACTTTTTAAAAATGTAATCGACATGTTCTCTGGCATTGATGTCCAATTAATTGGAACTGGTTGGGCTGGCAACAATCATTCGCCTCTCCAGTCCAAATTAATTGGCTTTGAAATAGTGAAAAGAGAAAATGTTTTACCTCATCTCATTTCTCATTTTCTGAACTGCTTTATCTTCATTAGGGTAGGGGGTGCTGGAGCCAATTCCAGCTGTCTCCGGGCCAGAGGCGTGGGACACTCTGAATTGGTGGCCAGCCGATTGCAGGACGCAAGGAGACGGACAACCATCCACACTCCCACCCATATCTTTTCATTTAAAATAAACTAGAATTCATCTTATTCTTATTATTAGCGATGTGAAAACATTTTTTAATCATTTTTCCGGGTGGCTCAGTGGGACGAGTGGTTAGCACATCGGCCTCACAGCTCTGGGGTGCTGGGTTCAAATCCAGGTAACGTCCACCTGTGTTGAGTTTGCATGTTCTCCCCGGGCCTGCGTGGGTTTCCTCCGGGTACTCCGGTTTCTTCCTACATTCCGAAAACATGCATGGTAGGCTGATTGGTCACTAAATTGCCCCTAGGTATGAGTATGAGTGTGCAGGGTTGTCCTGGGATAGGCTCCAGCACCCCCACCCCCGCGACCCTAATGAGGATAAAGCGGTTCATAAAATGAGAATGAGAGAAATTATTTTCACCATGTGGAAAAAATGTAGTTGGCAGGCACGGTGCGCTCCTGAAGGAATACATAAGTATGAAGTGTTCCCCGGAAATGATGAGTTGACACGCATGACAGTTGAAAATTGATTTTTATGGGGTGAAAAAAATGCAGAATTTTAATCCAAGCGTTAAAACGCAAAGGAAAAGACATTGAAATGTGCACTGGCATAACACATGGTGGCGCCAGGGAAGGCTAAAAAACCTTTTAGCCTTGTGGTCAAAAGGCATTGGACAAGAAATATATAATGACCTTTTTATATGTCCTACTGAATCGTTGGAACTCAATGTGAGCTGTACTTTTCACTACTGTGCATGTTTGATCTCAGCTTTGAGGGGGGAAATGTCAATTTCAGCAGGAAGTTTGGGCTTTGTAAATGACGCGGCAGAGCTGTGAGTGGATGTGATTGACTTCCAAATGAGGAAAGAGAACTGGACCGACTAGGCTGATTCCATGCAATCTCCTTTGATCTCCCAATCTGCCCCCCCTGTGGTACCCCAATGCTGGGATGGCCTCCTCCTCCTCTTACACCTTGTAGCCCCCGAGCGGGAGAGGCAGGAGGGCCTTCTCTCGCTCTTTCTTGAGTGAGCATCCACACTCAGGCCGGGCTGGACTGGCTTTTCAAAACCCACCGACTAATTTAAAATTCTTCAGAGCATGTCATGCATTTTCTATGCATGGAAAGAGGAGGGATCATCCACATGAACCCCCTCTTTTTCACGGACGGTTCTCACACTACCTCCCCCTCACGCTCATTTTCCTCCAACATTAGTTTTAGCACATCATGCTTGTGCAAATTCCACCCAGCGATGCCTTTGAAGGCATGTGGGATCAGAGCAGAAGCTTTGGGGCGAGGCAGGGGTGCGACTAGGGGGGGTGGCAAGAACCTGGCCTTAGGCCTTTTAGCTCTGTTTTTTTTTTTTCCTCTCCTTGTGTTAAGCGGCGGATGGTAGTCGGTCTGGCAAGTGTGGTGTTTGGGGACAGCTTTGATGTATACTGGTGAGGGTGAGGATCACTTTTAAGGAGAAAAGACGAGATGCAGTATTGTGAACGCAAGCATCTCTTGAAGGACACTCGGAGATTTTTCCCCCTTTTTTTCTGTGACATTCTTTGCCAAAAAGACCTCAAGGAACAAAAATTCCAGGACGTGTTACATGCTTTACCTATTTCAATCCAACGGGCATTATACAGTCCATGTGCAAGCTCAAGTGGCTGTCCAGGTATAAAAAAATAAATAAAAATACCAAGTAGAGTAAGGCTCTTAACATTTAAGCACCCAAACCTGGTGTCGTATCTTGAAGTAATCAATAACAAAACATTTTTTTAATTACCTTATTTCTGGTCACTATAATATAGTATATATTACTATAATCATATATCACTATAATATAGTGACCAGAAATAATGTAATTAAAAAAAATGTTTAAATGCTCTTAACATTTAAGCACCCAAACCTGGTGTCGTATCTTGAAGTAATCAATAACAAAACATTTTTTTTAATTACATTATTTCTGGTCACTATAATATACTTCAAGATACGACACCAGGTTTGGGTGCTTAAATGTTAAGAGCCTTACTCTACTTGGTATTTTTATTTCTTTATTATTTATTTATTTTATTTTTATACCTGGACAGCCACTTAAGCTTGCACATGGACTGTAACGTGATGAGTTGTCCGACCGGACATTTTCAGCCCTAATTCGAATAAAAACTTACTATTGCCGGAAATACATACGACAGGAAGCTTCGATGACGATAGAAAAGAAGGAGGGACGAAAGGAGGATGGATTTTGTGGACAAATAATGATTTTTGGTGAGTAAAATATGGCCATATTCCTAAATAATATTTTGATTGTATGAGGTTATTATTGATGCTTTTTAAATGTGTCGCAACTGTAGCTGCAGAAAAGGTTTTATAGCCATAAAATAGTTATCGAGGGTTGGATTGATTCTGACGTAGCAATACTGAAGGCGTAGATGTGAAATGCACAAAAAAGAGACACAAAAAATACATTGTTTTCATAATAACGTGTATTAGACTAACACTAAAAGTAGACACAAAAAAAACACATTGTTTTCATAAAAACGTGTATTAGTATAATACACGTTGTTATGAGATCTATTTTGTGTGTGTCTATGTTTAATTGGCGTGACCGAGGTCAAGAGTTCAAATAGCCGACGTCAAACCCAAAATGGTTGATGAGCCAGGAGGCAGCACGGGCGTGCACTGCAGAGCAGCTCAAAAGTGACGATTTGCCGAAGAAAGTCTGACAAACTTCTCACAGGACGATGCAGTACATTCGGTACGTTGTCATTTGGGGATTTCGAAGCCCCAGTTCTCGTCTTAAGAGTGGTAAGAGCATGATTCGTTGACGTGATGTAGCCCCATGTGTGTGCAGACAGCAAAATGTTTGCAAACAAATTGGCTACATTGCGTTACCGATCGCTCTTTGTTTAAAAAGTAATCATTCCATTGTGTGTTTCAGTCCCTCAACGAGCACAGACTGCTGGGAAACATCAAGAATGTGTCCAAAACGACCAGAAAGTGGCATCTTGTCGACGCCATAACAAAGTGAGTCATTTTTAAATAGTTCCGATTTTCTCTATCCGTGCAATATTTAAACGTCAGCGTTCAGTATTCAAGGCTTTGCGCAATTGGCTCGTTTTTCATCATGATACATTCAACTTTTGAATGAAAACACTAAGTAGCTTGGTATTTTTTAGTAGCAAAAACCTGTGGATAAGTCACCCACACAAATGCCATTAGTGGACGTCTAAGGAATAAACAGTAATCCCTCAATTATCGCGGTTAATGTAGACCAGACATTGCTGCGATAAATGAAAAACTGTAAAGTAGGGTCATCCCTATTGAATTTAATTTAAAAAATACTATAGTGGCAAGTGTAGAAGTAACTTCCGCTTCTGAGTTTCACATCTTTCTGAACTTACAAATAATAATCAAACCCAGATAACTGTGTATGACAAAATTGGTAAATGAAATAAAATAACAATTCTTCCATGTAGTAAAACTGTGCATTCAAATAGATTATATACTTTTACCCCGTTAACTTTCTTAAAGACCTCAGGGCTTGGACTGTTTCATTTTTAGTTGTATATGTGGTTTTGACAAAACCTAAGACCATTTATTCAACAATAGTGCATTTTTGACTCGTTTAAACATTTTTTTCCTCGGCATAAGAAGAGAAAAACGGAAACTTTTTGGATATTTATTTTTTTAAGAATGAATGGATTTGAAATAATTGACTGAAAAACTCAAGGCAGAAGTAGGATTTATTTTATTTATTATTTTCATGTAATTTGTACCTTGTGGGCCCCTGTCCAGTGTGTTTTCTATATTTCCCACCACATCAAGATCCTGATTATTTGTTTGTGGAGGAAAACATGAAAAATAGACTGGATAGGGGCCTTTAAAGACTCAGATCATTTTTTTTGTCTCTGCAGCAGACAAAAAGAAAACCAGACAAGGTTTCCTGCCTAAGTACAGATAGGCTGACGCACCCCCTCATTTCTCGGTGTTGGGTGTTATGCCAGAACCTATCTCCAAAATAAAAGGTAAGACCTTGCAAATGTTTTTTTACTAACTTTGTGTATTGACCCCCTTTTTTGTTTTCCACAAGTCCATGCAAGGGGGACAAGGTTTCCTGCCTATGTACAGATAGGCTGACGCACCCCCTCATTTCTCGGTGCTGGGTGTTACGCCAGAACCTATCTCCAAACTTTTTCAAAATAAAAGGTAAGACCTTGCAAATGTTTTTTACTAACTTTGTGTATTGACCCCCTTTTTTGTTTTCCACAAGTCCATGCAAGGGGGACAAGGTTTCCTGCCTATGTACAGATAGGCTGACGCACCCCCTCATTTCTCGGTGCTGGGTGTTACGCCAGAACCTATCTCCAAACTTTTTCAAAATAAAAGGTAAGACCTTGCAAATGTTTTTTACTAACTTTGTGTATTGACCCCCTTTTTTGTTTTCCACAAGTCCATGCAAGGGGGACAAGGTTTCCTGCCTATGTACAGATAGTCTGACGCACCCCCACATTTCTCGGTGCTGGGTGTTACGCCAGAACCTATCTCCAAACTTTTTCAAAATAAAAGGTAAGATCTTGTGAATGGTTTTTTACTTAACTTTGTGTATTGACCCCTTTTTTGTTTTCCAGAATTCCAGCTGGTGCCAAGGGGAGTTTCTTCGTCCATTTGAAAATGGATGAAGGCAGAACTGAATTTTTAAAAATGCTGGAGGGCCTGCGCGAACCTATCTCGAGAGCCTGTTTTTCTATGTCAAAATAAAAGCTTTTAAATGTAATTATGTGTTTCTTTATCTGACAAAAAATGCAAGTAACAATCAGGGTTAAAACATTTATTTACAGGTAAACATTTCAACTTTAGTATATTGGTTGGCATTACATTGAAGTGTTGATTAGTGTGGCCAGTCTTTTCTCTGCTTTGTCCACCTGTAGACATAAGACAAGACACTTTAGTTAAAGGTTCACAAAACAATTTTACACTTACAATTAATTTTTGTAAAATACGCTTGGAATAAATGTTCTTAGAAATAAAATTAGAACAGAAATTTAAAAATGGGGAATAAACACTTAGAAAATAAAATGGGGTATATATATACTTAGAAAAGCTGGGAGAATATACACTGAAAATAAAAAAACTTGGTATATAAAATTTTAAAAAAAAGCTAGGGGAATAAACACTTAGAAAATAAAATGGGGTGTATATATATACTTAGAAAAGCTGGGAGAATATACACTGAAAATAAAAGAAAAAAGCTAGGGGAATAAATACTTAGAAAAGCTGGGAGAATATACACTTAGAAAATAAAATAAAATTAAAAAGCTGGGAGAATATACACTGAAAATAAAATAAAAAACTTGGGGTATATATACTTAGAAAATAAAAAAAGCTAGGGGAATAAACACTTAGAAAATAAAATGGGGTGTATATATATACTTAGAAAAGCTGGGAGAATATACACTGAAAAATAAATAAAAAAAACTTGGTATATACACTTAGATAATAAATTTTAAAAAAAGCTAGGGGAATAAACACTTTGAAAATAAAATGGGGTGTATATATATACTTAGAAAAGCTGGGAGAATATACACTGAAAAATAAATAAAAAAACTTGGTATATACACTTAGATAATAAATTTTAAAAAAAGCTAGGGGAATAAACACTTTGAAAATAAAATGGGGTGTATATATACTTAGAAAAGCTGGGAGAATATACACAGAAAATAAAATAAAAAACTTGGGGTATATGCACTTAGAAAATATTTTTTTTTTTAAAAAGCTAGGGGAATAAACACTTAGAATTCCTACTCTGACATTAACGGAGATCCTTCTTACCTTAAAGATTTAGTCAAAGAGCTGTGGAAATGAATGGCCAGCGAAACATCACCATGATGTTTAGGCTTTTATTTAATTTGGATTTTCAGAAGTACAGAGACACCGTATGATTCAAGTGGGCAACTTGTGAGGAAGATCTCTCAGGCCTGTTACATGCAAAAAAATAGCAAAAGTTAGAATATATAGAGACTGGAGATTCAACTTTTTTTTTTTTGTACTTTTACCATGATCTGGCCCAGTCTCCTCTTCTGTAACCTCAAGAGTGCTCTAGGCATGCTAGAAGAGCTGCATCTTGGTGCTAAACAGGGAAAACTTGATTTAACCAAGGTATTTGGGGGTTGCCAAACAATTACAGGATAGAGAAATCTTACAAGAAATTTAATAAACGATCAAGATAAAGAATGAAATGGTCAATATTAGAGTGGAAAACAGATTTTTTAAAAGATTTATTTTTAGATTTTACTAAATGCTTTTTGAACTAAAAACACAAAAAGGAAAAAAATGGATTAAAAATTTACAATTATTGATTTAAAAAGGGGGAAATGGCGACATTTAATATACATGGATAATCTTCATTTGAATTTGATCCTAACAGAAAGTCGGCACTCATGATTTACTTTCTCGGGCCGCACAAAATGA